>NC_142770.1:41761314-42093814 GCF_988280905.1 Pimephales promelas | reverse complement strand
TGTGTGTGTGTGTGTGTCGAATTGTTGCCTACCAGTGGCAACGACAACTTTGATGCGATGACTTGTGATGACAAATTAAACAGCTGAGAAACTGTCATATTCAAGTCTGTGTTCCCCTGTCTCCTCTCATGTTTTCAGTTCCCCATTAGTTTGATTAGTCTTCCCAGGTGTTTCTTGTTAACCACACCCCATTGTTATCTTGTCTAGCTAGTTTTCCCCTGTATTTATACCCCTGTAGTTTAGTTGTTCCTGGTCAGTCGTTGATGGTACTGTCTCGGTATTCCGTGGTCCTGCCTTGAGTCTCTGGTTAAGTTACATGTTTGTATTTTATTAAATAAGTTCTGCACATGGATTCTCTCTGCACTTCATTCCTTGCCCGTCGTGACAGAACGACTGATCACCTATGAATCCAGCAGGACTTCAGGAAAATCTGCAGCTAATTAGGTGCCCTCGCCTGATCTGAATCTCCAGGATGACTGCCGCTATGCCTGATTGGTCTGAGTACCTGCGCATCCTGTCGGATGTGCGGGCTCAACTAGATCTTTGCACCCTGCCAGTTATTCGTGTTATTATGCGAGATATCAACATCAGCCCTGCCGAGCCTGCGCTCACCGTCAGCCCTGCCGAGCCTGCACGCACCGACAGCCCTGCCGAGCCCGAGCGTTCATCATCGCTGGTTCCGTCCAGCCCTCCCGAATCTGAACTCCCCTCACCGCTGGTTCCGTCCAGCCTTCCCGAATCTGAACTCCCCTCATCGCTGGTTCCGTCCAGCCCCCCCGAGCATGAACTCTCTTCACCGCTGGTTCCATCCAGCCTTCCCGAATCTGAAATCCCCTCACCGCTGGTTCCGACCAGCCCCGTCCAGCCAACGCCAGTGACCGTCCAGCCAGAGCCCGAGACCGTCCAGCCAGAGCCAGTGTCAGTCCAGCCCGAGACCGTCCAGCCAGAGCCAGTGACCGTCCAGCTCGAGACCGTCCAGCCCGAGACCGTCCACTCCCCGTCTGCTTCTAATCCGGGGACTCTGCCCAAATATTTTTTTGGGGGGGGCCCAGTGTACCAGCCGAGGCCGCCCCAGGGGTCTTCACCGCCGAGGCCGCCCGAGGGGTCTTCACCGCCGAGGCCGCCCCAGGGGTCTTCACCGCCGAGGCCGCCCGAGGGGTCTTCACCGCCGTGGCCGCCCGAGGGGTCTTCACCGCCGTGGCCGCCTGAGGGGTCTTCACCGCCGAGGCCGCCCCAGGGGTCTTCACCGCCGAGACCGCCCGAGGGGTCTTCACCGCCGAGGCCGCTCCAGGGGTCTTCACCGCCGAGACCGCCCCAGGGGTCTTCACCGCCGAGACCGCCCCAGGGGTCTTCACCGCCGAGGCCGCTCCAGGGGTCTTCACCGCCGAGACCGCCCCAGGGGTCTTCACCGCCGAGGCCGCCCGAGGGGTCTTCACCGCCGTGGCCGCCCGAGGGGTCTTCACCGCCGAGGCCGCCCGAGGGGTCTTCACCGCCGAGGCCGCCCGAGGAGTCTTCACCGCCGTGGCCGCCCGAGGGGTCTTCACCGCCGTGGCCGCCTGAGGGGTCTTCACCGCCGAGGCCGCCCCAGGGGTCTTCACCGCCGAGACCGCCCCAGGGGTCTTCACCGCCGAGGCCGCTCCAGGGGTCTTCACCGCCGAGACCGCCCCAGGGGTCTTCACCGCCGAGACCGCCCCAGGGGTCTTCACCGCCGAGGCCGCTCCAGGGGTCTTCACCGCCGAGACCGCCCCAGGGGTCTTCACCGCCGAGGCCGCCCGAGGGGTCTTCACCGCCGTGGCCGCCCGAGGGGTCTTCACCGCCGAGGCCGCCCGAGGGGTCTTCACCGCCGTGGCCGCCCGAGGGGTCTTCACCGCCGAGGCCGCCCGAGGGGTCTTCACCGCCGAGGCCGCCCAAAGGGGTCTTCACCGCGTGGCCGCCCGAGGGGTCTTCACCGCCGTGGCCGCCCGAAGGGTCTTCACAGTCTTGGCCGTCTGCTCATCCTGCTCCGCCCTGGCCGCCTGCACAGCCTGATCCGCCCTCGTCGCCCATGCTCCACGGCCCAGGCCCGCCTTGCTATATCCCGGTATTGGTTCCCAGTGCAGGTCTGGCCCTCCGTCCCTCCCCCGAGACCACCTCCGCTTCACCACCCTCCTGTACTGTTGTGTTTTTTGAGCGTCTGGAATCCACTCCTTAGGTGGGGGGCTATGCCATATTCAAGTCTGTGTTCCCCTGTCTCCTCTCATGTTTTCAGTTCCCCATTAGTTTGATTAGTCTTCCCAGGTGTTTCTTGTTAACCACACCCCATTGTTATCTTGTCTAGCTAGTTTTCCGCTGTATTTATACCCCTGTAGTTTAGTTGTTCCTGGTCAGTCGTTGATGGTACTGTCTCGCTATTCCGGGTGCTTCTCAATATCCCTCCTCGTCTCCTCGCTCCTCCGTCCTCCCTCCTATGACCCGGAAACCGATCGAGCTCAGCCATCTTGAAGGACATCTCAATTCTCTAATTGCACCGTGAGGAGTCGAGGATCGAGGAGATAGGAGGCTTCCTGAGGAGTCATAAGCGAGGATACACAGGTGCATCCTACGCCGAACTGTTATATTGACTAAACGTGACGCACGTGTCAATTCTCCTCCCCCTTCACATCGGTCACAATCATTTTAATTTATACTTTACCTTTGCAGTTTATATAAACCACACATCTCTGATATTTCAACAGTATAGCCTATCTTTATTATTATTTATTATTAATTTATTAAATAACCAAACTTTAACAACATAAGGGCAGATCCTTTTAGCGCTGCTGATGACACTGTGGAGTGACGCTCGAGTCATCAAGTACTCCAATGTATATAAAAAAGCTTTTATTCGATTCCTCTGTCCTCCTTTCCTTTCCTCGCTTCCCCCCCTCGCGTCCTACAGGGGGTGGAGCTGAGACGCAAGGAAAGGAAGCAAGGAAAGGAAACGAGGAAGCACAAATAAGAAATGAGAAGCACCCTCCGTGTTCCTGCCTTGAGTCTCTGGTTAAGTTACATGTTTGTATTTTATTAAATAAGTTCTGCACATGGATTCTCTCTGCACTTCATTCCTTGCCCGTCGTGACAGAAACAACTTAAAATCATATTTTTTCTATTTTTAAAAAATATATATTTATATTACAATTAGTGTATTAGATGCTCACATGGAGAAAAGGGTTTAAAATGAGGGAAATTAGAGTAATTTTGTGGCCAAAAAAAGATAATTTCCATTTGTAATCCCATGGTTTACACACTAGGTGCCTGTATGGCTCTTTAATAAATAAACATGTCTCTACTAGTCTAGTTACTCAAAAGAGTATTACAGGTCATTACTGCTTACCATACTTATTTTTAGATTTTGCATTTGAATAAATATTTAGACATGATCAAACACTAGATTTGTCAAATAATACATTTAAAAAGTTAATAATTAACAGTCAACTGCTCGCTATAGAGTTTCCTTTATTGTGTGTGTGTTCAAGAGAAGTGTGTTTGTTATATCTTATGCTTTTATGAATCTAACATCTTGTTTCTTGTCTTTAGTGTGATAATTTGAGTTTTTAGCTGTTACTGGTTCATTCTATTAGTCTATAACTGCGTCATCTTCAGAAGTAATCTTCTGGAGCCAATCCAGACAACGTTTGTGTATCGTATTATGCTTAGATTACATTACCTATTTATTCAGTATATAGTGTCGTTTCACGTGAATACCCTGTTTAGACAGTATTCTTATAATCACACACAACAACACAGGGCAAGAAAGAGTCTTGAGACAAACAAGTTCTTTCTTAAATTGGACACAAAGTCCACACTTGAGGCGTAGGAACTACTCGCTAGTTATTAACTAACTCTGGACTTTGTTCAGTTGCAGCATTTGCTCTTAATGCAGAAAGTGGCTAGTCGGTCATACACTATTTTCTAAAGAAACAGGGACAATACATTTTTTTTACTTTTTTGTTTTGTTAATTGTTGTGGTTTCCCAAAATTATTATTAACATCTAAAATGATTATGATTTAGTTTTATTATTAGGATTTATGTTTTGGCTTTAATACAATTCACCGCACAGGCAAAAAAATAAAAAAAAAATAAAAATGAAAATCGCACAATGAAATAGTTAATTATCAATTATAGCAAGCAGTTCAAAACAATGTTATAAAATTATGACTTTACTAAAACACATTACAAGAATAATATAACATAAATAAATTATAAATACAACTATTTACCAAATATTTTATAATTGCATTTACCGGTCATATTTTCATTTTCACAAGTTGTTTATACAAAAATTACAAATTTTTAAACTTCAAATGTTCAAATGTTACGTTTGTACTTGAAGATGGCTCTTAATATCCATAAATGGGCTTGTTATTTTACATTATAAGCTTTTTATGTGTATTCTGCATATTTTTATATTTAGTTAAGGTGTGTTGAAATTACTGTGTTTTGCAGAACTTTTGTGGACTTTTAAAATCTGAGGCGCTGTTATAAAGCACATACTGTAAATGACCCTGGATCACAAAACCAGTCACGAGTCGCAACGGTGGCAATAGCCAACAATACATTGTATTGGTCAAAAATATAGATGTTTCTTTCATGCCTAAAATCCTTAGGATATTAAGTAGATCATGTTCCATGATGAAATTTTGTAAGTTTCCTATCGCAAAAATAAAACATAATACATTTTTGTGAGTGTATGCAGGGCAGTCGTGAACATAAAAGCACAACTTTAAAAGAGATTTTCTCAATTTCTCTTTTTTTTTTGCAACCTTAGATTCCAGATATTCAAATAATTGTATCTCTATCAAATATTGTCCTATCCTAACAAACCATACATATTTATAGCTTTCATATGATGTATAAATTGACCCATGTGACTGGTTTTGTGGTCCAGGGTCACATAAAACAGTGTTACTTAAAATTACACTTGAATGGGTAGTGTGTTAATACCTTGAAAGCTTTTCGAGCTTTTAATAAATAAATGAATAATTTCATTCTAAATATTGTATTATGTATAATTGCATCAATATTATAATTAGCAATATTAATAACATTATTATATTTGTATAATATTGTATAATGTTGTTTAATGTAAAAAATAAATAAATCATTATGATAAGTAGGCCTAGTTATACAGTATGCCTATTATAATTCTGGTTACTTTTACTCAATCAGTTATTAGGACATTTGAAAGTAATGAAATCAACCATCAGTGTGAACTTTGACAACGATTCAACGATTAATAAAGATTGGGTAATAAATATGATTATAAAATGATATTATACTGTAATAGAGAATCAAATTGGGTTCAGTTTTCCAGCACAGTGTACATTTCTGTGCCCAATGAATTCATATTTAGAGTCAGTTAAACTCATTAAACAATCAGAAATTATTAAGACCATTCGGTTAATTTACATGGCAATATATTTGTTTGAAACTCACTTTATTTGATAGATTGTTTTTGCTGTTGCTGTTGTTGATGTTAACTCTTTATTCTTCAATAAGATGTTGTTGATGTGTGTAAATGTTGTGATTTGCAGGTGATGCTGAAGGATTGAGTGTTTTCTGATCAGTTTTCTGGGTCAGTTTAGCTGCAGTATGTCAGAGGAAAGAGGAAAGGACTCTCTCTCTCAGATGAGTCTCTCAGAGAAACACAGGTGAGACTGCGTCTGTTTTCACACTCTCACTTTAAACTCCACTGGACTTTGTGTTTCCCTGTCAATAACACAACTTTAAACATTGCTCTGTATTTGCAAATGCCTTGAACAACTTCAATTTGAACTTCTTAAATTAAAAGTGACATTATTTATAAAGCCCTGTTTGGTCTATAGAAAATATCACAGTTAATAATTTGTTAATAACCTTCTGACGCTGAATTAATCCAAATAAATTAATTTAGTATTTAGATCATAAAATTATTGACAGACATTAGAAAACAACTATACACTTACAGGTCCTTCTCAAAAAATTAGCATATGATAAAGTTCATTATTTTCCATAATGTAATGATAAAAATTGAAGAGTTCAGATGCAAAAGCCTCTAAGTGCCATTTAAAATTTTCTTCTAGAATGATCATTTTTATCAAACTTGAATGTTTAAGTTCAGTCATTTCACTTAAATTGCAATGAAGATTACCTATTAATTGTCATTTAAGTGAAATTACTGAACTTGAATATATAAGCTTGATAAAAATGATCATTCTAGAAGAAAATTTCAAATGGCACTTAGAGGCTTTTGCATCTGAACTCTTCAATTAAACTCTCATATATTTTAGATTCATTGCACACCAACTGAAATATTTCAGGTGTTTTATTGTTTTAATACTGATGATTTTGGCATACAGCTCATGAAAACCCAAAATTCCTGTCTCAAAAAATTAGCATATTTCATCTGACCAATAAAAAGAAGTGTTTTTAATACAAAAAAAGTCAACCTTCAAATAATTATGTTCAGTTATGCACTCACTTGGTCGGGAATCCTTTTGCAGAAATGACTGCTTCAATGCGGTGTGGCATGGAGGCCATCAGCCAGTGGCACTGCTGAGGTGTAATGGAGGCCCAGGATGCTTCGATAGCGGCCTTAAGCTCATCCAGAGTGTTGGGTCTCTTAACTTTCTCTTCACAATATCCCACAGATTCTCTATGGGGTTCAAGTCTTACCCATGATTGCGGTTTGGAGTAATGAAACAGGCTGGGAGTTTTTAAAAGCCTCAGGAATCTTTGCTAATTTTTTGAGATAGGAATTTTGGGTTTTCATGAGCTGTATGCCAAAATCATCAGTATTAAAAGAACAAAACACCTGAAATAGTTCAGTTGTTGTGCAATGAATCTAAAATATATGAAGGTTTAATTTTTATCATTACATTATGGAAAATAATGAACTTTATCAAAATATGCAAAATTTTTGAGAAGGACCTGTAATTCAATTTAATTCAAGTATGCTAACAAAACTGTTGCACAGACATTTCTGTTCTCTATTCTGTCAATAAATAAAAACTTGAAATGTTCTCTTAAATTATGGTCAAGTATATTATATATTCTTAACATATTTAATCTCACTCATGTATATTAAAGAAATTGTTAAAGGGACACTCCACCCATTTGCATTAAGATTTCCATTGTTAGAAACCCAGTTATACTATTGAATGGTCGTGCAACACTCTCTCATTTTCCCGAGACGAGAGAAATCCACTATTTACCTTTTTCACTTCCTCCTACAATGACGCAAAAATCGTAATTTTACGTCATCGTAGGAAGTGTGTGGGGGGGGGGGGGATTTCTGTAAAGACTACAAGCACTAGTTCCCACCCTTTCAAACCTGCCCATAGGGGGCTCACTCGCTCTAGATTCCCGGAGATTTTAACTACAGTAATTTGCGGGCATAAGGGAGTCGTTATCAATATGCAGGAGACTCTTAGCGAGGGGATTAATGAAGATGCCGAAGACAAAACGCTCCAAGGTTTGGCTGCATTTGACGTGTAAAACTACGCATCAGAGTAAGTGTGGCAATTGAAGCCCATGTAGAATCACGCCAGTTCATTGACTGATTGGGTGGGGGCCGCCTTGACGCTCTTACATCGTCATATTATATTAGCATACATTATCTGATTTCATTGTGCGAAATGATTTCCAGGCGGTAGCGTAGATGATATGGCCTAAAAATAAAATCTCCGATTTTATTTTTTTAAATTCGATTTACAATTTTTTTACGATTTCCCCTTACTTATTAAGGAAAGCAATAAGTACAAACGGCAGACAACTTAAAGCAAATTTAGCTTTTATTTAATCAAAAGCAAGACAAATGTAACCCCCATTTCTGGAATGAATAATAAAGGTAATTATACGGTTTGGATCACAGTCTGATCTGTCTCGCATGCGCACTCTTGCTCACTCGCTCTAGATTTTTTGAGATTAGATATTTTGCATATACTAAAGCTTGATTGAGCTTAGGAGTCCTGGCTGTTTTTATTATTGTAACACTATTAGGTAGTCTTATCACTCGCCTGTATTTTGTTCCATAATAATGAAGACTTACAAAAGATGTTAGGAAGAATCTCATGGCAGTTACTTTTTCTTTTTCATACTGTAAATTAAAAGGTAAATGAGAACGTCCTTGTCAGCTCAATTGTCATGTAAAAAAAAAATAATAATATTTTTTTTATTTATAATAAAGGTTTGCAGATTAATATTTTACCATTTTTTGTCCTGAAGTAAATGACCCTTTTTCTGTTTCAGTTCTAAGAAAAGCAGTGGGCCTATTAAACAATTAGAGAGCATTTGATCTTTTGGATGTGATTTGAGTTGGACCAGAATCTGAAACTTAAAGAGAATGACCTGTTTAGTTGGCTCTAAGTTAATTAAAACAACTATTTCAAAAGCTGAACTGATTTTCTTTTTAATATTATAGTAAGAATATATATAACTCAATATTTTAACTAATTGAAAAAGCTGAATAATCATTCCAAACTTAATGATTAGCCGACAAAATAATCGACGATTAGTCGATTAATCATTCTAATAATCGTTAGATTAATCAATTATCAAAATAATCGTTTGGTGCAGCCCTAAGTGGGAGTGGCCTGCGCAGCTGAGCATTGCAATGCACTATGGGGATTGTTGTCTACAATGCACAAGTAGGGCACTAAAAAGTCATTTCTGCCTTTTATCGGACAAGAAGGACCCAAATTAGAAATGTATGATATTATTCTACTACTGTACATATATGACCCACTTTCAATACATATTCATGTCTCCATCGGTGGAATTACCCTTTAAACTATAGACCATTTCACAAGATGTAAACAACACTGGTCCAGAAGCACTTCCTGTTTCAGTTCTTTAACACTACATAAAAGCTGGGATAAAATACAACCAACAGAACATTTAAAACTGAATTAAAAAAGTTAAACAACATCTTTAAGATGTTTTCTTTACATGTGAAATAAAGAAAACAGTTACAAACTGAAACAGGAAGTGTTTCTGGACCAGTGTTGTTTACATCTTGAAAAATGGTCATAGTTACACATTATAATGTGAGCCAGTAAATAAAATGATGGTTAATTATAAAACTGTAAATTGTGTGAGTGTGTGTGTTTCTGTGGAGGATTAGATAAAGACACAGATGTGTTTCAGACACAGTTGATCCTACTTTACTAAAGTGTTTTCTCTCTCTGTTCTTTGTGTCATCAGTGTAAGATCAGGCTCACATGTGTCCAGCTCTGTGTCTCTGAAGAGTGATTGGTCTAAAGGTAATCCACCAAACTTCAGTGAGAAATCACCATCATCTAATAAAAGGTATTTTGTTTTGCTCATTGTGTGTCACGTGGTGACTGTTTAAAAGTTGTATCAGTGAATACCAATCATGAAACATGTTTAGATCAAATGTTTGTCAGAGTATTCACAGCTAATGCTTATTTCTCTTTCTGTAAAATATCAGTTAGTATTTTATTTTACTAATGTGATTACAGGCTTCAATATGAGACATTAGACTCAGACCTTCAGACTCACAGGAACCACAAGAATTTCAAAGACAAACTTCTTGGGATCTTCCAGGTAGGAAAACACATTTTATAAATGTTTAATATTTATAACAAACAAATATGTTATTGAACAAAGAAATAATTGTAATTAAAAAAAAATTCCTCTCCTTTTTTCCTTTTAAACACATTTTAGTACAACTTGGTTATCATATCATGTCTTTAACTGGATTTTTCTATGTACGTGTATTATAATTATTTAATGAATAGTGTTGACAAAATGTAGATGTACAATTTTGCTTAAATTATGTTATACTGTCTTATCTCTTTCTTACTTTGTTTGTAGGATCTTGAGAGGAAAATAATCACATTTCTGAAGAATGAACTGGAGAAGTTAAAGAAAATATTACAACATGAGAACACACAACACTTTGTGAAGGACTTTAATGAGAACAGATCCAGTATCAAATCAGCAGCTCTTGATCTCACACTACATTACCTGAGAGAGATGAAGCAAGATGAAGCTGCTGATGCTCTAGAAGGCAAGAGACTCGTCATCATCTGTCTGATTGTCTCTTATAAATGTAGGAGAGAAAATGAAGACTAAAACTATCTATTTTCTGTTCCTGTGTTTAGATGAGCTGTTCTTCATTCATCAGCTGAAATGTGGCCTAAAGAAGAAGTATCAATGTGTGTTTGAAGGAATGGCGAAGCAAGGTGACTCCACACTCCTGAATAACATCTACACAGATCTCTACATCACTCAGGGTTGCAGTGAACAGGTCAATACTGAACATGAGGTCAGACAGATTGAAGTTGCTTCCAGACGTCATGAAGCACAAGAGATACAGGTTGAATGCACACATTTGTTTGAAGCGCCTGAACAAGACGAGGAGATCCGAACTGTACTGACAAAAGGAGTCGCTGGCATCGGGAAATCAGTCTCTGTGCAAAAGTTTGTTCTGGACTGGGCTGAAGGAAAAGAAAATCAAGATATCAGCTTCATATTTCCTCTTCCATTCAGAGAGATCAACTTAAAGGAGAAAGAAAAACTAAGTTTGATGGACCTTATAACTCAGTTTTTCCCAGAGACAAAAGGACTGAACCTTACAAGAAGGAATCAGTTCAAAGTGCTGTTCATCCTTGATGGACTGGACGAATGTCGCCTTCCTCTGAAGTTTGATTGTAATGAGATGTGGCGTGATGTATCGTCACCAGCCTCTCTGGATGTTCTCCTAACGAACCTCATGAAGGGAAATCTGCTTCCTTCTGCTCTCGTCTGGATCACCAGCAGACCAGCAGCTGCCAGTAAGATTCCTCCGGACTGTATCGACCGGCTGACCGAGATACGAGGATTCAGCGACGCACAAAAGCAAGAGTACTTCAAAAAAAGATTCAAGGATGATATTCAAGCCAACACAATCATAGATCATGTTAAACAATCAAAGAGTCTCTTTATCATGTGCCACATCCCAGTCTTCTGCTGGATTTCAGCCACTGTTCTCCAGAACATTCTGGAGGAGAAGAGAAATAATGATGTGAAAAACACTCAGGCTGATGAGATCTCTAAAACACTGCAGGAATCAAACACTGAAGACACTCCCAAGACTCTGACACAAATGTACACACACTTTCTCCGCTTTCAGATCCAGCAGAGCCGCCGGAAATATGATGGAGAATACACACCAGATGTTTCCTGGGATAAAGACGCCATCCTTTCACTGGGGAAACTGGCATTTCATCAGCTGGAAAGAAACAACCTGATCTTCTATGACACAGACCTGGAAGCCTGTGGTCTTGACGTCTATAAGGCATCAGTGTACTCAGGCATGTGTACCCAGATCTTTAAGGAGGAAACAGGGATCGTTCTTGGTACCATGTACTGCTTTGTTCACTTGAGCATTCAAGAGTTTATTGCAGCCCTTTATGCACATCTGTTTCTAGACATCAACAAGACAAGTGTGTTTGATCATGAGTCTACAGAACAGGAAAACAGAAATGAAACCATGATTGATTTTCTCAAGACTGCAGTGGACAAGGCGCTGGAGAGTGACAATGGACACCTGGACCTTTTCCTTCGCTTCCTCCTCGGTTTGTCACTCCAGTCCAATCGACGACTCTTACGAGGTCTGTTGACACAGCGAGATGACTCTGACCGGAGCAACAAGGGGATAGTTCAGTACATCAAGCAGAAATTAGAGGATAATCTTCCTGCAGAGAGATCCATCAATCTGTTCTACTGTCTGAATGAACTGAACGACCAAACTCTGGTGAATGAGATTCAGACCCACCTTAGCAAAGGAAGTCTCTCATCTGGTGACCTTTCACCTGCCCAGTGGTCTGCTTTAGTCTTTGTGTTGTTGACATCAGAGGAAGAGCTGGAGGAGTTTGAGCTTCAGAAATTCAAGAAATCAAACGAGTGTCTCATTAGATTATCGGCAGTCATTAAAGCCTCCAGAAGAGCACTGTAAGTCTTTTAATATATTTTGTCATGTTTTAATCTCATCTGAAAAATGCATTTATCTCAATAGTTATTCCCCATCATAAACATGAAGCTATACCTGCGTGTGTGTGTGTGTGTGTGTGGAGACAGTTTATCACAATTTAAGACAAAATATTAAATATCTTGTAAAAATGTTTGCATGATTGTTTTGTATCACATGATACACCAGACTTGTATGACTTGTTATATAGAATATTATATTATCACATACTCATACTTGAGGTTGAAAAAAAATCCATATTTTATTAATATACCCAAACTGGGGGGAAATAATGTAATTTGGTACAGAATAGATGTTATTTATATTGCCAAAACGTAATATGAAATTTCGAAAGGTTATAGATAAAACATTGAGATTTTTATAAAACAGGCTACTAAAATAAAATACCTACATCTCACCACATCATATACTAGTTGTCCCTCAGTTTCTCCCAGTAATTATATATTTAAATGCTTATTTCTATGAGTACTTCTGTAGTTTAAAGGGTTAGTTTGGTATTTTACACTTAAAGCCCTGTTTTAAGATCGTTTCTGATGAAATAGAACGGTTAAGATTGAAATTTGGACAAATGCTGCTGTCCCGAGAATTTTAGGTTTGTGTGTTAGCACCCCCCACCTACACAATGGTTGTCTATGTGCACTGGAACAATCATTCATAAAACACATTAAACTTTAGTTTACTAAGACGTGAAACTCACTGAGTGGTCTGGGTTGTTCACTGATGTGCTCACACAAAAATCACTGCAAAAGATGCTTTCCAACAGGTTTTATTGTAGTTTTTGCAAAAACAGTATTGCAGTAGACTTACAATTTAAAAGAAAAGAAACACAACAAATTAAATGTATTTTGCTATTACATTATATCTTCATACAAAAATAAAAACTTTTGCAACTAAAAAGTTCAAAATGCCAAGCTTTGGCCAGCTTTCAAATACATTTAATTTAAGTTTAAAATAAAACTTAAATAAACAGCTTTTATATTTAGCTTTAAAGTGCTGTAGTCAGATCAAACAAACAATTATGCTAAATGAAGAACTTAACCACCAGTCAACCTGGTACTTCATACTCTTGTGGTGCGCGCACAGTCTTCACTCGGACGCACTCTTCAATCTATCGCCGATGATATCACCAAATAAAATGCACATAATTGTGTCCCTGCTTGATATAGACTGTAACCACTGAACATATTCGGTTTTGATGAGAGAGAGGAAAAAACTATATGAGTGTGAATTAGAACCTGTAACTTCTGACACGCTTGGCAAAAGATCTAGCACTAGATCATTTAAGAACTCAAACAAAATATGTGGATCGATGCATTTACTTACGGGTTGAGCAGAGAGGCTGCACAGTTTGACCAGCGGGCAGCGGCCGCACACCAGTCCGCCGGATGCTGTTGCTAAGAACTTACAATTTATCACTATTATCAGACCGGCTCTCGCGGCCTCGAAACTCTACGAGTCTCCCGATTGCCACTCCGCCCCTGCACGCCATTACAAAATATAATATGGTGGGCAGTAGCGGTTCTAGGCACGGGCGAACCGGGCAGTCGCCCGGGGCGGCATTTCTTCATGTCACATGGGGGGCGGCACGAGCAGTTAAAAAAATACTCTGTGCCGCGAAGTTTTTCTATTTTTTATCATTTCGATTCAATTATTGGCAATGGCGCCCTGCTTGCTGAGAAGGTGCCGTGCGCAGAAACGATGTCAAGGGGATCTCCTGATTAGTTCACGTATCGCGTCTTTTGCGCTCTCGAGGTCGTTATTTCAAATCCTCTATGTTTCAAATAGGCGCACGGGAAGCGCGCTCATAAACTTTTCAGCACGTGCACCCAAACACTTGGGTGTTTTTCTCTTCTCCGTAAATAAATATTTTAGCAGAGCTACAGCAAGCGTTTTTCTGTGGTGGAAATACATTAGCTACTAAAACGTCTCGGTTACGTATGTAACCCTCGTTCCCTGAGTAGGGAACGGAGACGTTACGTCAGAAGTGACGGAGATTGGGGGTTTCGCATAGAAAGCCAATCCTCTTCGAGTATTTAAACACGAGCCAATGGCATGCAATGCCTTGGGGCTGCGGAAATTTGCATAGCGTACTCCGCCCTACTCCGTGAGTATAAAAGGAGGAAGTGAACGCAACCGCAGTATGTCTTCGCTGAGGAGCCAAGACTGAACTCGGCATCTACCCAGCGATACAGCAGAAGTGGCAGGGAGACGTAACGTCTCCGTTCCCTACTCAGGGAACGAGGGTTACATACGTAACCGAGACGTTCCCTTTCGTAGTCACTTCGAGTTACGTCAGAAGTGACGGAGATTGGGGGTCTGTGCCATCACGCCAACTTCAGGCTGTCTTCCAGTGCCCTGCGAAAGTCTGAACCCCCGAGCCTTACCTGTTTTCCTTAGGGGATCCGACTTAGACACAGGATTACCAAGGTACACTGGGAAACATATCCCGAAGGGGACATGCTACCAGCTGCCTACCGAAGGGAGGACTTACGAATACACATATGGCCACATAGGAACACATATGGAATCACTGGAGCACCAACCGCAGGTGGCTACTAATTTCAGCTCCAGGGGTGGCAGATGGCTTGCCAAGGGAAGACACATGCTCAGAGAGGCTTACAGTGGATAATACACATGAGACGGTTACCAAGGGGGAACCGTACGCATGGAGGCACCTAGCCAGCATCCAGAGCCACAGCAGTGGTGCCCGCATCGTCGGTGCTGGAGGACTCAAGGCTTCAATGGAAGAACTGAGGAAATATCGCACTTATCCAGTCCGGGGAGTGGAGTGGCGAGCAAGCGAAGACACCAGAGCGGATCCAGAACTGGCCGAAACGAGTATGTGAGAGGATACCGGCTCAATTCGCAGATTATAGAATCTGGCGAAGGTGTTGGGTGTCGCCCAGCCTGCAGCTCTGCAGATGTCTGTTAGCGAGGCGCCGTGCGCTAAAGCCCAAGAGGAGGCCACACTCCGAGTGGAATGGGCCGTCACACCAAGGGGGCACGGAAGGCCTTGCTGCTGGTAAGACAAAGCAATGGCATCCACTAACCAGTGGGACAGCCGTTGCTTTGAGAGAGCCCTTCCCTTCTGGCTCCCCCCATGACAGACAAAGAGCTGGTCTGAGGTCCTGAACACTGCGTTCTGTCGACATAGGTGCGGAGAGCACGTACCGGACAGAGCAGTGCCAAGGCTGGGTCTGCCTCCTCCAGGGGCAGCGCTTGCAGGTTCACCACCAGGTCCCCTTAGGGGAGTGGTAGGAACCATGGGCATATATCCAGGCCGGGGTCTCAGGAATACGTGAGAGTAAGCCGGCCCGAACTCCAGGCACACTTCGTCAACAGAGAGTGCGAGCAGGTCCCTTACTCTCCTGATGGAGACCAATGCAATCAGGAGTGCTGTCACATAGGACAGGGCAAAAACTCTACCGACTGCAAAGGCTCCAGGGGAGGCCTCTGCAGAGCACCCAGGTCTACTGAGAGGTCCCCAGAGGGCAGGAGGGGAGGGAGGCGGATTTAGCCCCCTCGCTCCCCTCAGGAACCTGATGACCAGGTCATGCTTCCCATAGACTTACCTTTCACTGCATCATGAGACGCGGCAATGGCCGCGACATAAATCCAAAGGGTGGAGGGCGACAGCCTACGCTCCAACCCCTCTTGCAGGAAGGAAGCACGACTCCGATCGAACATCTCCGGGGGTCTTCTCAGCGAGAAGAACACCAATTGACGAAGAGGTTCCACTTCAACGCATAAAGGTGTCTCGTGGACGACGCTCTTGCGGAAGTGAAGGTTGCCGCCACCGCAGGTGGCAGCGAACTCAAACCTGCCTCGTCCCGTCCTGGAGCCACACGTGCAGCCTCCAAGATCGGGACAAGGGTGCCACAGAGTGCCCCGTCTCTGAGAGAGTACGGTCTCAGAGGAATAGGCCAAGGAGGTGCTGTCGCGAGGAGCATGAGTTCGGAGAACCACGTCTTGGTGGGCCAGTAGGGGGCTACCAGCAAGACCTGCTCCTCGTCCTCCTTGATCTTGCACAACACCCGTGCAAGGAGGCTCACTGGGGGAACGCACACTTGCGTGGGCCCCGTGGCCAGCTGTGCGCCAGCGCATCCGAGCCGAGAGAGCCGCGGGTCAGGGAAAAAACTGGGCGCAGTGGGACGAGTCCCGAGAGGCGAACCGGTCTATCTGTGCCTCCCCGAACTGGTCCCAAATCAGCTGGACCGACTGGGGATGGAGTCGCCATTCGCCGGAGATGGAACGGGCCCGGGACAGCTCGACGGCTGCCCGGTTCCGGTCTCCAGGAATGTAGCTGCACGAAGGGACCTCAGGTGCTTCTGACTCCATATCAAGAGGTGGCGGGCGAGCTGCGACAACCGGCGCGAGCGTAGACCCCCCCTGGTGGTAGATGTACGCTACTGCCGTAGTGTTGTCTGAGCGGACAAGCACATGCTGGCCCTTGAGCACGCTCGGAAGCGGTGCCGGGCGAGCCGTGCTGCCAACAGCTCGAGGCAATTGATGTGCATGAGGCGCTGGGCTCCTGTCCAGGAACCGGCGGCTGCATGCCCATTGCACATGGCACCCCAACCCGTGGTAGACGCATCCGTGGAGACAACGAGATGCCTGGAAACTCGCTGAATAGGGACCCAGTCCGTAAAAAGCTGAGGTTCGACCACGGGAAGAGGGTTCGGCGGCGCGTCGGAGTCACTGGAACTCGGAGCGAGCCGCGATGCCATGCCCACCTCGGGACTCGATCGCGAAGCCACAGCTGAAGCGGTCTCATATGAAGCAAACCGAGCGGCGTACCGCGGATGCCATATGCCCCAGGAGCCTCTGAAATAGTTTCAGTGGAACCGCACTCTTGCCCTCGAACTGTCGAAGACAAGCCAGCAGTGAGTGCGCGCGCTCGTCGTGAGCTGCGCGGACATGGCGACCGAGTCTATCTCCATGCCGAGAAAAGAGATCCTCTGCACGGGGCAAAGTTTGCTCTTTTCCCGGTTGACCCGAAGGCCCAGACGGGCTTGGTGCCGTAGCACCAGGTCTCTGTGTTCGCAAAACCCGAGCTCGAGAGTGTGCTAGTATCAGCCAGTCGTCGAGATAGTTCAGGGTGCGAACCCCGTGTTCGCGAAGGGGAACAAGGGCTGCCTCGACGATCTTCGTGAAGACGCGAGGGGACAGAGCTAACCCGACTGGGAGAACGGCGTACTGGTATGCCTGGCCCTCGAAGGCAAACCGAAGAAACGGTCTGTGTCGAGGGAGAATGGAGACATGGAAGTACGCGTCCTTCAGGTCGATCGCTGCAAACCAATCCTGATACCGAACACATTCGAAAATGCGTTTGGCCGTGAGCATTTTGAACGGTAGTCGATGGAGAGAACGGTTCAAAATGCGCAGGTCCAGGATCGGTCGTAACCCACCGGTCTTTTTTGGGGACAATGAAGTAGGGGCTGTAAGCCCGGACCTCACCTCGGCTGGAGGGACCGTCTCGATTGCACCCTTCGCCAGCAGGGTCGCAATCTCCGCTCTCAAGACTGGGGCATTGCCACCAAACATCGCGGAGCGAACTCCCCTGAAGCGGGGAAGAGACCGTGCGAACTGAATCGCGTAGCCGAATCTGATCGTTCTGATGACCCAGTGGGATACCCGGGAAGCGCTAGCTAGGCTTCCAGGAAGTGAGCCAACGGGGTCATGCGAACCACAGACGTCCCCCCGGAGGGGCAGCGAGGCGGGTCGACCGGCATGCGTGCAGGAGTTACCCCGTCCGGATGCACCGTCGAAACCCGCTCCCCGACAGAAGAGACCAGGGAAGGCAGAGCGTTCCACGGGGGTCTGTTCTGCCGGGGGTCTGGCGACAGAGGGGGAAGGGATTGGCGTAGCCCGGGGACGACACACGCACCCTTCCGCGCCCTCCGAGACAGAGAGGAATGAACGGGGCGACGCAATGGACGTCGTGCGCGCTCATGCCAGTCTGTGTGCTCCATGACAGTGTCAGCTTTTCCTCAACCAGCTCAGGGAGCTAGCTAGAACAAAAGATTCTCCACCGGCCCTCCACCGGGGAAGGAGGGGCCCTGCCACCGCCTCCTGAGAAAAACCATGACACTATCACTGAGCGGCCCGCCTCAGGAACATCGCTTCGCCTGGCGTTTAGCGGGGCACACGGCCTGAGGGGGGGGGGGGGGGGACGCTTACCTGTGGCCTCCTCCGCGACGCGAACCGGCTGAAGGCTGCTGCTGGGGCCGCGTGGGAGGGAAGGGAGCCGCAGGGGGGCGTCCTTGGCGGCGAGCTGGCGGAGGCGTCCGAGCCGACGGCTGGTTGGAGGCAGCAGCTGGCCGTCGGGGCAGAGAAACCGCCTTCGTCTGCTCCTAGGCGGTCGAGAAGTGCTGGGCAAAGTCCTGGACCGCACCGCCGAACATATGATGCTCCTGGACCACAGCGGTGGGCATCACCTGACCAAGGGAGCGAGCGACCGCCTCCGTGACCCGTTTAAGGACAAGGTAGGCGGCAGGCTCTCAGCTCGCTTGGTCCGTCACCTCCTCGTGCACATTCCTGAGCAGCTAGCTTTGTAGGTGCTCATCATATGCAGGGCGGAGGCTGCCTGTCCCGCCGCTCTACAGAATCGCGCCGCCATAGACGACGAGAACCCATAGGCTTTGGAGGGGCATCTGAGAGCAACCGCCGGTTGACCGGGGGAGCCCCAGCGTACCCACAGACAGCCGCATCGCCGAGGGGAGGAAGGGCGGGGAACTAAAGCACGCCTTTTTTTTTTTTTTTTTAATTATTTATTTATTTATTTTTTAGTGCGTGTCAGTTCCGCATGCAACTCGGGGAAAAAAGGAAATTGGGGTTGGCCGTGGCCGTAAGGCGGCAGCGTTACCCAAAAACCAATTATTCAGCCGCGAGAGATCGGGATGGGGCGGAGTTCCACCCCCACCCGATGCTCACGGACGCCCGAGATAGCACGGCCCTCATCGCGGGATCAGACACGGCGGCGCTGACGCTCCCGAGGGAGGCAACGCGGCCGCATCCTCACTTCCCGAGGAGTCAAGCCCGCCTAGTGATGCTGTGATCGACATCGCATCATCATCTGGAGCGCTGCCCGAAGCAGCCGGTGCCACCAAAGAAGCAACCGACTGAATCGAACTAACGCTCGCTGGCTCTCGCACTGAGGCGGGAGGTGTGGCCCGAGGAATCGTCGGGGCTTTGTCCCACACCATCACCGTAAAATCACCAGGTCCCCGGGTCGACGGGCCCCCTATGGAGGAAACCGATCGAGCGGGGGGGGGACCGGGACTCTCACTCAAGTGAGATCATTGAGTCTCGACCTCAGTGTAGAGATGGTCATGTTCCCACAGAAGGAACATGAGTCATCCACGAACGCTGCTGCTGCATGCTGAAATGCCCAGGCATACAGAGCAGCGATCGTGACCATCAGATGACGACAGAAATCAACCACACCCAGAAGAACACGGGCGAACCGTCTTTAAAAAGACGTGCGCGTGCAGCTCTTTCAATGAGAGGAGGAAATTCACTCTTTCAGCGCTGAAGCGACCAGGGAGAAGCGCAAAGTCTGGCAGACCACTGCTCAGATCGCAGGCGATGCAGAATCTCGCTGGGTACCGCCGTCACACCAACACTGAAGAGGACGCTCGTCTCGAAGAGTCTTGAACAGTGCTTTCAGGAGTGAAGAGGTTCTCTTGGCTCCGAAGCGAAAACATACTGCGGTTGCGTTCACTTCCTCCTTTTATACTCACGGAGTAGGGCGGAGTACGCTATGCAAATTTCCGCAGCCCCAAGGCATTGCATGCCATTGGCTCGTGTTTAAATACTCGAAGAGGATTGGCTTTCTATGCGAAACCCCCAATCTCCGTCACTTCTGACGTAACTCGAAGTGACTACGAAAGGGAACTCCTATGTCGTTGTGGAGAGCTCAGTGTAATGAGTGCATGGTTCTATAGCAACGACAGCCATGGGAAAATCTGTACGAATTTTACTATTAATAATAAAAGATAAGCTACTGTGCATTATAAATGTCAGGAATGTATCTTTATTGACTCATTCTTTTTATAGAGATGATTTAAATGCTGAAATATGAGGTTTATCTTTATATAAAAACCTTTTTTTTGTGTTAACCTTTTTTAAGTTTAGTAGGTAAGATGAAAGACACTCCTTTAAAACAAATCTTTAATGTTATTAACTTGGTGAATTGATTTAACTGTGTATTAGGCTTTTTGAACAAGATTCTGTGTATGTGATCATTTTGGTCACCATATTATCTAATACTTTTCTTAATGATCAACTAAAATCAACTTTAATTATGATTTTTTACAGTAGCCTAATATGCAAATTTTTTAATGGGGGGGGGGGGGGGGGCTCGAAGGGGGTCTCGCCCTGGGTGTAATTCAAAGTAAAACCGCCACTGATGGTGGGCCGTTATCGGCGTTAACTTGCTGTGTTAAAGTGAGATTCTTGTCGAGTGATAAAAAAATATTGCCGTTAATCTATTCTCAAAGTTGGGTTGGGAGCTGGGTCTATACTATACAAGCTTTGATGACTTTTACCTTGATATATAGCGCAGATGTATACCTAGCCGTATTGCACTGTAAGGGGCATTTAATACCAATCTGTTTATCCAGACATTAGGAAAATATCAGTCAATGCATTTTATATTTAATATGAGGGAAATACACATCTGTAACGGACGTGACACAAAAAAAAAAACCTTTAG
Source organism: Pimephales promelas (assembly GCF_988280905.1). NCBI lineage: Eukaryota > Metazoa > Chordata > Actinopteri > Cypriniformes > Leuciscidae > Pimephales > Pimephales promelas. The sequence goes on along the minus strand of NC_142770.1, from coordinate 42,073,105 downwards.
GTGTACAAAAAGTAATAATACCCATCAGTTGAAGAAAGGTTGGCTCTCCACGGAACATAAAATATTAATTTTGTATTATTTTTTTATGTACGCATTTATGAGGGAAAAACAATGTTATGTGACAGTTCCCCGTTACGGACTTGACCACTCTGAAAGCGGCACTGAAAGACTGCTTTAAAACTTTCACATTAAACATAAAGCACAAAGCCTTTCATTAAGTTGAATTTCGCTTTGTATTAATTTTATGTTAACTTTAATCAATGTTTCATCAACCAATTGCCTAGATTTAATAAATAAGAACTAAATATAGCAGACAATAGATAATCACGACACAGAGGCGTCAGCGTGTGAACTGAAGCTCGTCTTGTGAGTCATAAATGAACCGAAACACAGCGTATAAGGCAGGCCTACTTGCCTCAGGAGTACAATGGGTGCTATGAGGTGCGACTGTATAATGTAGAGAATAATTACGAAAATGGAGAGAAAATATAAATCGGGCGCATTAAAAGGAAAAGAACGAGATAGTCTTTATGTTTTATTAACATTGTCACCACCCTTGGACTATCCGTGTGTTTTGATTCACCACGTGTTCCCATCGTCTGAGTTCTCCGTCCTCATCTGTTACCATGGACACTAATCACCTCCCGCACAGCTGACTGTCATTTGTTAATCATCTTCACTGTGTATTTAGTTCCTGCCTGCCTTCACTCCCTTGTCCGGTATTGTTTGTGTTTTACACGCTGTCTTCCTGTCTGCCTGTTCCTGAGTGTCATTTATTAAAACCAGTGTTTATTCTATCTTCCTCCTCGTCTTCCTTGACCTGCCCCGTGACAAACATGAGCTTACTTGGCTCAACAAGTGACACTTTATTACATATGGTAGCAGAGAGCCCCATGATAAAGAGTCTAGCTCCGCCTCTGCTCATCTTACAAACTACCTGCAAGGTTATTTATTTGGGTAGCATACATATTCTGAATGCCTTCATGAATTCAAATAAGCCATTTTAATCTAGATTAATTCCAAGATTACCGTGAGATTAATCTTGATAAAAAAAATAAAAAAAATCCATGCCCACCACTAAGGCATAAAAAAAAAAATGTTCAATTCCAGTCTCCGACCGACCCTGTCAATTTATGTGCGACCCAAATTTATTTTATGAGCTTGGGGAAGAAATAATACACATTTAAAATCAGCTTGTGTGTGTGTAACATGCTGGGACACACAAGGTGGTAGAGTACATGTACAGGTAGGCTATGTTATTGAAAAACAGAGTCGCCTATCCATCGCTACTGTAATGTAAAATTAAAAAAAAAATAAAAATAACAAATAATTTCCTTTCTATCCCTTGCTGCCACTGGAGAAAAAAACAAAAAAACCTACCAACCCATGACCTCAACTGACAACCAAAAAATGTTATGCCTAATATATATATATATATATTAGGCATAAATATTATTATGCCTAATATATATATATATATATATTTCAAAAAATGTTATGCCTAATATATATATATATATATATATATATATATATATATATATATATATATAAATCTTTTTTTTGGAATTCTATTAATCGATTTTCAATCGGTAAAGCTTTAATTGCGATTTTGTGCAGACCCCTAATATTAAGTGTCCCCAATTAAGAAAGACAGCGGCAACACTGGCAAGAACCTAAACTCTATCAGGTGACATAAATAGAGAAAATATCCTATAGATAACAGCTTTACACAAATATTTTTTCAAACATGCTTCAATTTGTCTTGGAAATTTGTCATTGTATAAAAAACACTATTGTTGAGGAAATTGTAGTTTTTAAAGGTAAATGTTAGTTTAACTCAGCCTCTTTGCTGTATATGCTGTTTATGTATTAAATAAGTGGAAAATTTCATTAATATTAGTATATAGAAAAAGTATTGTATGTGTTCAATCTAATTCTGTGTTGTGACTTTATTGTAGGTTAAATGATTGTAACTTAACAGACAAAAGCTGTTCATCTCTGGCTGCAGTTCTTGGATCAGACACCAATCTGAAAGAGCTGAACATGAACAATAATAAACTGCAGGATTCAGGAGTGAAGCTGCTCTGCACTGGACTGAAGAATATAAAGTGTAAATTGGAGATACTGAGGTAAGTTGAGCCACAGGAGTCACATGACTAGAGTGAGGTGCAATGACTGACAGGACGATGCCGGAGGCAAAAGCGCAAGATAACTTTTGTGAAAAAGATCTTTTATTTATTTGTTACAATGTGGGTATACCATATCAATCCTGTCATTGTGCTATTTTATTGTTGTTGTGTATAAAGGATTATTATGCTCTTAGGGCTAATTAATACCTGGTGGCAACCACCAAAGATTGTCAGATCAGAACAGTAAAGGATGCCCGTTTAGGAGGAGCCAGATGCACACACCACTCACAGACCACCAGGGCTGGATTAACCATTAGGGCAACTGGGCTCTTGCCTCAGGGGCCCATGACATCTAAGGGGCCCTGGGCACCAGGGGCGGAGTGGCAATCGGGAGAGTCGGGAGTTTTCCCTGTTGGCCGGTTGTGTTTCGAGGCCGCGAGGGCCGATCTGATCAAATTTATTTATTGCAAGTTGGCCATGCGCACTTGGGGCCCAAGCGAGGGGAAGAATTTTTTTTTTTTTACTTTTTAGATAACGGAGCGTATGTTTGCACTAAGTGCCTGTCTTTTTAGCAAAAGAAGCTTGTCACGAAATAGCTACGGTGGCGCAGGTCGTAGGGCTTGAAGCTTTTGATGCTCTCGACCCGAGTTCGAAACCGCCTTTTTCTGAACTCTCTCTTCTCCCTTTTCCCAACACATGAGATGTAAAATGTATACCCTAACATAAAGGTCTCTAGCGCTATATTTTGCCAACAAACTAAAATCGAAACCATGATATGGCTTTGTGCCTTTATAAAACAGCACAACACTTTAAAGGGTTAGTTCACCCAAAAATGAAAATTAAGTCTTTAATTACTCACCCCCATCCTGTACCAACCCCGTAAGACCTTCGTTCATCTTCGGAACACAAATGAAGATATTTTTGATTAAATCTGAGAGCTGGATCAGTCCTACATAGACTGCCTAAGGGACTGGCTCTTGACGGCCCATAAAGTCATTAAAGAAAAGGTTTAAATATTCCATGTGCCTACAGCGGCTCAATTATAAGTTTATCAAGCGACGAGACTACTTTTTGTGCGAAAAAAACATAAATAACGACTTTATTCGACTATTCCATTACTTCCTTATGGGCACATGCGCGAGAACTGAGACGAGGACGTTCTCCTTCGACTACTTCTTGTTACCGGCTGCTCACGCCCCCACCAGGGGAGAAAAACAATCCAACCGTCTCCATTGATTTGCATTGCGAGAGGCTGCCTCCTTGTCATTTATGACTTATAACAAAAAACAAAACAATGTTTAAAAGCTGCTGTGAGACAAAGAGTACAGCAAACAAGCCAAATAACCCAGAAATTGTTTTTTTTAAGCTGATGGCTACTACTCTGAGAAGCACGCCCATAATTCATAATTTAACCTGAATCTATTTTATCTGAAATTCTGTACGTTGATTTATTTAATTTTTTTGTATCTGAATTTGTGAGCATTGAAAAATATTCATCGAAATTCAGGTTTTTAAAATGGAAATTTTCATAGGCCTGTTTAAAGTTGCAGTGTGGGATTTTTAGCGCCATCTAGCGGTTCGGTTGCGAGTTTGCACCAGGTTTGCACTAAGGGCTTAGCCCACTGCTCACCCCTCCCTTTCGAAGAAGCCATTGTTTCTGTACCACAGTCCATTATAAACCACATCATGGATACAGTTTACAAAGCCATAGTCAGGTGAGGATCAAGGGTTTTAATATATAATTTAATATAATAATAGTGATCAGCTGATTGTCTCACAAACGTAACCAGCAGCACATTTCTCCCCACATATAGCAAACCCATAATACAGCGAGGGAGAAGAACCACATGAAACTATGCAGCTATATATTTTTTCTAACAGGGTAGTAAAAGTTTAGCTGGCTAATATGAGCTGTTACTGTGGCTGAACTGGTTAAAGCATAAAATCTTGTTTAACTCGACGCGTCCGCATGAGCCCAAAGGTGCGCGCGGCAAAAATGACATGATTGTAACAGCGTGCGCATTTCCGCATCCCATAGACACCATAAACTACACACAATAGGCTTTTTCTATGATTTTGAAAACTCTTCGCGATCGACTTAGATCTCTTACAAGATCGACGGGTTAGTGATTCCTGTAACATACTGTTTTACGATCAATGACATGAGTACTAATCAGCTGTCTTACGAACATAACAGCACATTTATCCCCACATAACCCATAACACAGCGAGGGAGAACTAAGTTACATGAAACAATCCCAACTACATATTTTACACTACTGTAGCAAATGCAACATATAATAATATACTTATATACTATTCTCTACACTACTCACAAGGGAAAAGTCACTACTCACAGAGTTTATGGCTAGTTTCTAGCTTTCTGCTGCTTCTCTTTCAAGGTAGTGGCGAAACGCGTTCTGTAGCGCTGTGTGTTCGCGTTCGGCTACGGTAGAAAGATGACGTCATGATATGGCGACCTTCATAGAAGGGGATTCCCGTGGTAATGGAGATATAAATGTCTCATTTTAAGGTAATAAAAACATTACGGTTTATTAAGTAAGTTCTTTATACACCACTGAAAACATAGTTATGGATGTCATATTGCATTTCTGTTACAGTTTTTCTCAATTGTTTACACACAAATTCTGGTACTTGAGACACAATGACCACAACATGTAACTCATTCACCAACCCCCTGAACCAATTCTGATGAACAACAAGCACAATTCCTGCTTTACACTCAAATTGCAGCTCTAAAACACACTTTTTTCAAAACACTACACACAAATTCTCTGCATTTGGCACAATTTTCATGCAGAAAATCTCTTCTTTGCACGAGGAACACACTACCATTCAAATATTCACACTGACTCGTCACATGGACAAACACACGTCACACAGTTTTACAATTAGCAATCAGAGCTTTAGCATAAAATACCAAAACCGAAGAGAGGATGCAGCATAGATTTTTACTGTAACAGCATAAACATTTTTTACTGTAGTTTTGTATGTAGACCACTGTATGTGCAACTTTGTGTTGATTGGGGAGTATGAAATGTGCGATCTATTTCCCATTGTTTTTGTGGGAAAAATACAGTAAAATATATTTGTTACCATGTATTTCTTGGTATAGAAACAATATTCACAAATATTTTACAACACACTTATGTATGTAATGTCTGTAGTAAGTGTAACCCTGAACAAAAAAGGCCCAATTCATTATGATGAATGGAGAAGAAGTGTTTTACACTGATCATAGTGTTTTACATTAAGCACATCAGTGTTCAACTGGTTCTTATAAATGTCTATTCATATAATGGTTTGTGTGTGTCATTTGAAAACAAAATAACATTTTGAGAATATATAACATTGTTTTGAATGTAAAGTTTCATTTTGCACTAGAATTGAGGGGTTTTGCCGATTGTGTGTGTGTTTTTAGATTTGTGTGTAGAGTTCTGAGAGTATGAGACCAAATCCTGTGACCAAAATAAGGAAATTATACTTATAGGTGATTTTAATATAAATTGGGATGATAAACATGGTAGGAGAAATCTCAAGCGATCCACGGATTATTTCGATTTAGAACAGCTTGTTGAAAAGCCAACTAGAATAACAAATAACTCTCAGACAAGAATAGATCTTCTATTTAGCAATAAGCCAAACCGAATTATTAAGACCTTTAATTTTTTAACTCGTTTATCAGACCACAATATGATTTTATTTTCAAGGAAGCTTTCAAAAAAGAGGTTTCTAAAAATAAATAGTCCCCTTCATTCCTCTGATGTTAAATTCAATTTTATACCTAAGAATCAAAGAAAGAATTTTAATGCCTTGAAAATGGTTGATTGTGAGCCAATACTTTGCTCAAATGATATAGAGAGCAGTTGTAATGCCTTTAACAACAAGCTTAATGAGGTAATGTTCTCCTTTACCCATAGGGGGAGTGGCAGGGCTAGGAAGAAAAATAATCTACCATGGGTAAATCCAACTTGTAAAAATTTATTAAAAATAAGAGATGTGTTGCTTAAACAATATCTGAAATCTGGTTTGTCCACTGATAGGGAAAAATGTACACACGCACGTAATAAAGTTACACAAACCTTAAGAAAAGCTAAGGCAGACTTTTTTGACTCCATTATAGAAAGTACAAGAGGTAATGGGAAAAAAACATGGCAAATTTTAAATAAATTATTAGGTAAACACAATAAAAAGGAAATTAAAGCCATTGAGTTAGCTGTGGATAATGTCCGGATTAGAGATCCCATAACTGTGGCAAAAACGTTCAATAATTATTTTATAGATAGTATATCTGAAATAACAAGGCCCTGCGTTTCCTCAAAAATTCTACCTCGACCATTAAATGAAGATCAGCCTATTTTTCAGATAAAAAATATAACGGAGGTAGAAGTAAAGAAGATCATTGCTGCCCTTAAAAACTCCAAAGCTAGGGATGCCCATGGTCTTGACACTAACTTTTTAAAAACTTATAATGATGCTTTGGTACAACCTATTACCTTTATGGTTAATCAATCAATCAGTCAAAGGGTAGTTCCATCAACTTGGAAAGAGGCCATTATTACACCAATTTTTAAATTAGGATCAAAAACACAGGTTGCCAATTACCGTCCAATTAGCATCCTGTCAATAGTCTCTAAAGTTGCTGAAAAGTGGATAGCAAAACTACTTGTTGAACATCTGGATAAAGGTTTCACCCCTCTGCACCGTATGCAGTTCGGTTTCCGGCCAAAACACTCCACTGAGTCGGCAAACTGCTGTCTGATCGAACAGATTAAATATTTATTGGATAGGGGTAATTGTGTAGGAGCGGTATTTTTAGACCTTAAAAAGGCGTTTGATACAGTCAACCATCAAGTATTGTTGACCAAACTTACACATTTTAATTTTTCTACAGATGCTATATCGTGGTTTCAATCATATTTATCAAACAGAACACAGTGTGTTAATATACAGTAGATGGTGTTAAATCTCCTCCTCTTAGTAATCATGTTGGAGTTCCACAGGGCTCAATTCTCGGTCCTTTATTGTTCTCAATGTATATTAATGATCTGCCAGATATTTGTTTGGACTACAATGTGCAGATGTATGCAGATGATGCTGTGATTTTCATTCATGGAAAAGATAAAAAGACAATAGCTGCACATCTTACAAAATCACTAACTGAAGTTCAAAAAACTCAACACTCTCAATACCAAAAAGACTGTGGTGATGATGTTTACGAAAAAATCCTCTGTGAAGTCAAATACTTTAAAAACTGAATTTAAGACACTCACGAAGCAATTGCTAGCAGGAAATAGATCTTCCGTGTTTTTGGGAGAGGAGGAATTGGAGTTGGTAGCCCAGTTCAAGTACCTTGGGGTTATACTAGATTCAAACCTCACTTTCAAAAAGCACATACAAAAAGTAACAAATACAATACAATTTAATTTACAAAATTTCAAACAAATTAGGTCCTATATTACAACCGACGCTGCTAAATCTTATCTTCATTGTATGATTTTTTCCCATATTGAATATTGTTTCACAGTTTGGTCTTTTGCCGGAGTTACTGCATTAAAACCCTTTAATCAATTATATAAAAAAGCAGTCAAGGTATTTGACAGGAAACCACAATCGTTTCACCTTTGTCCAATTCTAGAGAAGTACCAACTCCTAAATTTTGAAAACCTAAAAATTTTTAAAAATAGTTGCCTAATTTATAAATCTATGAATGGAATCGCCCCACCGCCCTTGGGGGATTTTATAAAAAAGAAAAATAGTGAGACTAGGACAAGATCATTTACCCGGGGGGATTGTGAAGTACCATTTAGAAAATCTTCGTTTGCACAAAATGTTCTCTCTATTAAAGGCTGCACACATTGGAATAGTTTGCCAAAGGAAATCAGAGATAGCCCAACTTTTGCTTCTTTTAAGAAACAGCTTAAGAGATGGCTGAACAAACATCAAAAATGTAATCATTTGGTATAAAGGTTGAATTTGATAGGTAGATTTATTTTAAATATTTATAATAAGCATCTTCGAATGTCTACATATATAGCAGTTTTTGTAATGGGTACTGCAATATATTCTCTATAAGATAGGCCTATAGGAACTTTTATGATTATCACTATTCTTAATTTATTTGTGTATATGTGTGTATGTATGTATGTATATATATACATATATATATATATGTGTGTGTGTATAAATATATATATATATATATATATATATATGTGTGTATAATGTATGTGTATATGTGTGTGTATGTGTATATATGTATGTATATATATATATATATATATATATATATATATATATATACTGTATATATGTGTATATTTTATTTTACATGCGTTTTCTTGATATGTATATTGTGTGTCTTTTCTATTTATTTTTGGATTGTGTTTGTCTGTGTTGGGGGACAACGGATGGAAATTAGCATTGTGCTAAATCCGGCATATTTACGTTCGACTATGTTTGTACGTTCATTGATATGCATTGTCCCATCTAAATAAATAAATAAAATAAAGTGACACTTTATTACATATGGTAGCAGAGAGCCCCATGATGAAGAGTCTAGCTCCGCCTCTGCTCATCTTACAAACTACCTGCAAGGTTATTTATTTGGGTAGCATACATATTCTGAATGCCTTCAATGCCTGAATGCCTTCATGAATTCAAATGAGCCATTTTAATCTAGATTAATTCCAAGATTACAGTGAGATTAATCTAGATAAAAAAAAAATCTATGCCCACCACTAAGGCATAAAAAAATTTAAAAAAAGTTCAATTCCAGTCTCCGACCGACCCTGTCAATTTATGTGCGACCCAAATTTATTTTATGAGCTTGGGGAAGAAATAATACACATTTAAAATCAGCTTGTGTGTGTGTAACATGCTGGGACACACAAGGTGGTACAGTACATGTACAGGTAGGCTACTGTATGTTATTGAAAAACAGAGTCGCCTATCCATCGCTACTGTAAAGCAAAATTTAAAAAAAAAAAATTAAAAATAATTTCCTTTCTATCCCTTGCTGCCACTGGAGAAAAAAACAAAAAAAAAACTACCAACCCATGACCTCAACTGACATCCAACCGTAACCAAACTTTTTTAAAAAAATGTTATGCCTAATATATATATATATATATATGAATCTTTTTTTTTTTTGTTGAATTCTATTAATCGATTTTCAATCGGTAAAGCTTGAATTGCGATACAAATGTGAATCAGTTTTTGTGCACACCCCTAATATTAAGTGTCCCCAATTAAGAAAGACAGAGGCAACACTGGCAAGAACCTAAACTCTATCAGGTGACATAAATAGAGAAAATATCCTATAGATATAACAGCTTTACACAAATATTTTTTCAAACATGCTTCAATTTGTCTTGGAAATTTGTCACTGTATAAAAAACACTATTGATGAGGAAATTGTAGTTCCCTTTCGAAGGGAACTCAACAATACGTCGAATGACGCTATGGGGAACGCCTCAGGCATGACGGGTGTCTGAAATCAAATATCAACTCACAGTAATCAGGTTGACCGGCGACAGCCCGTGCATCATCAGCTTGAATGATGAGCGCGTCAATCTGGATGTATAAGAAGGGCGCCTTGAAACCGTGACAACATCTTTTCGTCTTCAGGGACTGTTTGTCTGTGTGATAGTATCAACGATTAAGCGCGCAGAGACGTGGAGAAACACTTTGCGCGAGTGTGCCGACTTGTGTCCAGATATTTGACACCGGAGGATTCACACGATCTGTGCGTGTTCTGCCTGAAAGAAGAGCATGTGCGGGAAGCTCTCGAGGGAGTTTTTTGCGCGAACTGAGAGTTTTCCTTTCAGAACTCTCTGCTCTCGTCTGACCCACTTCTCGAGGGAAGTGGGCGCGGCATCTGAACCCCGCGGTTCCGGTTCCCGCTCGGGCTGAGGCTCAGTGGCGGTTGAGCTCGTGGAGCTTTCAGATGGAGCTGGCAGATTATCGGGAGAGGGGCGTTAACCTCGCGGATGATCTACCAGCTGACGAGGGTGAGTTACAGATTAATGTTGAACATCTAAGAAGAGAGAAAATGAGCGCTCTCTCTCTTTGGTGAATCTGTAACTGTTCTCTTTGGGCAGGGCAGGAGTTGGCTGTAATATATATATATATATATATATATATAGAAAAGGATGTCAGTTTGGTTGAGACCGAATCATTTCAGCCCTCCTGCCCAGTGTACGCTGAGCTGGTTGACATTATGGGGTGCGCCTCAGACAGATTGCTGTTGCAGTGGAGGCGCGTCTGGGAGGAACCCGCTCATGGTATTTTGGATGGCTGGTTCCTCCCCACCCATAAGCCACCAGCCCGGATGAGCCTTCCATTCGTTTCCGATCTCCACGCTGGGATCGAGAGGGTATGGAAGAATCCGTTCTCCTCACGTCTCTATCTGCATCAGCGGGCTAGTTTCGCTGCTGTGGAGGGAGCCGTAGAGAACGGATAAGTGTCGAGGCCGCCAGTGGACGAGACGTTGGCTAACTATCTCATCTCTGGTTGGTCCTCTTCACTAAGAGCTCTGACCCTGTCATCCAAGCTGCTCAAGACATCTTCATGCTTGAATGACAGAGCGTACACGGCAGCAGGTCAGGCAGGTGCGGTTCTGCACGCCCTTGTGGTCCTCAGGCCTACCAGACCGATCTGTTGCGGGACTCCGGGCCACCAAGCAAGCTGCTGTTCTGTCGGTGCTATGGTGGCCACGGAGAGACATCTGTGGGAGCTCCCACATACTGTGGTTGCCAGGTTACAGGCCTCACCAGGCCTTCCTGGTTATGAGCTCCCACTGATTGTGGTCACTGGGTTACAGGCCTCACCAGGCCTTCCTGGTTATGAGCTCCCACATGCTGTGGTCGCTGGGTTACAGGCTTCACCAGGCCTTCCTGGTTATGAGCTCCCACATACTGTGGTCGCCAGGTTAAAGGCCTCACCAGGCCTTCCTGGTTATGAGCTCCCACACATTGTGGTCGCCAGGTTACAGGCCTCACCAGGCCTTCCTGGTTATGAGCTCCCACATACTGTGGTCGCCAGGTTACAGGCCTCACCAGGCCTTCCTGGTTATGAGCTCCCACATACTGTGGTCGCCAGGTTACAGGCCTCACCAGGCCTTCCTGGTTATGAGCTCCCACATACTGTGGTCACCAGGATACGAGCTCTCACGTACTGTGGTCGGCAGGTTAAAGGCCTCACCAGGCCTTCCTGGTTATGAGCTCCCACACATTGTGGTCGCCAGGTTACAGGCCTCACCAGGCCTTCCTGGTTATGAGCTCCCACACATTGTGGTTGCTAGGTTACAGGCCTCAAAGGGGCCTTCCTGGTTATGAGTTCCCACTTTCTGTGGTGGTCAGGTTATAGGCCTCACCAGGCCTTCCTGGTGATGAGCTCCCACACATTGTGGTTGCTAGGTTACAGGCCTCAAAGGGGCCTTCCTGGTTATGAGTTCCCACATACTGTGGTAGTCAGTTTACAGGCCTCACCCAGCCTTCCTGAATGTGGGCTCCCACATGATGCGGTAGCCAGACTACAGCCTCACCACCTTCCCTGAGCACTTTGCTCCCACTCTGTGGTCACCAGGCTTCAGGCTTCATTTGCCTTCCTGGTTGTGAGTTGTCACATGTCAGGTTGCAGGCTTCACCAGGCCTTCCTGAATGTGAAACCCCCACTTTTCGTGGTCGCTAAGTTGTAGTGGTGAGTCTTCACATGTCAGGCTGCAGGCCTCAGCGGCCTTCCTGAATGTGAGCTCCCCATGCATTGGGACTATCGGTGTTAGGCCTTGTCAGGCCTTCCTGATTATGGGTTCCCACTTGTTGTGGCTGCCAGGTTACAGGCCTCAAGTTCGGCCTTTCTGAATTCAGAGTGAAGTACACTAACCCCTACTTCACCTATTATTGTGGTAAATCACATGACGGGATGTCTTGTGTACTTTCTAAAATCCATTTTGTATGGTAAGGGTCACGCGTGGTATGCTTCGGTCCCTTCTTATGTGGCTCAGACCCCGGTCTTCCCTTGGGTCCCACTTTAAGTGGCGTCCTGTCACTGGCTACAGGGACGCCCTTCTCTGGCTAACTTCTGGAAGAAGTAGCTTCCACTTGGTGGAGTAAGCTCCCACAGGTTGTGGTCACCAGGCTGGGTCTCACTGACCTTCCTGAGTACGAGCTCCCACCCAATGTGGTCGCCAGGTTACAGGCCTTACCAGGCCTTCCTGGTCATGAGCTCCCACACACTGTGGTCGCCAGGTTACAGGCCTCAACAGGCCTTCCTGGTTATGAGCTCCCACATATTGTGGTTGCTGGGTTACAGGCCTCACCAGGCCTTCCTGAATTCAGAGTGAAGTACACAAACCCATACTTCACCTATTATTGTGGTAAGTCACCCGACGAGATGTCTTGTGCACTTTTTAAAATCCATTTCTTATGGTGAGGGTCACGCGCAGTATGCTTCGGTCCCTTCTTATGTGGCTCAGACCCCGGTCTTTCCTCGGGTCCCACTTTAAGAGTTCTTAAGAGCTAACTTCTGGAAGTAGCTCCCACTTGGTGTGGTTTTTCAGGTACACCAGGCTGGGTCTCACTGACCTTCCTGAGTACGAGCTCCCACCGGATGTGGTCGCCAGGTTACAGGCCTCACTAGGCCTTCCTGGTTATGAGCTCCCACATACTGTGGTCGCCAGGTTACGAGCTCCTGCATACTGTGGTCGCCAGGTTACAGGCCTTACCAGGCCTTCCTGGCCATGAGCTCCCACACACTGTGGACGCCAGGTTACAGGCCTCAACAGGCCTTCCTGAATTCAGAGTGAAGTACACAAACCCATACTTCACCTATTATTGTGGTAAGTCACCTGACGAGATGTCTTGTGCAGTTTTTAAAATCCATTTCATATGGTGAGGGTCACGCGCGGTATGCTTCGGTCCCTTCTTATGTGGTTCAGACTCCAGTTCTTCACTTTGGGTCCCACTGTAGATGTGTCTTTGTCGCAATACATTACGACAGGCACTTCCCTTGTTCAAGCTATCTCCCACAACTGTGGTTTTAGGTCTGATTAGACCTTTTTCGAGGTAGCCCAACATTGTGGGTCTGTCAGGTTTCTAGCCTCTGGCTTTCCTGAAGGATGAGCTTCCACATGCTGTGGTCGTTGGGTTTCAGGCCGCACAACGTACGGCCTTCCTGACATGAGCCCTCATGTATCGGAGCTCCCCACACATGGGGTCATCAGGTCTTAGGTCTCTTTGACCTTCCTGATTTTTGATCCCTCTCTTACTTCCTCAGTGCTCAAAAGCGAGCACTGGGTGGAAACTCGTGGATTGAGTGTACGATTCCCATTGGTTCGAGGTTGAGTCACACTCTCCGGAGGATCCCGTCTCTGTGATCCGAAACTCGATGGTTTCCGCCAGCTTCGCGGGCCTTCAGTTTTTGGATGCCTTTTCTAGGCAATTTCCAGAGGCTCTGTCTTGGACGGACAGGCTATGGCCAGACTGTGTGTCTTAGTACAGATCACCAGGCCAGCCTGGGGGCATTTCAGGAGGAGTGTTCTCCTGAATAGTGACTGGCTGGGGGTCTCTTTGGCCCCCTAGCCACACTCCCTAGAAGGGACCCCTTCTATTTTGAAGTTGTGGTCCTATAGCCTTTGAGCTGGCCCTGATTTACTCACGTTATTACGTTCTGGTTTTTCTTGGTTCATTAGCTTGGGCTATGACCGGTAGGGAGTGCTGTCACTGACAGCCCGATGTAACATAGGGTGAGTGGTTTCAGTTTTCCTTGGAATTACTGGTTCTGACAGTTGTCACTGCCTTTCGGCATGCACTCCCCTCAGCATGGCGGAGTGGGTATTTCGTTCCCCATAGCGTCATTCGACGTATTGTTGAGTTCCCTTCGAAAGGGAACGTCTCAGGTTACGACTGTAACCTATGTTCCCTGAGAACAGGGAACGAGACAATACGTCTCGTTGCCATGCCTCGGGGCCTGCCTGCAACAGCCCCTTCAGACGATATATAAATCACGGTTTCAAGGCGCCCTTCTTATACATCCAGATTGACGCGCTCATCATTCAAGCTGATGATGCACGGGCTGTCGCCGGTCAACCTGATTACTGTGAGTTGATATTTGATTTCAGACACCTGTCACGCCTGAGGCGTTCCCCATAGCGTCATTCGACGTATTGTCTCGTTCCCTGTTCTCAGGGAACATAGGTTACAGTCGTAACCTGAGACGTTTTTAAAGGTAAATAGTTTAACTCGGCCTCTGCTGTTTATGTATTAAATAAGTGGAAAATTTCATTCATATTAGTATATAGAAAATGTATTGTATGTGTTCAATCTAATTCTGTGTTGTGACTTTATTGTAGGTTAAATGATTGTAACTTAACAGACAAAAGCTGTTCAGCTCTGGCTGCAGTTCTTGGATCAGATACCAATCTGAAAGAGCTGAACATGAACAATAATAAGCTGAAGGATTCAGGAGTGAAGCTGCTCTGCACTGGACTGAAGAATATAAAGTGTAAATTGGAGATACTGAGGTAAGTTGAGCCACAGGAGTCACATGACTAGAGTGAGGTGCGATGACTGACAGGACGATGCCGGAGGCAAAAGTGCAAGATAACTTTTGTGAAAAAGATCTTTTATTTATTTGTTACAACGTGCCATATTAATCCTGTCATTGTGCTATTTTATTGTTGTTGTGTATAAAGGATTATTATGCTCTTAGGGCTAATTAATACCCGGTGGCAACCACCAAAGATTGTCCGATCAGAACAGTAAAGGATGCCCGTTTAGGAGGAGCCAGATGCACACACCACTCACAGACCACCAGGGCTGGATTAACCATTAGGGCAACTGGGCTCTTGCCTCAGGGGCCCATGACATCTAAGGGGCCCTGGGCACCAGGGGCGGAGTGGCAATCGGGAGAGTCGGGAGTTTCCCCTGTGGGCCGGTTGTGTTTTGAGGCCGCGAGGGCCGATCTGATCAAATTTATGTATTGCAAGTTGGCCATGCGCACTTGGGGCCCAAGCGAGGGGAAGAATTTTTTTTTTTTTACTTTTTAGATAACGGAGCGTATATTTGGACTAAGTGCCTGTCTTTTTAGCAAAAGAAGCTTGTCGCGAAATAGCTACGGTGGCGCAGGTCGTAGGGCTTGAAGCTTTTGATGCTCTCAACCCGAGTTCGAAACCGCCTTTTTCTGAACTCTCTCTTCTCCCTTTTCCCAACACATATGAGATGTAAAATGTATACCCTAACATAAAGGTCTCTAGGCTATATTTTGCCAACAAACTAAAATCGAAACCATGATATGGCTTTGTGCCTTTATAAAACAGCACAAGACTTTAAAGGGTTAGTTCACCCAAAAATGAAAATTAAGTCTTTAATTACTCACCCCCCATCCTGTACCAACCCTGTAAGACCTTCGTTCATCTTCGGAACACAAATGAAGATATTTTTGATTAAATCTGAGAGCTGGATCAGTCCTTCATAGACTGCCTAAGGGACTGGCTCTTGATGGCCCATAAAGTCATTAAAGAAAATGTTTAAATATTCCATGTGCCTACAGCGGCTCAATTATAAGTTTATCAAGCGACGAGAATACTTTTTCTGCGAAAAAAACATAACGACTTTATTCGACTATTCCAATACTTCCTTATGGGCACATGCGCGAGAACTGAGACGAGGACGTTCTCCTTCGACTACTTCTTGTTACCGGCTGCTCACGCCCCCACCAGGGGAGAAAAACAATCCAACCGTCTCCATTGATTTGCATTGCGAGAGGCTGCCTCCTTGTCATTTATGACTTATAACAAAAAAACAAAACAATGTTTAAAAGCTGCTGTGAGACAAAGAGTACAACAAACAAGCCAAATAACCCAGAAATTGTTTTTTTTAAGCTGATGGCTACTACTCTGAGAAGCACGCCCATAATTCATAATTTAACCTGAATCTATTTTATCTGAAATTCTGTACGTTGATTTATTTAATTTTTTTGTATCTGAATTTGTGAGCATTGAAAAATATTCATCGAAATTCAGGTTTTTAAAATGGAAATTTTCATAGGCCTGTTTAAAGGTGCAGTGTGGGATTTTTAGCGACATCTAGCGGTTTGGTTGCGAGTTTGCACCAGGTTTGCACTAAGGGCTTAGCCCACTGCTCACCCCTCCCTTTCGAAGAAGCTACGGTTGCTAAAACGGGACAAACATCTCGTCGGCTGAGACAGCAGAGAATAGCCAGAGTAAGACAAGAGTGTGTAACATTGTCACTGTTTCTGTACCACAATCCATTATAAACCACATCATGGATACAGTTTACAAAGCCATAGTCAGGTGAGGATCAAGGGTTTTAATATATAATTTAATATAATAATAGTGATCAGCTGATTGTCTCACAAACGTAACCAGCAGCACATTTCTCCCCACATATAGCAAACCCATAATACAGCGAGGGAGAAGAACCACATGAAACTATGCAGCTATATATTTTTTCTAACAGGGTAGTAAAAGTTTAGCTGGCTAATATGAGCTGTTACTGTGGCTGAACTGGTTAAAGCATAAAATCTTGTTTAACTCGACGCGTCCGCATGAGCCCAAAGGTGCGCGCGGCAAAAATGACATGATTGTAACAGCGTGCGCATTTCCGCATCCCATAGACACCATAAACTACACACAATAGGCTTTTTCTATGATTTTGAAAACTCTTCGCGATCGACTTAGATCTCTTACAAGATCGACGGGTTAGTGATTCCTGTAACATACTGTTTTACGATCAATGACATGAGTACTAATCAGCTGTCTTACGAACATAACAGCACATTTATCCCCACATAACAAACCCATAATACAGCGAGGGAGAACTAAGTTACATGAAACAATCCCAACTACATATTTTACACTACTGTAGCAAATGCAACATATAATAATATACTTATATACTATTCTCTACACTACTCACAAGGGAAAAGTCACTACTCACAGAGTTTATGGCTAGTTTCTAGCTTTCTGCTGCTTCTCTTTCAAGGTAGTGGCGAAACGCGTTCTGTAGCGCTGTGTGTTCGCGTTCGGCTACGGTAGAAAGATGACGTCACAATATGGCGACCTTCATAGAAGGGGATTCCCGTGGTAATGGAGATATAAATGTCTCATTTTAAGGTAATAAAAACATTACGGTTTATTAAGTAAGTTCTTTATACACCACTGAAAACATAGTTATGGATGTCATATTGCATTTCTGTTACAGTTTTTCTCAATTGTTTACACACAAATTCTGGTACTTGAGACACAATGACCACAACATGTAACTCATTCACCAACCCCCTGAACCAATTCTGATGAACAACAAGCACAATTCCTGCTTTACACTCAAATTGCAGCTCTAAAACACACTTTTTTCAAAACACTACACACAAATTCTCTGCATTTGGCACAATTTTCATGCAGAAAATCTCTTTTTTTCACGAGGAACACACTACCATTCAAATATTCACACTGACTCGTCACATGGACAAACACACGTCACACAGTTTTACAATTAGCAATCAGAGCTTTAGCATAAAATACCAAAACCGAAGAGAGGATGCAGCATAGATTTTTACTGTAACAGCATAAACATTTTCTGTTGTTTTGTATGTAGACCACTATATACAACTTTGTGTTGATTGGGGTGTATGAAATGTGCGATCTATTTCTCATTGTTTTTGTGGGAAAAATACAGTAAAATATATTTGTTACCGTGTATTTCTGTTTGCTATGTGGGGTTTTACATTGATAGTAGTGTTTTACATTGAGCACATCAGTGTTCAACTAGTTCTTATAAATGTCTTTTCATATAATGGTTTGTGTGTGTCATTTGAAAACAAAATAACATTTTGAGAATATATAACATTGTTTTGAATGTAAAGTTTCATTTTGCACTAGAATTGAGGGGTTTTGCCGATTGTGTGTGTGTTTTTAGATTTGTGTGTAGAGTTCTGAGAATATGAGGCATTCTTTCAGAAAATGTGTGTAAACAATCGAGAAAAACTGTAATAGATACTCAACTTTTTGACATTGCACATTGCACCTTTAAATTTCAGAGGTAAATTCGAAACAAATAAATTCATACGCATGGTTTCCAAAGTAAAATAATTTCAAAGGGGGGAATTCTGAGCAAATAAATTCAGACAAATGTTTTTCAAAATAAAATTGAATACAAAACTAGTATTCAAAACTAGTAAAAGTATTTGGTGGCTGTTAAATTTCAAATAGTTATTTCTCACATTTGCTTCCATATTTTTACGATACTGTATGACAATCGCGGGATAAGAGGCAAAGATAATCGTTAGTGTGTGTGTGTGTGTGTGTGTGAGACAGAGAGAGAGAGTGTGTGTTAGTGTGAGAGAGTGTGTTCGTGTGTGTGTGTGAGAGAGAGAGAGAGAGAGAGAGAGAGAGAGAGAGTGTGTTAGTGATGAGAGAGAGAGACTGTTTTTGTCACTTAAAGCAATTTATTGCAAATTATTTTATTTTTTCAAATGTTTTTCAAAATAAAATTGAATACAAAACTAGTATTCAAAACTAGTAAAAGTATTCGGTGGGTGTTAAATTTCAAATAGTTATGTCTCTGATTTGCTTCCATACTTTTACATTACTGTATGACAATCACGTGATAAGGTGTGTGTGTGTGTGTGTGTGTGTGTGTGTGTGTGTGAGAGAGAGAGAGAGAGAGAGAGGAGAGTGTGTTAGTGTGAGAGAGAGAGATGAGAGTGTGTTAGTATGTGTGTGTGAGAGAGAGAGAGAGAGAGGAGAGTGTGTTAGTGTGAGAGAGAGATGAGAGTGTGTTAGTGTGTGTGTGTGTGTGTGTGTGTGTGTGAGAGAGAGAGAGAGAGAGAGAGAGAGGAGAGTGTGTTAGTGTGAGAGAGAGAGAGACTGTTTTTGACACTTAAAGCAATTTATTCCATCATTAAAGTTTAAAAAAATAAATACATTTATTATTCCATCATAGTGACTATAACAAACCATTCACTCTGTCTCAGTGTATTACAGTTGTTTTACTATCAATGCCAACGGCGAGAGAATTTAGTTTTGCTGTGGACAAATGACCTTACTTTGCACAAGGGTAAAAATAAGTCTCATAAGACACTTGAGTAAAGGCTCGTGTGTTTTGTGTCTTAATCAATCTTTCCCACACACATATAAATTATAACTCGTACTCGTCGCTCTGTCCATTTCAGCAAATGACGTTTTGTGAAGGCCTCTCCTGTTGCTTTGGTGCTTTTCAACATGTGCATGCACCCCCTGCTGGTAAAGACGTCTAACAGCAGATAGAGAGTATGCTCAGTAATCTACTGCTTTTCCTGCAGTTTCTGGATGTCACCGTTGAATTTACTGTCGAATTTGAACCACTGAATTTGTGGAAGCGAATTTTCAAGGTGGAATAAAATGGACCGAAAATTGCCTGTTGAATATTATAGGTTGTATTTTTTTAACAGTTTGAAAATTTTGGAAGTGAAATATGAAAGGTGAATATGGATTATTGAATTTTTAATAATGAAAAATGTTTTTAATTGAAATATTCACAGCTTAAATATTCAGCCATGTTGAATTTCAGCCCATAAAAATACAATGGATTAAAATGCAAGCAGGGTTAACGCAAAGCTTTTTTTTTAATTGGTGCAATTCAACATGCTTTTTGTTTCAAAAACATTAGACATTATTTTACTTCCATACACTTCCACCTCACATTCAGCCAATCACACGCTCTGAAGGCACACTTCAACCTCAGATATTGTATATCATGCATACAAGAATCAAAAGTTTAAACTAAAACACTCAATATTCATTTATTCACTCAATATATCAGTATATATTTATACGCAATATCTCACAGAGTCTAATTTTACAATAAATTTCTACAAACATTTTCACTTTAGTATTTTGTGATCTGATGAAGATGAAGATCTCTCTTCCTCCTCTGTTTTATTTGCTGATGAAGATGATGTGACTTTACAGAATAAAGAGTCTCTAATTTTCTTCATTCTCTCTCTCTCTCTCTCTCTCTCACTCTCTGCTAATGTAGGTTAAGATACTGTGATATGACAGATGAAGGTTGTTCTGATGTGTCTTCAGCTCTGAAATCAAACCCGTCACACCTGAGAGAGCTGGACCTGAGCGGGAATAAACTAGGAGACTCTGGAGTGAAAAACCTCAGTGATCTACTGATGAACCCACAATTCAAGCTGGAGAAACTACAGTTAGTGTCATTATACTGTACAGCAATTACAGTGTGACTGAACTTTATTTATTTGAAGACAGCAGGGCTTATGTTTCATTGGTTATAGCAGTGCACTTTCTGGGGGTTTACTTATTGCTCACATTTTTTTATATAGTTCTTTATCTTTTCACAGTTTTTTATCTAGTTAGTAGAGTGTAGTTTGTATTTTTTTTTATTCCCAGCATCTGATACAATGCACTGATTGTGTACACACAGAAATCTGCCTTTTCAACAGAGAATAAAGAAGAGAGACGTCAAATAAATAGTTAGAAATGAAAGAGAAGAAACAGTGTCTTCCAGCGCACAGAACTAGTGTGACTGGGTTTTAAAACAGACTATTGGAAACTAAATGCTGCTGTATCTCTTCAATAAGATGATCATCATAGATGTGAACTATTGTTATTTCTCTGTCTTCAGTGTGAATGATTACAGTATTACAGAGAAACAGAGTCTCATCCTGACTTCAGCTCTGAAATCAAACCCGTCACACCTGAGAGAGCTGAACCTGAGTGGGAATAAACTAGGAGACTCTGGAGTGAAAAACCTCAGTGATCTACTGATGAACCCACAATTCAAGCTGGAGAAACTACAGTTAGTGTCATTATACTGTACAGCAATTACAGTGTGACTGAAGTTTATTTATTTGAAGACAGCAGGGCGTTTCATTGGTTATAGCAGTGCACTTTCTGGGTTTCCATATTGCTCACATTTTTATGTTTTGTTGATCTACACTGTGTGTAATTATTCTGTGGCTTAGTAAATATCACAGTAATATTTAACTTTATTAACTTAATAAAATCTCTGAATATCATTGGCTTTATTGTTTGAGCTAAACGTACCAAAATAATTGTCAAAAATCCAACAGTTAATTTCATCTAAAATTTACAGTTATATATTTTTTTCACAATTAGAATTTATTATTTGACTAACCAATAATTTATGTATAATACACTTAACATAATTGTGAAATTTCTATCAAAATATTTGAGATTGGAGAATTAAACTTATATGTTTCAAGAACCACAAATATTACTTAATTCAAATCAATATCATAAATATATTTAACACACTCTTGAGAGATTGAGCAGATTTACTCAGTTAAAACAATTTTATTTGTTAATGTACAGATGCAGTTACTCAGATCTACTTAATTTTTTACTTACATTTGCTCAGTTTATACAGTGTATTGTAATTGATTTCACTGCTTTAAAATGTAATCAATATTTTTGATTGTTTCACCAAAATAAATTAGTAAATCATATAAAACCTTTTAGAGTGTAGATGAACAGTTCAGATGCAAAAGCCTCTAAATGCCATTTGAAATTTTCTTCTTTAATGATGATTTTTATCAAACTTGTATATTTAATTTTAGTAATTTCACTTAAATAACAATTAATAGGTAATTATCATTGCCATTTAAGTGAAATCACTGAACTTAAATATACAAGCTTGATAAAAATGACCATTCTAGAAGAAAATTTCAAATGGCACTTAGAGGCTTTTGCATCTGAACTCTTCAGATAGTAATTGTTCAATTCCCAACATCTGATACAATGCACTGATTGTGTACACACAGAAATCTGCCTTTTAAACAGACAATAAAGAAGAGAGACGACAAATAAATAGTTAGAAATGAAAGAGAAGAAACAGTGTCTTCCAGCGCACAGAACTAGTGTGACTGGGTTTTAAAACAGACTATTGGAAACTAAATGCTGCTGTATCTCTTAAATAAGATGATCATCATAGATGTGAACTATTGTTATTTCTCTGTCTTCAGTCTAAGTGGATGCAGTATTACAGAGAAACAGAGTCTCATCCTGACTTCAGCTCTGAAATCAAACCCGTCACACCTGAGAGAGCTGAACCTGAGCATGAATAATCTAGGAGACTCAGGAGTGAAGCACTTATGTGCCGTACTGAAGGATTCACACTGTAAACTGGAGAGATTGAGGTCAGTCACATTCACACACAAGAATCAAAATGCTTAAAATCACTTCAACTGTTTAAACTAGAACACATTAACATTATATTTGTACAAACATTTTCACCTTAGTATTTTGTGATCTGGTGAAATAAAGCTGAAGATCTCTCTTCCTCTGTCTGTTTTATTTGCTGATGAAGATGATGTGACTTTACAGAATAAAGAGTCTCTTATTTTCTTCATTCTCTCTCTCTCTCTCTCTCTCTGCTAATGTAGGTTAAGATACTGTGATATGACAGATGAAGGTTGTTCTGATGTGTCTTCAGCTCTGAAATCAAACCCGTCACACTTGAGAGAGCTGGCGCTGAGCGGGAATAAACTAGGAGACTCTGGAGTGAAAAACCTCAGTGATCTACTGATGAACCCACAATTCAAGCTGGAGAAACTACAGTTAGTGTCATTATACTGTACAGTAATTACAGCAGTGGCGGGCCGTGTATTTCACACCTAGGCCGTCTGTCCTACCTGAATTAATAACTTTTAATAGTGTATCAGCGTAAAGACTCTCTATAATTGTTGTTTTTATTTTGCACCAGCAGTTATTGGGTTATGCGGTGAGTTCGGGAAAGGCCGGTAGAGAGAAACGAGCGCGTGAGTTCGGCTGGTGCGTTTGTAAAGTGGTTCTTGCGTTACGAATCCGATTATAAGTTCAGAAACGAAGCCTCACTTATCTTGTCGTTCAAGGGTTAACATAGTCCCTTTTCAGACATTACAATAGTATGAATGTTTGAAAAAAATTAAGTTTCGATCATAAATTTATACAAAAAATGAAGAAGAAAATCATATTCACCACGGGGAAAAAGCATATACTCACCAAAATTACAGATTTTTTTTTACACAAAATCCATCCTTATTTCTTTCCTCAAGAAGACTTCAATTACTGTTGTACAGGTTCTAACTGCGTTTCAGTTCCAATAATGTTGTGTCTGTCTCGTCTTATTTCTAGCATAAATTTTAATTTGCTTTATGGCTGAGAGTGCCTGTTCGACAGAAGCACACAGTCACCGCAAAACATGACGATGTGTACAGCTGCCCCATGCTCTCACACAGAGTTTTGACCAAAATCAACAAGATCAGCGGGACTTTTGCCTTCAAAATCATTCGTTTCATAACTTACATTAGTCAGTTCTGTTTTTTACCCGGAGAGATCGAAGTCCCGTTACTCTGCGTTTAGCTCAGGCTGAATAAGGGATTTTTTTGCTGGGGGTCGAGGAGGGAAAGAAACATTAATTTGTGGGTTGAAATCTATTACATCTACAGGAATATATTTTAGTTTATGCAGTTCGCTACAGATGCGGATACTACCAGTAATAGTACGCGCATCCAATCAAAGAACGAGAAAATACAGATGTTATTATACGCCTGCTAGATGGCCCCGCTGCAGTCAAAGCGAAATCTGATTGGCCGATTAAATCTGACGGATTATCTGATTGGTTAAAAAACAGTTTCATTGGCTTTCATTTTAAGCTACAGGCGCCTGCACTGTCGATACTGAAGGCCTTGCGGGCCCTGACGGCCCACCACTGAATTACAGTGTGACTGAAGTTTATTTATTTGAAGACAGCAGGGCTTATGTTTCATTGGTTATAGCAGTGCACTTTCTGGGTTTATTAAACTAAAACACTTTATTCTCAATATCTGACAGTGAGTCTGAGTTCACATTATATATCTGTAAAATTCTTCACATTCATGATTTGTTTGTAAGATAATCTCTCTTCCTCTGTTTGTGTCTCTCTAGTCTACAGTGCTGTGGCATTACAGATGTTTCTTCTTTAACTCAGTCTTTGACGAACTCAAAAGCTCTGCAGTTTTTAAAAGAGCTTGATCTGAGTGTCAATATGATTGGAGACTCAAAGCAGCGGCTCAGAGACGAGCTACGAGACTCAAACTGTGTCCTGAGGTGAGGAAACATCACTGAGATATTAAAGACATCTTCATTTACCTCTGATATGTGAACAAACCTTTTTGTTGCAAAAAAGGGTTTGTGTGAGAACATAGTGTGAAGTTATTGAAATGTTGAACACAAAGGAGGAAAGAGAAGAAAAGCTCACTGTCACAGCTTTATACATCAACACCTGCTTTATGAACTGTGTCAGTAGAAGTGAATCATTTGAGTGTGAAACAGACTTGGTCAGATTGTAGGAAACGCTGCACTCCTGCTAAAATCAGTGCAGTTCCAGCTTCAGCTCACAGCGTCCAGCTCACATGAGCAATGTCTCTGTCTCTAGTGTGTTTTTACTGTGACAAGCAACACGTCACACTACTCGACACTTACTTTACTCTCAGTTATTTACTAAGAGCCTACAAACATGTTTAAACTAGAGGACAAACGGCTTTAACTAAAGGTTTGTGTTTAACTCAAAATAACATTAGTATTTGCTCGCTGTGGTTTATTCCATACGCCGTACACTCATTAGTTTCTCCTTTACAGAGACTCAATAGGAGTCGCACCGACACACACAGACACACATATCAACATGATTCAGATTTAAATCTATTATATTTAAATACACAAATATCTCTATCCAAGATCATGTAAAATCAGTAATTAATCTGATTACAGGAATTCACTTGAACTTATTTTTGCTCAAAAAACAATAAATTTATAATATCCACTTTGTTCCTCTGAACACTGATTGTTTTCTCTTCTGTTCCACTTTACAGAGTAGATTAAGATCGATCATAAAACGTCAGTGGATTTCCATCAAGGTTTAAATCTGTGAAACGGAGATGAGAGGAGCAGAAACCATCAGGTGATCCACAGAAGAGTCTCACTGCTGTCTATGAGGAGAAATACATGTGTAAATGTGTTTCATACAGGTGGAAGAGACTCAGACTTCTCTATTAAATAAAGCAGCGTGTGTGTTAGCATGCGTATTAGAAACATGTGATATTGAATGATTAATGTTGGTTTATTATTCAGCCAAATGATGGTTTAGTTGTAATTAAAGGTGGAACAGAGGAAGAAGCTCAGATGAGTGTCAGCAGAAATCTTCACTATCAGGCCTGCAAATATAATAATGTTTAGACTAAACTCATCCAGAATTATTCAGATATTTCTAATCATGAACGGGATTGTCAAGTATAGCACATACATGTTTCAAAAGATATAAAGATTACATGTAACCTTTAAACCTTCACATTATCTCTGTAACATTTTATACACAGAATATGTTTATTGTTATTGTTTTATTGTATATGAAGTTAGTTAGTGTGTGTGTGTGTGTGTGTGTGTGTGTGTGTGTGTGTTGCTGATGCACAGATGTACAGTATATTGTGTTTGTTCTGTGGATGAAGTCTCTTCTCCTCTACAGACCGACTAAACATTTTCCCCAGTTAACAGCATTTGTGTGTGTTTCACTCGCTCCTCAGATAGCAGACGGATGTGGGCCACTTCAGGCGATGATGCGGCACTGCAGGCCTTCTTATGGCCCGACAAAATGTGTGTGAGTCTGAAGTGGCCCATGTGTAAAATGGCAAATATGGCCCAAATATTTTAAATCACATGTGGGCCTTTTTAGGCAAAGATGCGGCACTCATGGCAATGTGTAATCTGAATGTGGGCCTAAAGTGGCTCATATGATAAATAATGAATATGGCCCAAATATCACAAACCAAATGTGGGCCACCTATGGAAAAAATGTGGCACAATCAACAATGACTAATCTGGGTGTAAACCAAACATAACCCACATATGTTGCACAGGGCCGGATATAGGCATGGGCAAGGAGGGGCAATGCCCCCCCAAATGCCGTGACTGCCCCCCCAAACGTGATGGCATGCAAAGATCCGAAATTTAAAAAAAAATTTTAAGAAAAATGGTCAGAGTGAGCGCTCTCTGCTCTCTATCCCTCATCCAAAGTAGCTACTGGTCGCAACCTCGCAAAGGCCGGTAGCGATGTTAATTTTTAACAAAACACGTACGTCACGGAACAGCGACAGTGGCGTATATGGTAGAGCGTGTCGTTCGTAAATGAACTTTTGCGCTCGGACTCGAGTTCGAATCCGCCTTTTGCTGAACATGAGACGTAAAATGTATAAACTAACATGGTCTCTAGTGTTATATTTTGCCAACGAACTAAAATCGAAACCATGATATGGCTTTTTGTTTTCATAAAAGAGCACAAGACTTTTAGAATAGGCATTCTGTTTGTGCTGGGTATTTAGAGAAACGTGTGCACTTTGCTCACGCGATCAGCTGGTGTTTGTTTCCCCCTAAATACAAGTTTAAGGTTTATTTCTTGCAAGTGTAGAAATAAGGACAAAAGTATTTTAATTTTCCTATATTATAGTGTAATGCAGACTAAAATATACATTTAAAATATACATTTTCATATAGTAGCCTAAATAATAGGCTATATGGATTTTACGTCATAGGAATAATTATATTTAAATCGTTATTACATTATTATAATTGTTTGGCATCCTAAAACACCATTGATAATGTAATGTGTAGACTGAGACTCTCATAATTAAAAAGATGTTTGAGCCCTCTTTATTGTCATGATACAAATCAATGCTTTATCTTTGTTTAAGGAGCAGTTCATGGGTTGAAGCTCTTAATTTTGATCTCTCAAAGAGCACGAGACCCCATAACAACAGGTCTAGATATGGACGCATTTGTTAGGACTTTTGCACAGAAAAGCAGACGACTGATGCTAATGACTGATATAAGCTGTGTACAGAGCTAAAGAAATTAAAACAAACAAACGAAACAAAAAATAAAAAATAAATAAAAAAGGTTGAAAGGAAAAAATGAAAGGACAGACAGACAGATGACAAAAAAGAAAAAAAGAAAGATAAATGCAGCCTCAACAGCGCACAAGCCAGTGTCCTATTTGTGCCGGTCCCAAGCCCGGGTAAATGCAGAGGGTACAGTCAGGAAGGGGATCCAACATAAAATCAAATGGATCAAAGGAGCTGATAGATTAGAGCTGGACGATATAGGATTTTTTCATTTCACAATATATATTCCCCCCCCCCCCCCTAAAAAAAAAGACTTGCTGCCCCCCCTGATATTCTACCTGCACCCCCTAGTGGGGCTGGCTGAATCCGGCCCTGATGTTGCAGCAAATGTGACCCAGTTATCTTAAAACAAATCAGGGCCAGTTTTGTCAAAGATGAGGGACAGTAATCACTGTGAATCTGAATGTGAACCCATGGGCATCAGTGTGGTCTGAAATGTGCTGGGGACAGAGACACATTCATTTATTTCTCTCTTTCACGCAGGTCATGTTTTGAAAGATGATGTCATGTAGCTTACTAATGTAAATACATAAGTAAAAAATAAATAAAAAAAATATGAAGAAGAAAGCCTTAGGTTTTTAAAAGCATTAGACATATATGGCCCACTATTCTGCTTCAAGTAGCCGTCCATGTTGACAATATGACAACGGTCAAAAAAATCAAACCCAAAGTCCAATAATTATGGACGTTATCTGATATTAAGCGTTTCTGCTTCACATTTTCTAAATAATGCTAAATAATGACTGTAATGAATATAATCAAATCTGCTGTCAGGACATAACTCTTGAGGAGATTATTTGGGGAATAACTCAATTAAAGAACAATAAATCCCCAGGCTGTGATGGTCTGAGCTCTGAGATGTAGAAATGTTTCTCTGAGGTAAATTTCTTCTGGCTGTCTTCAGAGAATATCTTGACAGAGGGATCTTCCTCCTCCTCTGAGGCGACACACACTTCATCCAAAACCTCACACACACTCGCTGTTCATTGACAATCGGCGACCCATTACACTGCTAAATAATGACTGTGAGATTCTAGCATCTATCTTAGCAAAACGCCTCAAATCTAAATTACACACTTTAATTGATGAATGCCGATCTGGTTTCAAGAAAGATCATCACATAACCAATAACATTCGCTTAGTTTTGGATCTGATTGGATACAAAGACTTTCTAGATGATGAACAGCACCTTATTTTATTCTTAGACTTTCAAAAAGCCTTTGACACGGTAAGCCACAAGTTTATTATTGACACCTTAAACTGTTTTAGTTTTGGTAAGAATTGTATTAATGCTGTATAAACTCTGTACATGTGAGGAAACAGTTGTGTTAGATTGGCTAATGGAAACTCATCTAGATTTCACACACACAAAGGTCTCCGCCAAGACTGCCCCACCTCGCCTCTTCTATCGGGGATTGAAGCTCAAACTCTCTGTCGTTTTAATTCACAAGAGTTCATTCAAAGAAATTACATTAAATGAAAGAGAAATACAAATCTGACCGCTGGCTGATGACACAATCCTGTTTCTAAAAAATGAATCCCAAATAGGAGTTGCACTAAATGTTGTAAAGCAATTTTCTGAAAGCTCAGGCTTGAATCTAAATCTTTCAAAATGTGAGCAGTTTTCTCTTAAAATAAGCATTCTGGTCAAATATGTGGCATAAATATAAAGAATTAAGTAACTTATAATGGAATAAAATCAGTCCTAAAAAAAAGTTGATGACAGAGAGTAATATTTCTTCACTACACGACTATATTCATTAAAGTTTGACTCTTGGATCAAGAGATTTATCTTCGTATGGCAGGTTCTTCTTTCTAAAGCAGAAGGTATCTCACGAGCTGCAGATTTATTTACATCAATAGAAATTCATAAATTACAATGTGCCAATCTAGACAAACTATTATATAACTTTATATGGAGGAAGAAGCCTCATAAAATCAGGAAAAATATCTTGACTAATAAAATTGAGGAGGCGGGTTTATCGGTCATTGACCTGTCACTTTTCAATGAGATTTTAAAAATCAACTGGATTAAAAGATTTGTGGAAAATCCAAACAGTTTCTGGAACATTGATCCAAACTTCATCTTTGGAAAACTGCTTTAAACATGATATTCTACTGCTCCTCCAGGTGGTGTACCTATGTGTTTCAGACATCTATCTATTCGATTCCCTTTAGCACCACCAGCTTTTCAAAAAGTTTGGGTTTAAGACGTCGTCTGTGTGGCCTATTGATTAAACGGTAACACTTTATTTGAAGGGGTGTGCATAAGACTGAAATGACACTGTCATAAACATGACACTTGTAATGCAAAGTTGACATTGTTTAAAATGTCTTGATTATGACAACTTGACATTAACCAAGAAATCATAACCTGTCACAAATGTCATAACAGGTCTAATTATCAAACTTAAAGAAGTTATTTAGCTTTGCGTTAACATTACATTACTGTCATATGTGGTTGGTTTTGACTTTGGCCGTCATGACACCATTATAACTGTGATATGAATATTTTACTTGTCCTCAAGTAAAGTGGGACACATTGTACTAGTTATAAAGATGTCATTAAGGGTTATTACACTGTCAAATGTTTTAACAACAGTGTCATTAATATTTCCCCTTACCTCAAGTAAAGTGGAACACGTTGGACTAGGTATAAACATGGCAGGTTGACAGGTTATGATTTCTTGGTTAATGTCAAGTTGTCATAACAAAGACATTTTAAACAATGTCAACTTTGCATTAAAATTGTCATAATTTACCGAATGACACTTAATGACAAAAGTCATAAACATTCATAAAGACTCCTTCATGTTCATGACAGGTGTTATGTCATGTTTATGACCGTGTCATGTCAGTCTTATGCACACCCCTTCAAATAAAATGTACCGATTAGACCCGCAAAGGAAAACAAGCGCTCTACAGGAGCTGAAGAGGGAATGATTGTGTTGAACCTCACAAACAGCTGTCTAATAAGTGGATACTGGTTCAAGATGTCCAAATCCAAATTTTCAACAGAATATCGCAGACAGGGGCGGCGCTAGGGGTGGGCTAAGGGGGCTGTTTTCAGTAAAGCCCCGAATGTTTTTATTTCCTTGCATTGTACACACCATCACTGAGAGAATTTAATTAATTAAATGTATATTTCTCGACTCTCGCATCACAGCGTCCGTCAACATACGCATTGACATTCACAACCGACAAGAACCGCCCACTCAGGCTAGTGCTTCTGACTGACATGTAAACTGGCCAACCATCGATGAGAAGCTCGGCGGTCTTGTACAATCCAGCCAATGAAATTAAATATTTTGGGGCCAGGTGTTTGTTGATGTGCAAGAAGTTAGTAATGAACGAGTAAAATGGATGCTATCAAAGTTCTTCCAAAATAAAAAAAAAGAATAAAGAAAAAGGAATTATAACACCCCCAGCCATTACTAAAAAAAGATACAACAGCTTCAGCAGGTATCTGTAACTTTTAATCGAAGTATTACAGAGCACTGCCTTTACCCGGTGGTTCACCAAACAGAATTAAACCCCCAAAAAGCGCTAAAAGATCTGAAAGTCCCAGCTCATTTTTGACCAAGTGGGTTTCACACACAAGTAACTAATGAGAACTACAAGCTGGATTATACCTTGTGCATCCTTATGGACATTTTTGTCCTTTTCAGTTTTTTTTTATCACTTTACCTGTGTTAATGCTAATTTGGCACAGGTGTGTATTTTTATGAAATTGTACTATTTCACCGCCATTTTCTTAAAAAAAAAAAAATTTTGCATTAGGTACACAAAATACTCCCTATCAGCGCCTTTTGGACAACAATGTCCCCATTGAAACCCCCATTTTTAATCCCAGGGCCATTTAACTATAAAATGATGCAATCTTTGTTAAGACATTTTCTTTGTTTTATTCTGTTAGCAAGGCTCCGAAATTTTTATTTTTACTATTTTTTATTTTATTTTATTTTTTTACCAGATGGTGCCAGTTGCTTTATTCCTGTTTTCTGCTTAACAATAATTGTGTGGGTGGATGTCAGAGTGTGGTTTGTATGTGTGTAATACATTTTTTTTTTGTGTGTGTGTGTATGTGTTTGTGTGCTTGTAATATTTGAGAGAGAAAAACTCATTTGCAAATCTAAAATCCAATCACTGTGTGCACCAGTGGAGTTTTGCTGGCACCCAATGGGGAAAATCTGTTACTGCACCCAAACAAACTCTTACCGAAAGCTAATTATTTTGAGATTGGCCTATCCAACTCAAATTTGGAACACAACCTATTCAGATGCATGGCTTTGGTTTTCTTGCAGTTTTAGAGTTCAAATATATATTTTATAAATCACATTTTTTTAATAAATAATTTTCATAAACTTATACCTATATAACTTTTTTTGGGGATTTACTTATTATTTTAATTAGGCTTTAGTTTACTTTAGTTTGTTTTGGAAGAGTTTTGTTTTGACACAGAAGGGGTAACAGTAGATGGTGGAAGCTGAGAGCTTTTAGCAGCTATAGTGCTATTGTATAGGTATAGAAAGGGGAGCTGGAAGGCAGGTGAAGTTCAGTTTTTTAATTAAAAAAATATGATTTATGAAATATTTTATAAATTATGTTTTTGCACCTGGCTCTGGCTCTACATCTGTCCACTGCAGAGGCTAATAACCACAACCTGGAGGAGGAACTATAAATGTATAAAAGTATAATATAACCTTATAACATTTAGCTACAGTAGATTTTAGTCTTCACTCACCCACTATGCTTGTAAAACATTTTAGGCCATATTTGCTAGTGAAAGAGTTGCAATGCAGAGCCCTGCTCATAGCATAGGCTACATAGCTGTAGGCCCTATTCACCAATGCTCTTACAAATGTTTAATTCTCCCTAACAGCCAGAGTTATTATTTTATTAGTTTTAATTTTTATTTCAGTTAACTAAAGTGTTTTTCACACCCAGTGCTACTTTAGTTGTACTAAAAAAAGTTATATTAGTTCCGTTTTAGCCTACAATCATCTCGCTAACTGTAGTTACTTTTATTTTGAAAGTGTTTCCGGTTACATTCGCTTCCAAAAAAGGAATGGACCACGTGACTTCCGTTTTTGGTTTATAAACGACAGAAGTTCAAAGACTCTCTTCATTCTTTGTTCAAAAATGAATAACGATAAAATGATCTCCAAAAAAAAAAAAAACGAAAAACGGGCAGTTTTTAATTGGTTTTTCGTTTTCTGATTCTGACACCAAAAACGGTTATTTGGTTTTTCTATTTGAAACAAAAAACAGAAAAACGATATTTTCGTTTTATAATTACAAACGAATTACGGATTATCCAGAGATCCCCTGACCCCCCTTTTATTTATGGTATAATAATTGTACGTACTTTTAAATTTGAATTGAAAACGCCCTCCTGTGGTAAAATGTATTAATTACACCACTGAAACATTTTTTTCTACAGCAGTAACTCTAGAGGAAAACTAGCTTGATTAAGAATTATTCTTATAAAGCCCCGTTGATTCAGACGTTTTAATAACAGAAAAAAATATAAGCGCAACAGAATAAAAAATGAAGCGAGAACATTTTAATGTTATTTTGTTTTGAATGTAACAAAATATGGACTTTAATCCACGATGTAGTATTTGTTGGCAAATGTAAAACCTAAAGATGAAGTGACTTTGCTGTCACCCGGTGTCTTATTTTGGCTTATTTTAGAATGCTCTAAATTACAGTTTTTCCCCATTCATTTCTATGGGTGCCCATTTTTGACCCAAATACAAGATTAACCCAGCCAACACAGTCATGTGGGGCCCACATTGGTTTGACCTGGGCTATCTAACTGGGACCCAGCCAGTTTTGTCCAAGGTTTCCATGGTGGCCCCAGATGGGTTTGCCCAGATGAAATGAACACTGCTCAGTGTGCACGCACGCACGCACGCACGCACACACACACACACACACACACACACACACACACACACACACACACACACACACACACACACACACTACAGGCTGTTAAATGTAACACTGAATCAGTGTGGGAGTTAATGAAATAATTAATTGATTGAATAATGATTGAGCATTATTGATGAGCACCTGATTTTAATAAGCAGAATCACTGAAGACAAGAGAAACACAAGAACTACTTGCAGCCACAGCCTTAAATGAAATCAACTGAAGATACAGTACATTAAATCTCATAAGATCTGATGATTACACAACTCCACAAACAGCATTACCAGCTTCACTTATTACTAACCAGATTTTCTTTATTTCTGGTAGACGTCTACAAAAGTTCTTATTGAAAATTAACTGAGGTAAAGATGTTGATTATTTATTGAAAATAATAGTTTGGTTTGATGTCACCATTATAGTGAGGCCTAAAAAAAAAAAAAAAGTTTGGTTCCGGTTGGTTGTCAGTTGAGGTCATGGGTCGGTAGGGAATTTTTTTTTTTTTTTTTTTTTTCTTTTTTTCAGTGGCAGCAAGGGATGGGTAGGAAATTCAAGGGATAGTTCACAAAATTATTTTTGATATGTTTTAGCTTACCTCAAGGGATAGATGTAGGTGTTTTTGTTTCTGCAGTATTTTCAATTTTGATATTTTTTGGTCAAAACTAAAAATATCAAAGTGAACTATCCCCTCAAGCCTTTTCACGTGCTTGTCCTCCAGACAAGTAAGTAAATCTGTCAATCACTTGTCTGAGTAAAAAGTTGCTTGTCCGGATTTTTTAAATTTTTTATTCTGAAGCAATATTCTCATCAGTGTTCAATCAGCTTTGATATTTAAAAAGGCATATTGTAATATCTGCACCTTTAAGAGCATCTCCTCCACCAATATTATTAAATGCCCTATAGTGTCTTATTATTCTAAATAATTGAATTTATTGATCAAATTTAGGAATTTAAAATGAAAGATGAAGCATACTGTTACCCTAGGTAGGGCTGATCAAATTAAATCATTTACAATGAAAAATTACAATTTCATAAAATAATGTAAAGAATTATACTGGGCTACTTATAAACATAACACTAAACTGCCAATAGGTGGCGGCAGGCGGCCGTATTAATGAGTGAGTTATTGATTCATTAATTCAAACGATTCGTTCAAACGGTTGATTCATTCAAGAATGAGACAGATGTTGATGTTTATGAATGGGTCATTGAATCTTTGACTCAACCGATTCGTTCAAAATGCTGAATCATTCAGTAATGAAAACAGGATGAGTTCCTGTGAGATGCGTCGTGGTTCTGCTGTGACTTTTCTTTGGAACTATTTTCGCTGCTGAAATGGAACAAAAACACCCAGTATTGCTTATAAACAGTAAGTGACTTAATCTTAACTGTTTATTGAACTGTTGTAGGAAATCAATGTCACTTTTTCAATCGTGATGGTATTCAGGAAAAATAATTGAGGCTGCTTAGTGCTTAACATATGTTAAAATATAAAAACTCCACATTTAGATTTTTTATAGGCAGAGTGTTAACTGTGTGTGTGTGTGCTCCGCTCATGTGTGTAGATTTCTCTGCGCGAGCGTCAACAGCGCAAATTTACCATCAGTAATACAGTAGCTGCTGCCTGCTACATTTATTATCCACAATCGATCGCAACTTGCAATAAATGTAATAAAATCAGAATCATTCTCTCGGTTTAGTAATTCCCTAGTTATTTTTTTGTTTGTTATTGATGTTCTAATCAGGCTACTTGTCCGTTGGGGCGAGTAAAATTCTCTTTTACTTGTCCTTCAAAAATCCATTTGTCCCGGAAAAGCGGACAAGTTAGACGGGCTCTAGAGAAACGAACCGCGGCAGGTTAGAGTGTTTTGGATTGCATAAAATAATGAAAGAAACGAACAAATACATGGCGAAAGAAGTGATAGACAGCAGAAGATACTTAGGTAAAGTTGGTTTTATATTCACACATTCGCACATTCGCGTTAAAGAACTTTTTCAATTAAATAGTCAATGAAGCAATTTTTTTCAGATTCGAAGCATCTACATGATATTGACAACAAAGATAGTGAACTACAACCTTTTCTACAATCGAACAAAATGGGCAAGTAAATTTTTGATGCATGCATAATTTAGCGAATATTCAATGTAGTGTGGTAACCAAGATAGGGACCGTCTAAAAATTTAACATCGTTTTTCATTCTGTGCAAACAGACAATTACATTGTAGCCAACTACAGATGTACCAGAAAATATCTCTCACATTATGTGTTCTAATGCAACAGAATGTCTTTTAGCAACAATAAAACTGCATTATAATGATGGTGTTTAAAAAGGTGTTTAGGAAATAATAAAGAATGAACATGTCGGCTACATGAACTGTAATCTGGTAACAATCCAGACTGCAGCAAGTGGAAAATCATGTGTAATCCCCTGAACATAGTTAATCACTTCATGTTACATCTGTTTAAATTTTTGTTTATCTATTTATTTGAAATCAAAATGAACAAGAACAGTGTTGATGTTGGCTTTAATAATAACATATGATTTATTTCAATAGGTTTTGAAAGGATGGGCCGACTGTTCCTAAGCAAGTTGGATCGTCTTGTATGGACCCTAAAGAACATACTACTACAGCCCATGTCTTTCTGTTTTATCCACCTCTGTTGTTCTGTTTTTAAGTGTAATAAAGACTTTACAGTGTGACAGTGTTCTCCAGGCGCTGAATAAAAAGAGTTTTTTATTCTTTCCTGTTGTTTAGCATCTTCAGTTAACATTAAACTCTCACAATAACACAATTCGTTTGCATTGATTGATGTTTACAGTCCTGCAGAAATATCACTGTCCATGGTACTACTGAATCCATCAGATTATTGACAAGTACTCAGAAAGGGAAAGCATGAAAGCAAACATGATGTTGTTTTGGGTGTGAAGGGTGTGGATTTTGGAATAAACTGCTGCTTCATGTATATTTTGACTGATTATAATCAAAGATTTCCTTCTAAATATCACATGATTGGAATGACTTACATAGGCATATTAGATTTTACTTAGTTATAGAAGTTACCAGTATGATTACTTAAATGTTTGTTTCATGTTTTTTTGTCTGTATTTGATATCTGAATGTAGCAACAGTGCTTGCTCATTTAGTGGTTCTGTGATCTTTGTAATAGCCTACAAACTCCTGTGAGAGTCTTGAAGCTGACTTCTGTTGTTGAAATTAAAAACTATCTTAAGTAAATCTTTAATTTATTATAATTCTGACTCCTGCTCTTCATTCATCATATCTGGTTCTGGGTCTTTGACTGTGCGCCCCTAACAGGTGAACATTTAAAAAAGTAGTATAACTCCTATGGGGTTCTTCAATAGCACATCTTCCATCAAAAAAATATTACATTATCTAAATATATCTATCACTGTAATGGCAGAAAACAGTAACTTCTCTACTTCATGGATGTATTTAAAGAAGAATGATTTGCTTTAAAAGAACATTGAAACAAAAGTACAGTTTGACAATATATCTCCCTTACTGTTCGTACAATTATCAAATGTTTATTTAAAAAATACTGTAATTCCCCTAAAGTATTCTTTTTTTTGTGTTTCAAAGGCTGTAGTGCTTTCCTAGTGACCACACTGACTCACTACAGGTGAAATTTGGACAATAACTCCCTTACTGTACGTACAATACACTAATAAGTTCAAGAACAAAATATAGCTGCGAGCAGCGATGAAGGGCCCAAGCCGGTGGCACCGCAACCCCGGTTCCTTAGTTACCTAAAAGCACCAGGGTGGCCATGCCACTGTCTTTTGCCCTTCATCGTGGATCACAGCTATATATATATATATATATATATATATATATATATATACTGTATATATACATATATATATGAAGCCGGTGGCACTGCCACCCTGGTGCCTTTAGGTTTATTGTGCACGACATGCAAAATGTAACCCTGCTTTGACTGATGCAAGCTCTACAGCACAGTTTATAGTAAGAAAGAATATAGTAAGAAAGAAAAGTAAGCTGTTACTCTGAGATGGTTTGGGAAACAAACATTCATCATGTCGCATTGGTTTTAGTTACTTGTCCTCAAACAGAGCCCTACTCTGTTTATATTTCAGTTACACATTCTACATTGATTAAAAAAGAAAAATCAAATGTGTTTTTAATTGATACAGAAATAAAATATTTATAATTCAGCTGAGAATAAAGTTAGTTCAAATTTTAAGAAAAACAAATATATGATCTGAAATATAGCACATTCATTTTTAAATTCATTCAGGTTCAATTACCAAAAATACAATCTTAATTTAATTTAAAGCAAATAATAAATCTAAAATATATGGGTTATATGCATATTTTGTAAAAAAAGAAAGAAAGATATATATCCAAAAACACAAGGCTTAAACTTTAACAAGGGTGCAACTCTTTTCACTACAACAAACATAGTCACACACACAAGTCAAGTCACTTACATTTTATATGCAATATTGACTTTTTAGATGCAATATTGACTTTTTTCTGTTTCAGCAGAGAAAATAGTTAAACAAAGATCACAGCGACCCATCGCGCATCTCAAAGCAATGTGTTTTCTCATTACTGAATGATTCAGCATTTTGAATCCATGACTCGTTCATTAAGACGGTCATCTGGCGACACCTTATGGTGATTTAGGGTTATGTTTAAAAGTATCGTTCTTTACAGCGATTTTTAATTGACTCCTGTTAAACCAATCTCGTAACATTATTGTGTAACCGATTTAATTTGATCAGCCTTACCTAGGGTAACAGCCCTATAGTGTCTTATTATTCTAAATTATTGAATTTATTGATCAAATTTACTAATGAAAAATGAAGCATACATTTATTAAGACTAGGCTGCCCTGCAGATATTAGGCTACAATATGCAGATTTAAATATACCATTTATCAAATAATCTGTTTATTTTTAGGTTACACATTACATTGTTTAAAAAATAAAAATCAAATGTGACCCGCTCTGGCGAAATGAGTCGGAAGTTGCAACCTTCCATTTTAAGATATGGGCCGATTATGTGGAAAAACCATGAAATAACAAAAAAAAAAAAAAAAAAATTTTTTTTTTTGCTAATTTCAAAGAACAGACATTCAAAAATAATCTCACAGGGTTTCGTAGTCGAGATAATTGAGTAAAGGTATTTAAATAACGATTAAAGTTGTCAAAGCTTTAAATTCGCTGAAATAAACATTGCTCTTCTCAACTCCCTTCGTCACCTCTGAGCATTTCCTATCCCCTGAAACGTTGAACTCACTGGAGGCTTCTAACCTAAACTGCGTGAGTATATTTATCTGCAAGAAGAATATAGCCTATGTAAGGCTGTAACGATCGCGACACTCAGATCCACGAACCTGTGTCGCGGTGTGAGAAGACAGAATCACGACACCGACACGTCCCTTCAACTCCCGAAGTTATCCTTCACGTCCAGACCCAATGCTAGCTACAACATCTTTAAATTACTAGGCTATTAGTATTATTTGAAGTTAACATTATAAAATACGTAGACTTACACCACAAAACTTAAATTATTACTAATTTTTTTTTTAAATTGGGCAATTTCAGCATTATGGAGGAGATCCAATTCCCAGATAATTAAATATTTTAATAAATTGGCCTATGTGAACCACACTGCACAAACCAAAAGTAATACTCACCCGATGAAGAAGGGTTGACTCTCTCCAGAACATAAAATCTTTATTTTATTTTCCGTGTTCGCATTTATGAGGAAAAACAATCCGAACGTGACCGTTCTCTGGAAGCAGCACTAAAACTTTCACATAGCTTAAACATGCAAGCACAAAGCCTTTCTTTAAAGTAAATTTCGTTTTAAAATAATTATCTTAATTTAAATCAATGTTTCATCAACCAATTACTAGGATTTAATAATAAGAAATAAATTGCAGACAATAGGCTAGGCCTAATCACGACGCGGAGACGCGCGGCACGTGAACTGAAGCTTGTCTCATGAACCGAAAGTCAGCGTATAAGGTATCCTCACAGACATATATATATTGAAATGTCTACTTTTAAACACAACCATTCAAAATGAAAGAAAACAGACTGCTCTCTGCTTATGTGGGCTAATCCGTATGAAAACTGAATTTCTCTCTGACTCCTCTTTAATCTTTCTGATTTTAGAACATTTTTGTAAAAGTGACTTTTTAATTATTTATTTCAAAAAAATTAAAAATAAGTTGAGTTTCAGCCTCGTTAAATTGCATTTATATATGTTAATCTATTTGGTCAAATTAAGCTATATAAAATAAATAGTTTATCCCTTAAAATGCTATGGATTTTGAAAGATATCAAAAAAAAAAAAAAAAAAAACGGGCAAAAAAACTTTAAAAGCGATTTTCTTAGGTTTTCAATTGGAAAAAAAAGGGCAGACGACCAGAATTCAAATCTGTATATCGTTACAACCATTCAAGGTATGACCAAGGTATCATTTGAAAGCTTACAGTGTCCTCTTTCCATTAATATCAAAATCTCAATTTTTAAATTTGGGTCACTGTGACTAATTTTGCTGGATCAGGTCGGTCACAAATGTGTTTTTTATTGTAGTATTATTTTATACAGAAATACATTATAATTATATATAATATACAAAATATAACCGTGGGCGCGATTAAACAGTGTTACAATAAAACTCAACATTGTGTTTTTTAAAAATAAATTCAAATAATACAAATCCCGAAATTGCGCTAATTTTAAAATTAAACTAAAACTCATGGCTGCACAAGCATTCATAACTGTGCGCGCCAACAGCGAGGAACCAGCAGAACAGAGTGAACGTTCATTCTGTTTAGTTACTTAATAGGAATTTATTTAAAATGCTTGCTCTACTCCACAACATTAATGTCTTGTGCGGATATCTGTATTTTGACTTTCGGTTTTAAGTAAGCGATT
Source organism: Pimephales promelas (assembly GCF_988280905.1). Lineage (NCBI taxonomy): Eukaryota > Metazoa > Chordata > Actinopteri > Cypriniformes > Leuciscidae > Pimephales > Pimephales promelas. The sequence goes on along the minus strand of NC_142770.1, from coordinate 42,033,114 downwards.
TAAAAGTTCCCGAGTCCCAGCGGAGTCACACGTTGATTAACCGGTGGGAATATACACAATAGGCCTACCTGATATTGAACACAAGAGGGCAGTATAGCACTACGTATGACTCAGATTATTTTTTCTTCTTCTGAATTTTAAAACCATTCTGGCTGTTTTTGAACGTAAACATAATTCTTATATGAAAAAAGGGAAAAACTGGTTTAATTATAATATTTGTATAATTTAATTTAGAAACAAATGATGTATAATTACATTTTTAGAAGATATGAGGCTTTTAGTGTTTACTGTTTACTTTTTTGACATTACTTTAATCTTTTGCCAAAGTTGCACATGCCTACTGGCTAATAAATGTGATGTATCTGTCGAGCTATCTGTATCTATCTGTTTCAAGCAATTTCAAGCATGCTAAGAGTCCCAAAAGTATCAAAAAAGAATGTTAAAGTTTGATTTGTTGCCACAGCAACAGTATCAAAGATATCAAGAATCCATTCACAGGTCTACATCTGCTGTATTTTTACATTATACAGATGAAGTTTGAAGCAAATCGGTTAAAAATAAGAGGGTGATATCAAAGCATTTTGAAAGTGACACACTTCCTGCTGCCAGTTGGTGGCGCTATAACTTTGACTCACAATAGTCACATCCATGTAATCAGCCTCTTACAGTGAACACACTGCTGAAGTTTCATCAAGATCAGTTAATGTATGCTGAAGTTATAACACACTTCCTGTTTCACGTTTCTCGCCATAATTTTGTTTCCTCGCCACGGCCAAACCGTTCGAGATATCAAAAATCCCCTCGCAAACTTTCATCCTCAATGCCTTGACTTCATGCTGACCGAGTTTCGTGCCGTGTGTTTGAATTTTCTAGGAGGAGTATTGCACATTCCATTGCGAGCGTTTTACAAACAAACCTCAATAGCCGACTTCCTGTTTGGCTGGGGTAAAAAGTAAGAGCGTGAGGTATAGATGAAACGATGAGATCAACATGTGTACCGAGTTTCATATTATTACATGCAAGCGTGTTTGATTTATGGACCAAGTGTTCGGACCCCGTTCCAGGGGGCGCTGTCTAGCCCCCCTGCCACACCCAGGTACCATCTTCAGCCCGGCTCTGATGGCTGTGGGATCTGACCTGTGTGCAAAGTTTCAAGAGTTTTCAAACCCGTTAAGGGCCCCAAAAGCCGCTAAGAGTCTCAAAATCATAAAAAAAAAGAATTTTAAAGTTTGATGCATTGCCACGGCAACAGTATCAAAGATATCAAGAATCCATTCACAGGTCTTCATCTGCTATGTATTTACATTATACAGATTAAGTTTGAAGCACATCGGGTAAAAATAAAAGGGTGAGTTCAAAGCATTTTGAAAGTGACACACTTCCTGCTGCCAGTTGGTGGCGCTATAACTCTGACTCACAATAGTCACATCCATGTGATCGTCCTCTTACAGCGAACATACTGCTGAAGTTTCATCAAGATCAGTTAATGTATGCTGAAGTTATAACACACTTCCTGTTTCACGTTTCTCGCCATAATTTCGTTTCCTCGCCATGGCCAAACCGTTCGAGATATCAAAAATCCCCTCGCAAACTTTCATCGTCAATGCCTTGACTTCATGCTGACCGAGTTTCGTGCCGTGAGTTTGAATTCTCTAGGAGTAGTACTTCAAATTCCATTGCGAGTGTTTTATGAACAACCCTAAATAACCGACTTCCTGTTGGGCTGGGGTAAAAAGTAATAGTTTGAGGTATATATGAACGATGAGATCTATATGTGCACCGAGTTTCATATTATTACATGCAAGCGTGTTTGATTTATGGACCAAGTTTTCGGACCCCGTTCCAGGGGGCGCTGTCTAGCCCCCCTGCCACGCCCGGGTACCATCTTCAGCCCGGCCCTGATGGCCGCGGGTTCTGACCCGTGTGCTAAGTTTCAAGAGTTTTTGAGCATGTTAAGGGCCCCAAAAGTGCCCGAATAGTCGTATAAATAATAATAATAATAATAAATATAGCTGCGAGCAGCGATGGCGGGCCCAAGCCGGAGGCACCGCAACCCCGGTTCCTTTAGTTACCTAAAGGCACCCGGGTGGCGGTGCCGAAGGCTTTGGCCCTTTCATGATTAAATGTTAAAGCGGCTTGCCATACTCTGTCATTTCGACTAGTCACAATTATGTTACAGATATCTTAAATGAAAATACAAACTATCCAAAGTGTAACGACTAGACAGAAAGACGTTGTTGATATCTACAATGTTAATTCCGGACAGGCAAACTTAGCTTTTAAATGTTAAAAGGGCTTGCCATACAGGGACGTAGGCTCAGAGAGAGGCTCACCATATTCAGACCAAAATATCTGACTTCCTCTTGGTCCGAGCTAATGACTATGTATTAGAAAGTTGTACGGCTTGAGGAGTACAATGTATATACCGATTTTTGTAACTGTAGATAAAACTAACAACCAATGTAGTAGCACTTCTCTTTTTTTGATTGGCTGATGCGTAGCAGGGTCGACTGCTGAACTCCAGGCGAGACGCGCTTGATTCTCACGTGAGAGCGGCGCGGCCAGAGAAATTGCGTATATTAAATATATTATTAATAGTTTTTCCGCATGAGAAATACAATGTGTGACGGGAGTGTGAGACAAAAGACTGAAACGAGTGACTGTCATGCTCAATGCGTGACACACTATAAAAAAATATTTCACACTGACTCCACATTTAGGGGGCCACAAGGGGGTCCAAGCTTGTTGTCGCAGGGGCACTGGCCCCCCCAGGCCCCCGCCTAGAACCGCCAATGCTCACACACACACACACACACACTTTCTCTCTCTCTCAAGAAGCAAAAACATGACTGCTAAAGGTTGTATCAGCGATGGCGGGGTAACATCACTTAACATCACGAGTGCTATTCCCTTAGGCCACGCCCCCTTGTCTCCCCAAAGTATTATAAGCAATCATGCGCATCCCGTGTGCAGAATGATGCACTTGAAGCAACACCAAGTCACAGCACGCAACGCTTCACATTGAAAAGAACATAGCGAAGGGATGGTATCTATAATCTATGCTTAGTAGGGCTGCACGATTTGGGAAAATGTCATATTGCCATTATTGAGCCAATATTGCAATTGCGATTTGCGACTCCGATATAATAAAATGGTTTCATGAGTCCAACTTGCTTGGTTCTAAAGTAAAATGCACACACAGATTAATGTTTATTTCTCAACTCAAACTAAAAACAACAACAACAATAAATGATTGATAACACCTATAATGATCAATAAACCATCAACCAAACCAACATTACAGTGATTCCATCAATTGAAAGCCATCAACTTTTTAAAAAATTATTACGCTTAAAAAAAATATATAACAGCTTTTAAATTAAGTGAACTTCAAACAATCCCCACATAAACCCATAATAAAAAACATATTTACCTGTGCCCTTCCTGTCTTAACAGGTACAGAAATTGAATAAAGTTATCAAACAGTCTGCGCTGCCTGAATCATAAATTATATATATAATAATCCTTATTAAAGCTACAAAAGTTCTTTACTCAAGATCAGTGAGTAATTTTCTAATTTCCCTTTGTTCTTTTAACTTTACTGAAAGAACGCTTTATTCGCTGCTGGCCCTTTAAGAGCACCCGTTGCCGAGACGCGGATCTCACACGCGCCTCATAGCACAACTCTTTTCATCCATAGACTTTTCTTATGTTATGAAGATACTAGACAAAATCACATTTTGGCATAATTGTGTGTGCTATTGTTCGTTCAAGCTCGAAAGAGAACTGTTTATTCTGGGCTGGCACACGGTCAGTGCATGCGCATTATGCGAGTCTCATCTATTCTAATCTAGGGCACTCACAGGCAGCTTTTCACTTCTTGTCGTGCAAAATGCGAAAAGGCATTTGAACCAATAAGAGGGGGATCTTGTAACACTAGTCAAAGGATGACAAAAAAGAAGAGATGCTGCGCTAATAGCCCTACTTTGTTTATTTCATATAAAATCGCGGCATTTTGCGTTATATAATTGCATAGGTTTGAGATCGCTATTACGACTGCGATATAATTAATCGTGCAGCACTAATAGTGTATTCTAAAGGGCAATAAACACCACTCCAGCAAGATAGTCATTTTATGCAAATCATAGACCTTTATGCCTTATCTACAAATAAAGTATAATATTGGGAACATCTTGAAGAGAGTGTCGTCGTGTTACTGTCGCAACCGAACGCGACGCGCTAATGCTGATGCATGGAGAATGACTGAGGCGAGATGACTTTCCGTTAACTTTAACTTAGAGACTAAAATATTAATTTTACCACACATTAAGCTATTGAATGACTTTAGAAGTCTTGGAATATAGTGTGAAAACTTGATTGTGCTTTACAGTTTTTTATGCCTTTAGTGGGGCTTAACAAAATAACACAATATGCAGAATGTCGGACGTCACTTTTCAGGCTAAACTGTTTTTATAGATAAAACTATTTACATTCGGCAGTCATGAAAACAAATCTCAGATAACGGTTGACTAGGTAACAATGTGTAATTTTGCGCCGGAGTTCTCCTTTAACTTACATTAGCTAGCTAACTACGAACGAGCTAACCAGATAACATTAACAAATTGACAAGCACTTACTGGGCACAGTGGGCAGAATGGCTCTTCAAATTACGGACGAAATTGGAGGTTGTCATCTGACTGTCCGCGATCTTAACGTTGCATGTCTTGCAAAGCGCTGTTCTTTTGCCATCTTGTTGTAAGAAATTCTTGAATCCAAAAGCGACGACGACCCTCGTTATCCCTCCGGCTGACATGTTGATGTGATCTGATGTAAGTGGGCGTGGTGTGCGCGTAAGGTATGAGAGGGCATGACTGATGATCTCGTGATCCAGTCATGACAGCGCTATTCTCAGCCTGCGCTCCAGCTGGATCAACTTTATTTTTTTTACATAATTTATATATTTTATATTCAAACTGAAAACATGATGTGATTAACACTCAAGTCATATTATTACATGCAAGTGTGTTTGATTTATGGACCAAATTTTCAGATCAAGTTTATGGACCAAGTTAATTTAATTAATAAACCTATAAAACTATTAATGCACTACAATTAAACTGGTTATATGCCTTTACTTATAAAAAATAAAAAACTTATTAAAAAAAATACCAGGCTTAAGGCATTTATTTTTTATGCAGGCCATACACACAGGAGTGAAATGGTTAAGACCCCTCCCCCTACAAACACACACACATGCACAGACAGGCAAAGACAGAGATGTAGGCTCAGATTAAGCAAGACCACATTCAAACAAACATATCTGACTTTCTGTGGGTCCTAGCTAATGAGTGTCAATTAGAAAGTTGTCCGGCTCGAGGAGTACAATATACATACCGATTTTTGTAACTGTAGATAAAACTAACAACCCTACTTTTGTCAAAAGGTGGCGCTACTGAGCCCTCACCACGCCCGTTTCTGAAACATTGCACGTGTCTACTGGCTAATAAATGTGATGTGTCTGTCGAGTTTCATGCATTTTGAAGCATGCTAAGGGTCTCAAAAGCATCCTAAAAGCATCCTAAAAGAAGGGTAAAGTTTGATGCGTCGCCACGGCAACAGTTTCAAAGATATCAAGAATCCATTCACAGGTCTACATCTGCCGTATGTTTACATTATACATATGAAGTTTGAAGCAAATCGGGTAAAAATAAAAGGGTGATATCAAAGCATTTTGAAAGTGACACACTTCCTGCTGCCAGTTGGTGGCGCTATAACTTTGACTCACAATAGTCACATCCATGTGATCGTCCTCTTACAGCGAACATACTGCTGAAGTTTCATCAAGATCAGTTAATGTATGCTGAAGTTATAACAAACTTCCTGTTTCACGTTTCTCGCCATGATTTCGTTTCCTCGCCACGGCCAAACCGTTCGAGATATCAAAAATCCCCACACAAGCTTTCATCCTCAATGTCTTCACTTTACGCTGACCGAGTATCGTCGAATTTGGATCAAAGCTCTAGGAGGAGTATTTCAAATAACATTGCGAGCGTTTTACAAACAAACCTCAATAGCCGACTTCCTGTTGGGCTGGGGTAAAAAGTAAAAGCGCGAGGTATAGATGAAACGATGAGATCAACATGCGTACCGAGTTTCATATTATTACATGCAAGCGTGTTTGAGTTATGGACCAAGTGTTCGGACCCCATTCCAGGGGGCGCTGACGAGCCCCCCTGCCACGCCCGGGTACCATCTTCAGCCCGGCTCTGATGGCCGCGGGTTCTGACCCGTGTGCAAAGTTTCAAGAGTTTTCGAGCATGTTAAGGGCCCCAAAAGTGCCCGAATAGTCGTAAGAAAAATAATAATAAATATAGCTGCGAGCAGCGATGGCGGGCCCAAGCCGGTGGCACCGCAACCCCGGTTCCTTTAGTTACCTAAAGGCACCGGGGTGGCGGTGTCGCAGGCTTTAGCCCTTTCATGATTAAATAAAATGTTAAAACAGCTTGCCATACTCTATCTGTCGTTTCGACTAGTCACAATTACATTACAGATATCTTAAATGATAATACAAACTATTCAAAATGTAATTAAGACTAGTCACTTTTGTCAAAAGGTGGCGTGTTGATATCTACAATGTTAATTCCGGATAGGCAAACTTAGCTTTTAAATGTTAAAAGGGCTTGCCATATAGGGACGTACAGTAGGCTCAGAGAGAGGCTCACCATATTCAAACCAAAATATATGACTTCCTCTTGATCCAAACTAATGACTTTGAATTAGAAAGTTGTCCGGCTTGAGGAGTAAAATGTATATACCGATTTTTGTAACTGTAGATAAAACTAACAACGCCACTTTTGTCAAAAGGTGGCGCTATTTAGTCCCTGCACCATGCCCATTTCTGAAACTTTGCACATGTCTACTGGCTAATAAATGTGATGTTTCTGTTGATTTTCATGCAATTTCAAGCATGCTAAGAGTCTCAAAAGCATCCTAAAATAATTTCAAAGTTTGATGCGTTGCCACGGCAACAGTATCAGATATATCAAGAATTCATTCTCAGGTCTTCATCTGCCATGTATTTACATTATACAGATGAAGTTTGAAGCAAATCGGGTCAAAATAAAAGGATGATTTTAAAGCATTTGGAAAGTGACACACTTCCTGCTGCCAGTTGGTGGCGCTATAACTTTGACTCACAATAGTCACATCCATGTGATCGGCCTCTTACAGCGAACACACTGCTGAAGTTTCATCAAGATCAGTTAATGTATGCTGAAGTTATGACACACTTCCTGTTTCACGTTTCTCGCCATAATTTTATTTCCTCGCCACGGCCAAACCGTTCGAGATATCAAAAATCCCCTCGCAAAATTTCATCCTCAGTTTCTTGACTTCATGCACACCGAGTTTGGTTGTGATTGGTAAACACATGCCTTGTGATTTGATGTATTTCTCCTAGGACAATTATTCAAACAACCCATAATTCATAATTCATAAATAACTTCCATTTGAACTGTCATAAAACTTAGAGCACGAAAGTTGTTTGGCCTGATGTGATCTTTAATTGTACCGAGTTTCATATTAATTCATGCAAGTGTGTTTGATTTATGGACAAATTTTTGAATCCCAGTCCAGGGGGCGCTGTCGAGCCGCCCTGCCACGCCCGGTTACCAGCTTCAGCCCGGCCCTGATGGCGATGGGTTCTGACCCGTGTGCAAAGTTTCAAGAGTTTTAGAGGATGTTAAGGCCCCCGAAAATGCCAGAGAAGTTGCACACAGCAAATAAAGGGTTAAAATTAACCTGACAGGCGCCCCTCCTCTCACTCACACAGAGAGACACTGAGAGACTGGCAAAATTCTGAGATTTTCTCTACATTCAAACAAACATATCTGACTTTCTGTGGGTCCTAGCTAATGAGTGTCAATTAGAAAGTTGTCCGGCTCGAGGAGTACAATATACATACTGATTTTTGTAACTGTAGATAAAACTAACAACCCCACTTTTGTCAAAAGGTGGCGCTACTGAGCCCTCACCACACCCGTTTCTGAAACGTTGCACATGTCTACTGGCTAATAAATGTGATGTGTCTGTCGAGTTTCATGCAATTTGAAGCATGCTAAGAGTCTCAAAAGCATCCTAAAAGAATGGTAAAGTTTGATGCGTTGCCACGGCAACAGTTTCAAAGATATCAAGAATCCATTTACAGGTCTTCATCTGCCATGTATTTGCATTATACAGATGAAGTTTGAAGCAAATCGAGTTAAAATTAGAGGGTGATTTCAAAGCATTTTGAAAATGACACACTTCCTGCTGCCAGTTGGTGGCGCTATAACTTTGACTCACAATAGTCACATCCATGTGATCGTCCTCTTACAGTGAACACACTGCTGAAGTTTTATCAAGATCGGTTGATGTGTGCTGAAGTTATGATACACTTCCTGTTTCACGTTTCTCGCCATAATTTTGTTTCCTCGCCACGGCCAAACCGTTCGAGATATCAAAAATCCCCTCGCAAACTTTCATCCTCAATGTCTTGACTTCACGCTGACCGAGTTTCGTCGAATTTGGATCAAAGCTCTAGGAGGAGTATTAAAAATTCCATTGCGAGTGTTTTACGAACAACCCTAAATAGCCGACTTCCTGTTGGGCTGGGGTAAAAAGTAAAAGCACGAGGTATAGATGAAACGATGAGAACAACATGTGTACCGAGTTTCATATTATTACATGCAAGCGTGTTTGATTTATGGACCAAGTGTTCGGACCCCGTTCCAGGGGGCGCTGACGAGCCGCCCTACCACGCCCGGGTACCATCTTCAGCCCGGCCCTGATGGCCGCGGGTTCTGACCCGTGTGCAAAGTTTCAAGAGTTTTTGAGCATGTTAAGGGCCCCAAAAGTGCCCGAATAGTCGTATAAATAATAATAATAATAATAAATATAGCTGCGAGCAGCGATGGCGGGCCCAAGCCGGTGGCACCGCAACCCCGGTTCCTTTAGTTACCTAAAGGCACCGGGGTGGCGGTGTCGCAGGCTTTAGCCCTTTCATGATTAAATGAAATGTTAAAACAGCTTGCCATACTCTATCTGTCGTTTCGACTAGTCACAATTACATTACAGATATCTTAAATGATAATACAAACTATTCAAAATGTAATTAAGACTAGTCACTTTTGTCAAAAGGTGGCGTGTTGATATCTACAATGTTAATTCCGGATAGGCAAACTTAGCTTTTAAATGTTAAAAGGGCTTGCCATATAGGGACGTACAGTAGGCTCAGAGAGAGGCTCACCATATTCAAACCAAAATATCTGACTTCCTCTTGATCCAAACTAATGACTTTGAATTAGAAAGTTGTCCGGCTTGAGGAGTAAAATGTATATACCGATTTTTGTAACTGTAGATAAAACTAACAACGCCACTTTTGTCAAAAGGTGGCGCTATTTAGTCCCTGCACCATGCCCGTTTCTGAAACTTTGCACATGTCTACTGGCTAATAAATGTGATGTGTCTGTTGATTTTCATGCAATTTCAAGCATGCTAAGAGTCTCAAAAGCATCCTAAAATAATTTCAAAGTTTGATGCGTTGCCACGGCAACAGTATCAGATATATCAAGAATCCATTCTCAGGTCTTCATCTGCCATGTATTTACATTATACAGATGAAGTTTGAAGCAAATCGGGTCAAAATAAAAGAATGATTTTAAAGCATTTGGAAAGTGACACACTTCCTGCTGCCAGTTGGTGGCGCTATAACTTTGACTCACAATAGTCACATCCATGTGATCGGCCTCTTACAGCGAACACACTGCTGAAGTTTCATCAAGATCAGTTAATGTATGCTGAAGTTATAACACACTTCCTGTTTCACGTTTCTCACCATAATTTTATTTCCTCGCCACGGCCAAACCGTTCGAGATATCAAAAATCCCCTCGCAAAATTTCATCCTCAGTTTCTTGACTTCATGCTGACCGAGTTTCGTGCCGTGTGTTTGAATTCTCTAGGAGGAGTATTGCAAATTCCATTGTGTGTGTTTTTTGAACAACCCTAAATAACCGACTTCATGTCTAGCTGGGGTAAAAGTAAGAGTGTGAGGTATATATGAAACGATGACATCAACATGTGTACCGAGTTTCATATTATTACATGCAAGCGTGTTTGATTTATGGACCAAGTTTTTGGACCCCCTTCCAGGGGGCGCTGTCTAGCCCCCCTGCCACGCCCAGGTACCATCTTCAGCCCGGGCCTGATAGCTGTGGGATCTGACCTGTATGCAAAGTTTCAAGAGTTTTCAAACCCGTTAAGGGCCCCAAAAGCCGCTAAGAGTCTCAAAATCATCAAAAAAAAGAATTTTAAAGTTTGATGCATTGCCACGGCAACAGTATCAACGATATCAAGAATCCATTCACAGGTCTTCATCTGCTATGTATTTACATTATACAGATGAAGTTTGAGGCAAATCGGGTCAAAATAAAAGGGTGAGTTCAAAGCATTTTGAAAGTGACACACTTCCTGCTACCAGTTGGTGGCGCTATAACTTTGACTCACAATAGTCACATCCATGTGATCGTCCTCTTACAGCGAACAAACTGCTGAAGTTTCATCAAGATCAGTTAATGTATGCTGAAGTTATGACACACTTCCTGTTTCACGTTTCTCGCCATAATTTCGTTTCCTCGCCACGGCCAAACCGTTCGAGATATCAAAAATCCCCTCGCAAACTTTCATCCTCAATGCCTTGACTTCATGCTGACCGAGTTTCGTGCCGTGTGTTTGAATTCTCTAGGAGGAGTATTGCAAATTCCATTGCGAGTGTTTTATGAACAACCCTAAATAACCGACTTCCTGTTGGGCTGGGGTAAAAAGTAATAGTATGAGGTATATATGAACGATGAGATCTATATGTGCACCGAGTTTCATATTATTACATGCAAGCATGTTTGATTTATGGACCAAGTTTTCGGACCCCGTTCCAGGGGGCGCTGTCTAGCCCCCCTGCCACGCCCGGGTACCATCTTCAGCCCGGCCCTGATGGCCGCGGTTTCTGACCCGTGTGCAAAGTTTCAAGAGTTTTTGAGCATGTTAAGGGCCCCAAAAGTGCCCGAATAGTCGTATAAATAATAATAATAATAATAAATATAGCTGCGAGCAGCGATGGCGGGCCCAAGCCGGTGGCACCGCAACCCCGGCTCCTTTAGTTACCTAAAGGCACCGGGGTGGCGGTGCCGAAGGCTTTGGCCCTTTCATGATTAAATGTTAAAACGGCTTGCCATAGTCTGTCATTTTGACTAGTCACAATAATGTTACAGATATCTTAAATGATAATACAAACTATCCAAAATGTAATTACGACTAGACAGAAAGACATTGTTGATATCTACAATGTTAATTTCCGGATAGGCAAACTTAGCTTTTAAATGTTAAAAGGGCTTGCCATACACGGACGTAGGCTCAGAGAGAGTCTCACCATATTCAAACCAAAATATCTGACTTCCTCTTGGTCTGAGCTAATGACTATGAATTAGAAAGTTGTCTGGCTTGAGGAGTACAATGTATATAACGATTTTTGTAACTGTAGATAAAAATAACAACCCCACTTTTGTCAAAAGGTGGCGCTATTTAGTCCCTGCACCATGTTCGTTTCTGAAACTTTGCACATGTCTACTGGCTAATATATGTGATGTGTCTGTTGAGTTTCATGCAATTTCAAGCATGCTAAGAGTCTCAAAAGCATCCTAAAATAATTTCAAAGTTTGAAGCTTTGCCACGGCAACAGTTTAAAAGATATCAAGATTCCATTCACAGGTCTACATCTACCGTATGTTTACATTATACACATGAAGTTTTTCATCTGTTTACATTATACAGATGAAGTTTTTCATTCATATTATTACATGCAAGCGTGTTTGATTTATGGACCAAGTTTTCGGACCCCGTTCCAGGGGGCGCTGTCTAGCCCCCCTGCCACGCCTAGGTACCATCTTCAGCCCGGGCCTGATGGCTGTGGGATATGACCTGTGTGCAAAGTTGCAAGAGTTTTCAAACCCGTTAAGGGCCTCAAAAGCCATTAAGAGTCTCAAAATCATCAAAAAAAAAAAAGAATTTTAAAGTTTTATGCGTTGCCACGGCAACAGTATCAAAGATATCAAGAATCCATTCACAGGTCTTCATCTGCCATGTATTTACATTATACAGATGAAGTTTGAAGCAAATCGGGTAAAAATAAAAGGGTGATATCAAAGCATTTTGAAAGTGACACACTTCCTGCTGCCAGTTGGTGGTGCTATAACTTTTACTCGAAATAGTCACATCCATGTGATCGTCCTCTTACAGCGAACACACTGATGAAGTTTCATCAAGATATGTTAATGTATGCTGAAGTTATAACACACTTCCTGTTTCACGTTTCTCGCCATAATTTCGTTTCCTCGCCACGGCCAAACCGTTTGAGATATCAAAAATCCCCTCACAAACTTTCATCCTCAATGTCTTGACTTCTTGCACACCGAGTTTGGTTGTGATTGGTAAACACATGCGTTGTAATTTGATGTATTTCTCCTAGGACAACTATTCAAACAACCCATAATTCTCAACTTCCATTGTAATTGTCGTAAAACTTAGAGCACGAAAGTTGTTTGGCCTGATGTGATCTATAATTGTACCGAGTTTCATATTAATTCACGCATGTGTGTTTGATTTATGGACAAATGTTCGAATCCCAGTCCAGGGGGCGCTGTCGAGCCGCCCTGCCACGCCCGATGACCAGCTTCAGCCCGGCCCTGATGGCCATGGGTTCTGACCCGTGTGCAAAGTTTCAAGAGTTTTAGAGGATGTTAAGGCCCCCGAAAATGCCAGAGAAGTCGCACACAGCAAATAAAGGGTTACAATTAACCTGACAGGCGCCCCTCCTCTCACTCACACAGAGAGACACTGAGAAACTGGCAAAATTCTAAGATTTTCTCTACATTCAAACAAAGATATCTGACTTTCTGTGGGTCCTAGCTAATGAGTGTCAATTAGAAAGTTGTCCGGCTCGAGGAGTACAATATACATACCGATTTTTGTAACTCTAGTTAAAACTAACAACCCCACTTTTGTCAAAAGGTGGTGCTACTGAGCCCTCACCACGCCCGTTTCTGAAACTTTGCACATGTCTACTGGCTAATAAATGTGATGTGTCTGTCGAGTTTCATGCGATTTGAAGCATGCTAAGGGTCTCAAAAGCATCCTAAAAGAATGGTAAAGTTTGATGCGTTGCCACGGCAACAGTTTAAAAGATATCAAGAATCCATTCACAGGTCTACATCTGCCGTATATTTACATTATACAGATTAAGTTTGAAGCAAATCGGGTAAAAATAAAAGGGTGATTTCAAAGCATTTTGAAAGTGACACACTTCCTGCTGCCAGTTGGTGGCGCTATAACTTTGACTCACAATAGTCACATCCATGTGATCGTCCTCTTACAGCGAACACACTGCTGAAGTTTCATCAAGATCAGTTAATGTATGCTGAAGTTATAACACACTTCCTGTTTCACGTTTCTCGCCATAATTTCGTTTCCTCGCCACGGCCAAACCGTTCGAGATATCAAAAATCCCCTCGCAAACTTTCATCCTCAATGCCTTGACTTCATGCTGACCGAGTTTCGTGCCGTGTGTTTGAATTCTCTAGGAGGAGTATTGCACATTCCATTGCGAGCGTTTTACAAACAAACCTCAATAGCCGACTTCCTGTTGGGCTGGGGTAAAAAGTAAGAGTGTGAGGTATAGATGAAACGATGAGATCAACATGTGTACCGAGTTTCATATTATTACATTCAAGCGTGTTTGATTTATGGACCAAGTGTTCGGACCCCGTTCCAGGGGGCGCTGTCTAGCCCCCCTGCCACACCCAGGTACCATCTTCAGCCCGGCTCTGATGGCTGTGGGATCTGACCTGTGTGCAAAGTTTCAAGAGTTTTCAAACCCGTTAAGGGCCCCAAAAGCCGCTAAGAGTCTCAAAATCATCAAAAAAAAGAATTTTAAAGTTTGATGCGTTGCCACGGCAACAGTATCAAAGATATCAAGAATCCATTCACAGGTCTTCATCTGCTATGTATTTACATTATACAGATTAAGTTTGAAGCAAATCGGGTAAAAATAAGAGGGTGATTTCAAAGCATTTTGAAAGTGACACACTTCCTGCTGCCAGTTGGTGGCGCTATAACTTTGACTCACAATATTCACATCCATGTGACCGTCCTCTTACAGCAAACAAACTGCTGAAGTTTCATCAAGATCAGTTAATGTATGCTGAAGTTCTGACACACTTCCTGTTTCACGATTCTCGCCATAATTTCGTTTCCTCGCCACGGCCAAACCGTTCGAGATATCAAAAATCCCCTCGCAAACTTTCATCCTCAATGCCTTGACTTCATGCTGACCGAGTTTCGTGCCGTGTGTTTGAATTCTCTAGGAGGAGTACTTCAAATTCCATTGCGAGTGTTTTATGAACAACCCTAAATAACCGACTTCCTGTTGGGCTGGGGTAAAAAGTAATAGTTTGAGGTATATATGAACGATGAGATCTATATGTGCACCAAGTTTCATATTATTACATGCAAGCGTGTTTGATTTATGGACCAAGTTTTCGGACCCCGTTCCAGGGGGCGCTGTCTAGCCCCCCTGCCACGCCCGGGTACCATCTTCAGCCCGGCCCTGATGGCCGCGGATTCTGACCCGTGTGCAAAGTTTCTAGAGTTTTTGAGCATGTTAAGGGCCCCAAAAGTGCCCAAATAGTCGTATAAATAATAATAATAATAATAATAATCGTTAGGAAAACAATAGGGCCTTCGCCCTTTCAGGGCTTGGGCCCTAATAATAATAATAATCCTAAGGAAAACAATAGGGCCTTCGCCCTTTCAGGGCTTGGGCCCTAATAATAATAATAATAGAAAAGAATAATCCTAAGGAAAACAATAGGGCCTTCGCCCTTTCAGGGCTTGGGCCCTAATAATAATAATAATAATAATCCTAAGGAAAACAATAGGGCCTTCGCCCTTTCAGGGCTTGGGCCCTAATTACTGTAATCCCCCCTGAAGTATTTTTTCCCGTTTTAAAGGCTGTAGTCCTTTCCTACTGACCACACTGACCTACTACAGGTGAAATTTGGACAATAACCCCTTTACTGTACATACAATAAAAATAATAAGTTCAAGAAAAAAATACTGTAATTCCCCTAAAGTACTTTTTCACGTTCCCAAAGGCTGTAGTCCTTTCCTACTGACCACACTGACCTACTACAGGTGAAATTTGGACAATAAACCCTTTACTGTACGTACAATAAACTAATAAGTTCAAGAAAAAAAAAACAGTAATTTCGCTGAACTATTTTTTCCTGTTCCAAGGGCTGTAGTGCTTTCCCAGTGACCACGCTGACGTACTTCAGGTGAAATTTGGACAATAATTCATTTACTGTACGTACAATAAACTAATAAGTTAAAGAAAAAATTACTGTAATTCCCCTAACATATTTTTTCCCATTTCAAAGGCTGTAGTCCTTTTCTACTGATCAGAATGACTTACTACAGGTGACATTTGGACAATAACCCCTTTACTGTACGTACAATAAACTAATAAGTTCAAGAAAAAAAAAACAGTAATTCCGCTGAACTATTTTTTCCTGTTCCAAGGGCTGTAGTGCTTTCCCAGTGACCACGCTGACGTACTTCAGGTGAAATTTTGACAATAATTCATTTACTGTACGTACAATAAACTAATAAGTTAAAGAAAAAATTACTGTAATTCCCCTAACGTATTTTTCCCATTTCAAAGGCTGTAGTCCTTTTCTACTGATCAGACTGACTTACTACAGGTGAAATTTGGACAATAACCCCTTTACTGTACGTACAATAAACTAATAAGTTCAAGAAAAAAAAACAGTAATTCCGCTGAACTATTTTTTCCTGTTCCAAGGGCTGTAGTGCTTTCCCAGTGACCACGCTGACGTACTTCAGGTGAAATTTTGACAATAACTCCTTTACTGTACGTACAATAAACTAATGAGTTCAAGAAAAAATTACAGTAATTCCGCTGAACAATTTTTTCCCGTTCCAAGGGCTGTAGTGCTTTCCCAGTGACCACACTGACCTAATTCAGGTGCAATTTTGACAATAACTTCTTTACTGTACGTACAATAAACTAATGAGTTCAAGAAAAAATTACAGTAATTCCCCTGAACAATTTTTTCCCGTTCCAAGGGCTGTAGTGCTTTCCCAGTGACCACACTGACATACTTCAGGTGAAATTTTGACAATAATTCATTTACTGTACGTACAATCAACTAATAAGTTAAAGAAAAAATTACTGTAATTCCCCTAACGTATTTTTTTCCGTTTCAAAGGCTGTAGTCCTTTTCTACCGATCAGACTGACTTACTTCAGGTGAAATTTTGACAATAACTCCTTTACTGTACATACAATAAACTAATGAGTTCAAGAAAAAAATACAGTAATTCCGCTGAACAATTTTTCCCCATTCCAAGGGCTGTAGTGCTTTCCCAGTGACCACGCTGACGTACTTCAGGTGAAATTTTGACAATAATTAATTTACTGTACGTACAATAAACTAATAAGTTAAAGAAAAAATTACTGTAATTCCCCTTATGTATTTTTTCCCGTTTCAAAGGCTGTAGTCCTTTTCTACTGATCAGACTGACCTACTACAGGTGAAATTTGGACAATAAACCCTTTACTGTACGTACAATAAACTAATAAGTTCAAGAAAAAATTACTGTAATTCCCCCAAAGTACTTTTTCCCGTTTTAAAGGCTGTAGTCCTTTCCTACTGACCACACTGACCTACTACAGGTGAAATTTGGACAATAACTCATTTACTGTATGTACAATCAACTAATAAGTTAAAGAAAAAATTACTGTAATTCCCCTAACGTATTTTTTCCCATTTCAAAGGCTGTAGTCCTTTTCTACTGATCAGACTGACTTACTGCAGGTGAAATTTGGACAATAACTAATTTACTGTACGTACAATTAACTAATAAGTTAAAGAAAAAATTACTGTAATTCCCCTAACGTATTTTTCCCTGTTTCAAAGGCTGTAGTCCTTTTCTACTGATCAGACTGACGTACTTCAGGTGAAATTTGGACAATAACCCCTTTACTGTACGTACAATAAACTAATAAGTTCAAGAAAAAAATACAGTAATTCCGCTGAACTATTTTTTCCCGTTCCAAGGGCTGTAGTGCTTTCCCAGTAACCACGCTGACGTACTTCAGGTGAAATTTGGACAATAATTCATTTACTGTACGTACAATAAACTAATAAGTTAAAGGAAAAATTACTGTAATTCCCCTAACGTATTTTTTCCCGTTTCAAAGGCTGTAGTCCTTTTCTACTGATCAGACTGACTTACTACAGGTGAAATTTGGACAATAAACCCTTTACTGTACATACAATAAACTAATAAGTTTAAGAAAAAATTACTGTAATTCCCCCAAAGTACTTTTTCCCGTTTTAAAGGCTGTAGTCCTTTCCTACTGACCACACTGACCTACTACAGGTGAAATTTGGACAATAACTCATTTACTATGTACAATCAACTAATAAGTTAAAGAAAAAAATACTGTAATTCCCCTAACGTATTTTTTCCCATTTCAAAGGCTGTAGTCCTTTTCTACTGATCAGACTGACTTACTGCAGCTGAAATTTGGACAATAACTCATTTACTGTACGTACAATCAACTAATAAGTTAAAGAAAAAATTACTGTAATTCCCCTAACGTATTTTTCCCCGTTTCAAAGGCTGTAGTCCTTTTCTACTGATCAGACTGACTTACTTCAGGTGAAATTTGGACAATAACCCCTTTACTGTACGTACAATAAACTAATAAGTTCAAGAAAAAAATACAGTAATTCCGCTGAACTATTTTTTCCTGTTCCAAGGGCTGTAGTGCTTTCCCAGTGACCACGCTGAGGTACTTCAGGTGAAATTTTGACAATAACTCCTTTACTGTACGTACAATAAACTAATGAGTTCAAGAAAAAATTACAGTAATTCCCCTGAACAATTTTTTCCCGTTCCAAGGGCTGTAGTGCTTTCCCAGTGACCACGCTGACCTAATTCAGGTGAAATTTTGACAATAACTCCTTTACTGTACGTACAATAAACTAATGAGTTCAAGAAAAAATTACAGTAATTCCCCTGAACAATTTTTTCCTGTTCCAAGGGCTGTAGTGCTTTCCCAGTGACCACGCTGACGTACTTCAGGTGAAATTTTGACAATAATTCATTTACTGTACGTACAATCAACTAATAAGTTAAAGAAAAAATTACTGTAATTCCCCTAACGTATTTTTTCCCGTTTCAAAGGCTGTAGTCCTTTTCTACTGATCAGACTGACGTACTTCAGGTGAAATTTGGACAATAACCCCTTTACTGTACGTACAATAAACTAATAAGTTCAAGAAAAAAATACAGTAATTCCGCTGAACTATTTTTTCCCGTTCCAAGGGCTGTAGTGCTTTCCCAGTAACCACGCTGACGTACTTCAGGTGAAATTTGGACAATAATTCATTTACTGTACGTACAATAAACTAATAAGTTAAAGAAAAAATTACTGTAATTCCCCTAACGTATTTTTTCCCGTTTCAAAGGCTGTAGTCCTTTTCTACTGATCAGACTGACTTACTACAGGTGAAATTTGGACAATAAACCCTTTACTGTACATACAATAAACTAATAAGTTCAAGAAAAAATTACTGTAATTCCCCCAAAGTACTTTTTCCCGTTTTAAAGGCTGTAGTCCTTTCCTACTGACCACACTGACCTACTACAGGTGAAATTTGGACAATAACTCATTTACTATGTACAATCAACTAATAAGTTAAAGAAAAAATTACTGTAATTCCCCTAACGTATTTTTTCCCATTTCAAAGGCTGTAGTCCTTTTCTACTGATCAGACTGACTTACTGCAGCTGAAATTTGGACAATAACTCATTTACTGTACGTACAATCAACTAATAAGTTAAAGAAAAAATTACTGTAATTCCCCTAACGTATTTTTCCCCGTTTCAAAGGCTGTAGTCCTTTTCTACTGATCAGACTGACTTACTTCAGGTGAAATTTGGACAATAACCCCTTTACTGTACGTACAATAAACTAATAAGTTCAAGAAAAAAATACAGTAATTCCGCTGAACTATTTTTTCCTGTTCCAAGGGCTGTAGTGCTTTCCCAGTGACCACGCTGACCTAATTCAGGTGAAATTTTGACAATAACTCCCTTACTGTACGTACAATAAACTAATGAGTTCAAGAAAAAATTACAGTAATTCCCCTGAACAATTTTTTCCCGTTCCAAGGGCTGTAGTGCTTTCCCAGTGACCACGCTGACCTAATTCAGGTGAAATTTTGACAATAACTCCTTTACTGTACGTACAATAAACTAATGAGTTCAAGAAAAAATTACAGTAATTCCCCTGAACAATTTTTTCCTGTTCCAAGGGCTGTAGTGCTTTCCCAGTGACCACGCTGACGTACTTCAGGTGAAATTTTGACAATAATTCATTTACTGTACGTACAATCAACTAATAAGTTAAAGAAAAAATTACTGTAATTCCCCTAACGTATTTTTTCCCGTTTCAAAGGCTGTAGTCCTTTTCTATTGATCAGACTGACTTACTACAGGTGAAATTTTGACAATAACTCCTTTACTGTACGTACAATAAACTAATGAGTTCAAGAAAAAAATACAGTAATTCCGCTGAACAATTTTTCCCCGTTCAGGTGTTGTACCGAATTCCGACTCGCGGACAAATCGCACGCCCGCGTGCGCGCGCCTCACATTAATACACGCTAAAGCGAGTTGAATGCACTTCATTTGCCATATGCGTTTATCGATTGATTTTTTTTTTCTCACAGCAAGCACCCACATCCTGCATGAAAGCTTTGCACGTGAACTAGTGTGGATAAAAAATGCAAACAAACAAAAGCGCATGGGAGATCGATTCAAATAAACTTCCACGGGTAAAGGCAAGCCGTAAAGCAGCCATAATAAAGCTACCGCCTATCAAAACACAACATTACTGTTAATTTAACAGAATGTAACTTTTGTGTGTAAAACACGCTGTGGTTTATAGGAAAATAGTGTATCATTCTCCCCATTACACATGAATGTCATTAAAAATAATATTTAACCTTTTTAATGAAGATAGGCTTAGTTTATAAAACACAAGTCTGTATATTGTATATAGGCTAATATAGACTATAGCCTATATGAGGCAAATACCAGTTTTTATGTTTGTTTTGTTTTTGCTTAATTGCATCTTAAAAATAGAAATAAAACAAATTATAATTGATAATTATAATAATGTGATCATTGACTAAAGCTATGTAAAGAAACCAGACTTTTTAATATAGTTATTTTCTGGCACATTAGGACCACAAAAACATGATTTATTTAATTCATTCAATTTCACATTTTGCATCCTAGCTGAGAACGTTCTCAGAACTCTGGCTAACATTCCCTACAAGTTTGGTTTAAACTTGTAAAGCCATAAGGTACTGTTTTACAGAAAACATTTGAGTAATGTTGAAATAATGTTTTAAGGATGTTTTAACTGTAATATTTTGAGGATGTTTTGGGAATGTTGCTGAGATAACACATTATACAATGTTCTTTTTGGGGAAAAAACAAACAAAACAAAACTACCCGCTGAAAACATTAGAACAGAGCAAAATTTTAAGAGGAAAAATTCCAGCTGGGATTGCTTATGAAAATACATTGTTTTGTGTTCAGGTGTCCTTTTTTAAAGAAAACCTGCTGCAATATTACAAAAATGCATGCATAATAATTTGTTTATAATATCTTCATGAAAAAGGTTATTATTTTAATGACATTGTTGTGCAATGGGAGAGTAATACAATATTTTACTATGAACCACATCGTGTTTAACACGCAAAAGTTACGTTCAATTAAATTATTTGAAATTAACAGTAATGTTTTGACAGCTGGTAGCTTTATATGGTTGCTTTACCCGTGGAAGTTTATAGTCTGAATCGATCTCCCATGCGTTTTTATTTGTTTGCATTTTTTATCCACAGTTCACTGTCTGTCAATTTTTGTTAGTGTAGACAAAGCTTTCATGCAGGATGTGGGTGCTTGCTGTGAGAAAAAAATCAATGATAAACGCATATGGCAAATCAAGTGCATTCAACTCGCTTCAGCGTGTATTAGGTAATGAGAGACGCGCGCACGCGAAGGGGCGTGCGATTTGTCCGCGAGTCGGAATTCGGTACAACACCTGCTGTTTTAATACCGAAAAGACTCGTGTTTTTCTTTTACACTTCGCTGAACGGTCGGTTAAGTAAGCGAGTGTCATTGACAGACAGTGACCGGAAGTGTTCCAGCCTACCACAGACAAACCGGAAATTCCATTTCCGTTGTGGTGCAACTAGCGAATTGACAGAAGTTCAAGACTCAATTCATTCTTTCTTCAAAAAGGAATAACGATAAAATTATTTCCAAAAACAAAAAAAACGTGCAGTTTTTAATTGGTTTTTCGTTTTTTGATTCTGACACCAAAAACGGTTATTTGGTTTTTCTATTTGACACAAAAAACAGAAAAACGGTATTTTCGTTTTATAATTACAAACGAATTACGGATTATCCAGAAATCCCCTGACCGCACACCTCTACGAATTGACTTACGACTTAAATGACATTTGCCACCTTTCTTCTCCCCTCTCCTCTCGCGCAGGAGACAGACATTTTTCTGCCGCGAATGTGACGCGAATTGTCACACAAGCAAATCTGAAATTTTGTATTAATTGATTAGTTGCTGGGTCTCAAGTTCAGGCTATTGCCGTCTGATTCTGTTAGTTCACCTCACCTCCTGATTCGAGACGTTCATTCTTTTGCAACTTCATATTTATCCGGTTTGATCTCCTCCTCTCGTGACTCGTCAGTGTCTGACTCTGATCTGTGCTGTCTGCTGGACCGTGCCGTGTGTGATATACAAAATGATTAGTTCATCTCTCGAGTCTGGAGTTCGGGATCGCCAGGTCTGAGTCTTTCGTTCTTCCTGTCAGTCCCATCGAGACTATGCTGAGTCCTGAAACTGCAGCCTCGGTTGTGTTATCTCTACGGCTCTGGGAAACGGTTGAGGAGCCGACCAATCAAAAGTTCTCAGCATGCTTCTCTCATGAATATGATTAAATACTTGCTAACTACATTACTAATTCATATACACTACTACTATCATTACATGAGACATGTACTTACTTATATAGTAATGTAAGTTAGTTTCTCTGCTTTTCTTTTAACATTTGATGCATATTGTTTGTCATAACTAACCAGCGCACAGAAAGCCTGTAGCTTGAATAGGATCAAATCAATGTTCATTCCACTAATGGTAGATCTGGTTATTACATAGTGATGATGGTGCTGTCCTGTATTTGACTGTACAGTGATCATATCACTATTCTGATCTGTTAACCAGTATTATCGTTACTCATTAATTCTTCTGTCTGGTTTAGTGAAGTGATGAGAGCTTAAATCACGTGTTATGCGTGAGATATCGAATCTCTGATCCATTAACCAGAATTACAGAAGACATATTTTAAAAGTTGTAAATGAATCTACTCCGCCAGGATACTGTTATAAACATGAGCCTCGCCTGATCGGTCGTGGCGGCGGTGTTGCAACAATCTATAAAGCTATTTTTAATATTACTCAGAAAACAGGTCACAGGTTTAATTCATTTGAAGTACTTGTGCTAAATGTTACGCTCTTAGATGTAAGAAGGAAATCCATATTATCTCTAGCCTTGACTACTGTATATAGACCTCCAGGGCCATATGCTGAATTCCTAAAAGAGTTCGCAGACTTTCTCTCGGATCTATTGGTGAATGTCGATAAAGCAATAATTGTTGGAGATTTTAACATACACGTAGATAATACAAATGATGCTTTAGGGGCTGCGTTTACAGACTTATTAAACTCCTTTGGGGTCAAACAAAACGTCAGTGGTCCCACTCATCGTCTAAATCATACACTAGATTTAATTATATCATATGGAACCGATCCAACTGATATAGATATTATACCGCAAAGCGATGATGTCACTGATCATTACATGGTGACTTGCATAATACGTACTGCTGAAATATGTCATGTTGCGCCACGTTATAGACCAGGCAGAACAATCCTTCCAACCACTATAGATGGATTCTCAAATAGCTTACCTGATCTATCTAAGCTGCTACACTGAAAAAAATGATGTGTTGGCTTTACTTAATTTTTTCATGTAAACAGGTTCCACCGGTTGCACATAACTTTGTTTTGTTAAACAAACATAATTTGTTCATGTAACTTCAACATCATGGAAGTCATTTTAAGCCATCCAATCAAACTCTGAGCTGAGTGTTAAAGTTAATGAGACAATTAAGTGAATAACTGAGTGATGATTGAGCATTATTGAAGACACCTGATGTTAACAAGCAGAATCACTGAAGGAGAAAATCACAAATTGTAAGTCACCGTTATGGAGATCAGTGTTTGCTTTAGTTGGGCTCTTGACCCTTACACTTTTACTTTAAACTTTGTTTGGCTGCTGTTATCGATTTATAACAGGCAAATGAACCAAGAAAATTGTGATCCGATAGTGTTGGTTATGTTTTGACATAATCATGCTGTGATCTGTAAACTCTAAAAATTCATAATTCTGATGGTTAGGATTAACTTGCTAGCAACAGTTTAGTGATTATACAACATATCTGTATTTTCTTATAACAGAAAATATTTAATAAAACTATTCTGATCAAATCACTTAATCTTTATGTAGAAACAGATATCAATAATCAGCCTGTCTATCTCAATTGTGGTGACATTAATAGTCCTTCTTTCCACCAATTACAACTCATTAATGTCTCCTATCATGCATTGAGGTTTGAATAAATTATGATCTGAATTGTCTATGTAATTTACTTTTCCTAATTGAATATTCTACTAGTCACCGTTGTTGAGAAGCATTGACTGTATCTTGAGGTCTGTGTGTGCCTTAAAGAAAAAAAAATTGTAAAAAAAACATCTTTTGTGAACATTCTGGATATTTATGCAGAATCTCAGTTATACACAAACCAACAGAATAAATTATAGACATAAATTTCAAATGATGAATGTCATTATATGTCCAACATTATTTTATAATTGTTTATCTTTGTTCATCTGGCAGGTATTACTCAGATGCAACAGTAAATTAAAATATAAAGATAATAATATAAGGGTGAAGAGCCCAACTAAAGCAAACACTGATCTCCATAACGGTGGCTTACAATTTTAGATTTTTTTTCCCTTGTGATTCTGCTTTAGGTGTCTTAAGCTCATTATTTATTCATGCAGCAATGCATGATGGGAGCCATGAATGAATTTTGATTGGTGGCACCCAGAAATTTTTTTTGTTTATTGATTTGATCATTTGAATTTCATTGAAAAGGCTAAAATTGTATGTTCTACAAGAGCAGTGCTGGTATGATCCATAAGGTAAATTTAACAGTGGTTCATGCAGTTTGACTACAAACCGGAAGTTTGGTGATTCAATCCCCAGTTCCACCTTTTCTATGTGATCACCTGGCTGTTATAACTCATGTACAGCCAAACATAATCTTAAGTTAATAATATAGGGGTCAAGAGCCCAACTAAAGCAAACACTGATCTCCATAACGGTGACTTACAATTTGTGATTTTCTCCTTCAGTGATTCTGCTTGTTATCATCAGGTGTCTTCAATAATGCTCAATCATCACTCAGTTATTCACTTAATTGTCTCATTAACTTTAACACTCAGCTCAGAGTTTGATTGGATGGCTTAAAATGACTTCCATGATGTTGAAGTTACATGAACAAATTATGTTTGTTTAACAAAACAAAGTTATGTGCAACCGGTGGAACCTGTTTACATGAAAAAATTAAGTAAAGCCAACACATCATTTTTTTCAGTGTAAGTGAACCCAAACAAACAGATGAATTAGAGGAAATGACTAGCAGTTTGAGCACCATTTTCACTAGTACATTAGATATTGTTGCACCAATTAGATTAAAAAAGGTTAGAGAGAAAATTAAAGCACCATGGTAGAACAGTGCTACGCATGCTATCAACACAGCAAAATCCCCAGTGTTAATTCAACACTGCTCAGAGTGTATTTGGTCCCACTCTACAGAGTGTTAAAGTAACACTGAAGCAGTGTTAAAGTTAACGAGATAATTAAGTGACTAATTGGGTGATGATTGAGTATTAGTGATAAACACCTGCCCTGCTGTTAACGAGCAGAATCACTGAAAGAAGGAGAAACACAAGAACTACAACTGACCTCCAGTCACAGCCTTAGGTTAAATCAATTGAAGATACAAAGAAGACATTAAATCTGTGAAGTTCTCAGCAGAGGAGGATTAAACGACTCCACAAACAGCATTACCAGCTTCACTTATTACTAACCAGAATGACTTTATTTCTGTCAGATGTCTATGAACGGAGGTTTAGATGTTGATGTTTTAAAATATTTGGTCACCATTATTGTGATCAGTGTTTCCTTTAGTTGGGCAGTTTGACTCTCAGTATTTTAAGCACAATTTTGGTCTTTGTAACAATGTTTACCAAAACATATTGTTTGTTACATAGCAAACAATAAACAAAGGTGTTCAGCAATAATAGTTTTCATTATAAAACAGTAAATAAAAAATAATGGTTCTCTAATATTATCCCTGACTAAAGGTTGTAATTTTTTTTAACAAATAAATTTCACCTTTTTTGACAGCTTACTGAACATCAACATTCTGATTTTTTATATGCACTGCAGAGAGTTTGACAGAAAATCATTAAACTTCTTTTTTTTAAAACAAACAGACATCATGAATCAGCATATCAATCTCAACAATGGTGACAGGTGACTCAACAATGGTGAAGAGTAGGGCTGGGCAATATATATCGCACGATATTGTATGCGCATCTAATCAGTAAAGCCGGTTCCTTGATTAGTAGTAAATCACCTTCAACTGCTTTCAGATGGAGCGGCATTTACTACAAAGAGCCGTATAGTAGATCACTGACAAGCTGAGCCAAATCGCGTTAATATCGAGGATGTATCGCCAGCGATATTTAATGCGATATGGCTCAGCTGGTCAGTTAACTACGGCTCGTCGTCACGACAAAATCTCCCGTGTTAAACTAACACACCTGGGAGTGTATATGAGTCCACACTCAAGAGTGTTAAAGTTAATTAGATAATTAAGTGATTAAATGAGTGATGATTGAGCATTATTTAAGACACCTAAAGCAGAATCACAAGGAAAAAAAATCTAAAATTGTAAGCCACCGTTATGGAGATGAGTGTTTACTTTAGTTGGGCTCTTGACCCTTATATTAAAAATTTTATATTTTAATTTGCTGTTGCATCTGAGTTAAACCTGTCAGATGAACAAAAATAAACAACTATAAAATGATGTTGGTTATATAAAGACTTTCATAATTTAAAATTTATTCTGTTGGTTACTGCATAACTGAGATTCCGCATAAACATCCAGAATGTTAAATATAATATAATGGATTTCTCAAAAGTTGTTTAAAAAAAATCTTTCTTTTAGGCACACACAGACCTCAAGATTCAGTCAATGCTTCTCAACAACGGTGACGAGTAGAATATTCAAGTGGGAAAATAATGAGTTGTGATTGGTGGCAACATGTCACCACGGTTGAGATAGACAGGCTGATTATTGATCTCTGTGCTTTATTCAGTAACACAGAGATCAATAATAAAGATGACAGTGATTTGATCAGAATATTTTTTATTAAATATTTTAGGTTATAAGTAAAATACAGATATGCTGCAGAACTACAAAACTGTAGCTAACAAGTTAACCAAATCATCTGAATAAGTTGAATTTTTCATATCATTGCATGATTTTGTCAAAACATAACCAACACTATCAGATCACAGTTGCCTTTGTACATATGACTGTTATAAATCAATATCGACAGGCAAACAAAACTTAAAGTGAAAATATAAGTGTCAAGAGCCCAACTAAAGCAGACACTGATCTCCATAACGGTGGCTTACAATTTGTGATTTTCTCCTTCAGCGATTCTGCTTGTGATCATCAGGTCTCTTCAATAATGCTCAATCATCACTAAATTAATCACTTAATTATCTAAATAACAGTTTAATTTAACCCTCATATCGTCAATTTGAAAGCATGTGAAGGTGATTTACTACTAATCAAGGAACCGGCTTTACTGATTAGATGCGCATAACAATATCGTGCGATATATCGCCCAGCCCTAGTGAAGAGTTTTAAACTATGGTGCCTCCCAGAATGCATTGCGGCATAAAGCATTTCACCATTGATGAGATTCATATGTGGATTATTGATGTCTGTGTGTTTGTCCAAAGATTATTTTTCCATTAAAAAATAAAATAAAAATCAGCTTGATGTCTAATATGTACAAAAATAAATGTTGTAAAGAATTAGAACTATTTATAACATTTTGCAGCTTTTTTGTCCTTTATTATGTTGTAAATTATTACATTATCTCTAGGCCATCTTTGATTTTGGCTTTCTTTGCAACAAATTATGTGTTTTGTTTAACACTGTTACAAAGACCATAAAATCACATGAGAAGGCAAGAGTCAAATTGCCCAAATAAAGGAAACACTGTTCACCATAATGGTGATTTTTTTAAACGGTGACTAAACCATCAACATCTAAACCTCTGTTAATTCTCAATAAAATCTTCTGTAGAAGTCTGACAGAAATAAAGTCATTCTGGTTAGTAATAAGTGAAGCTGGTAATGCTGTTTGTGGAGTCGTTTAATCCTCCTCTGCTGAGAACTTCACAGATTTAATGTCTTCTTTGTATCTTCAATTGATTTAACCTAAGGCTGTGACTGGAGGTCAGTTGTAGTTTTTGTGTTTCTCTTTCCTTCAGTGATTCTGCTCGTTAACAGCAGGGCAGGTGTTTATCACTAATACTCAATCATCACCCAATTAGTCACTTAATTATCTCGTTAACTTTAACACTGCTTCAGTGTTACTTTAACACTCTGTAGAGTGGGACCAAATACACTCTGAGCAGTGTTGAATTAACACTGGGGATTTTGCTGTGAAGAGAGAAGGGCCGTCGCCAGAACAAACCAAATGGGGTTTAATTTTCATAGGGGGGCACACTTTTTTAATGACCTGAGACAGACCAAAACAACAACCCATATTAGGCTTTAACTAAAATAGACCACAATAGTCTTGTTTTGTTCCTTTTATTTAAATAAAATACTTCACCGTATGATCTCAACGTCTCTGTTTATTTTCTCTTAAGATTTCCACATATAGCTTGCTAGCCTAGTAGCCTATCCACAAGTTTCCGAGGGGCGCTCCTGTAAAAAATAAAGTGGGTGAAACTTCCGGTGACTCGGCGGGAGTAGCATTTCAATGGTATTTTGTGTGTTATAGCGAAGAGGCTACACAGCAAAATCCCCAGTGTTAATTCAACACTGCTCAGAGTGTATTTGGTCCCACTCTACAGAGTGTTAAAGTAACACTGAAGCAGTGTTAAAGTTAATGAGATAATTAAGTGACTAATTGGGTGATGATTGAGTATTAGTGATAAACACCTGCCCTGCTGTTAACGAGCAGAATCACTGAAAGAAAGAGAAACACAAGAACTACAACTGACCTCCAGTCACAGCCTTAGGTTAAATCAATTGAAGATACAAAGAAGACATTAAATCTGTGAAGTTCTCAGCAGAGGAGGATTAAACGACTCCACAAACAGCATTACCAGCTTCACTTATTACTAACCAGAATGACTTTATTTCTGTCAGACTTCTACAGAAGATTTTATTGAGAATTAACAGAGGTTTAGATGTTGATGGTTTAGTCACCATTTAAAAAAATCACCATTATGGTGAACAGTGTTTCCTTTATTTGGGCAATTTGACTCTTGCCTTCTCATGTGATTTTATGGTCTCTGTAACAGTGTTAAACAAAACACATAATTTGTTGCAAAGAAAGCCAAAATCAAAGATGGCCTAGAGATAATGTAATAATTTACAACATAATAAAGGACAAAAAAGCTGCAAAATGTTATAAATAGTTCTAATTCTTTACAACATTTATTTTTGTACATATTAGACATCAAGCTGATTTTTATTTTATTTTTTAATGGAAAAATAATCTTTGGACAAACACACAGACATCAATAATCCACATATGAATCTCATCAATGGTGAAATGCTTTATGCCGCAATGCATTCTGGGAGGCACCATAGTTTAAAACTCTTCACTAGGGCTGGGCGATATATCGCACGATATTGTTATGCGCATCTAATCAGTAAAGCCGGTTCCTTGATTAGTAGTAAATCGCCTTCACATGCTTTCAAATTGACGATATGAGTGTTAAATTAAACTGTTATTTAGATAATTAAGTGATTAATTTAGTGATGATTGAGCATTATTGAAGAGACCTGATGATCACAAGCAGAATCGCTGAAGGAGAAAATCACAAATTGTAAGCCACCGTTATGGAGATCAGTGTCTGCTTTAGTTGGGCTCTTGACACTTATATTTTCATTTTAAGTTTTGTTTGCCTGTCGATATTGATTTATAACAGTCATATGTACAAAGGCAACTGTGATCTGATAGTGTTGGTTATGTTTTGACATAATCATGCAATGATCTGAAAAATTCAACTTATTCAGATGATTTGGTTAACTTGTTAGCTACAGTTTTGTAGTTCTGCAGCATATCCGTATTTTACTTATAACCTAAAATATTTAATAAAAAATATTCTGATCAAATCACTGTCATCTTTATTCAGTAACACAGAGATCAATAATCAGCCTGTCTATCTCAACCGTGGTGACATGTTGCCACCAATCACAACTCATTATTTTCCCACTTGAATATTCTACTCGTCACCGTTGTTGAGAAGCATTGACTGAATCTTGAGGTCTGTGTGTGCCTAAAAGAAAGATTTTTTTTTAAACAACTTTTGAGAAATCCATTATATTATATTTAACATTCTGGATGTTTATGCGGAATCTCAGTTATGCAGTAACCAACAGAATAAATTTTAAATTATGAAAGTCTTTATATAACCAACATCATTTTATAGTTGTTTATTTTTGTTCATCTGACAGGTTTAACTCAGATGCAACAACAAATTAAAATATTTAATATAAAATTTTTAATATAAGGGTCAAGAGCCCAACTAAAGTAAACACTCATCTCCATAACGGTGGCTTACAATTTTAGATTTTTTTTCCTTGTGATTCTGCTTTAGGTGTCTTCAATAATGCTCAATCATCACTCATTTAATCACTTAATTATCTAATTAACTTTAACACTCTTGAGTGTGGACTCATATACACTCCCAGGTGTGTTAGTTTAACACGGGAGATTTTGTCGTGACGACGAGCCGTAGTTAACTGACCAGCTGAGCCATATCGCATTAAATATCGCTGGCGATACATCCTCGATATTAACGCGATTTGGCTCAGCTTGTCAGTGATCTACTATACGGCTCTTTGTAGTAAATGCCGCTCCATCTGAAAGCAGGTGAAGGTGATTTACTACTAATCAAGGAACCGGCTTTACTGATTAGATGCGCATACAATATCGTGCGATATATATTGCCCAGCCCTACTCTTCACCATTGTTGAGTCACCTGTCACCATTGTTGAGATTGATATGCTGATTCATGATGTCTGTTTGTTTAAAAAAAAAGAAGTTTAATGATTTTCTGTCAAACTCTCTGCAGTGCATATAAAAAATCTGAATGTTGATGTTCAGTAAGCTGTCAAAAAAGGTGAAATTTATTTGTTAAAAAAAGTTACAACCTTTGGTCAGGGATAATATTAGAGAACCATTATTTTTTATTTACTGTTTTATAATGAAAACTATTATTGCTGAACACCTTTGTTTATTGTTTGCTATGTAACAAACAATATGTTTTGGTAAACATTGTTACAAAGACCAAAATTGTACTTAAAATACTGAGAGTCAAACTGCCCAACTAAAGGAAACACTGATCACAATAATGGTGACCAAATATTTTAAAACATCAACATCTAAACCTCCGTTCATAGACATCTGACAGAAATAAAGTCATTCTGGTTAGTAATAAGTGAAGCTGGTAATGCTGTTTGTGGAGTCGTTTAATCCTCCTCTGCTGAGAACTTCACAGATTTAATGTCTTCTTTGTATCTTCAATTGATTTAACCTAAGGCTGTGACTGGAGGTCAGTTGTAGTTCTTGTGTTTCTCTTTCTTTCAGTGATTCTGCTCGTTAACAGCAGGGCAGGTGTTTATCACTAATACTCAATCATCACCCAATTAGTCACTTAATTATCTCATTAACTTTAACACTGCTTCAGTGTTACTTTAACACTCTGTAGAGTGGGACCAAATACACTCTGAGCAGTGTTGAATTAACACTGGGGATTTTGCTGTGTAGCTGTTTTTCTGAGAATTATTTTACTATTTAAAGACGCAAATCTTTATGAGAGATGTCGTTACGGAGCTCAGGGACAACATGTGCTGTTCGCGGTTGTATGTATAACCGGACTAAACTAATTCAGTGGCTTAAACGGGATTGTTTTGAACATAAGCTGAAAACTAAATCAGAGTGATCCTGCCAGAGCCCGTCTCTGATCCTGCCAACTACTAACGTTAGTTTCCATCACCTCCCAAAAGACTACGAATCTTCCTGTGTACATTAGTTTAAAATCTTAATATTCTATAAACTCTATCAGCATGTGATTGGCTGTTCGCTACTGATGTTACACCTAAACTCAGGATCAAAGCCTGTGTTGACAGAATACCAAATGTGCCAGTTAATGTATTCAAGCAGCACATTCATTTATAATTTTGAATAAACTCCAAAGCACAATGACTAAGTGTGTATTTTTTATTTTAATTGTTTGTCAGCTCGCACAACTGTCTGTCACCATGCCTTGATGAGTATTGATTATTAATAATGTTATTATAATACTCCCAATCAACTACTGCGGAGGGTAAAGGTACTGTTATTTCACCCTTTTTAATTTCGTTGAGGTTGTGTTCCCACATCGTTAGCTAGTTTGGATCGCTATAACTTGAATGACTGTCAACTGTTAAATGAACGAGTGTGAAGTATGTCAAATCGCGCTTTGTTTACTTCCAACCGGAAGTCGTGCCCACTTTCGACGCAAGGCCTCATGGGGCGTAGGAAACTTGTGGATATTTAGGGCCCAAGCCCTGAAAGGGCGAAGGCCCTATTGTTTTCCTTCCGATTATTAGGGCCCAAGCCCTGAAAGGGCGAAGGCCCTATTGTTTTCCTTAGGATTATTCTTTTCTATTATTATTATTAGGGCCCAAGCCCTGAAAGGGCGAAGGCCCTATTGTTTTCCTTAGGATTATTATTATTATTAGGGCCCAAGCCCTGAAAGGGCGAAGGCCCTATTGTTTTCCTTAGGATTATTATTATTAGGGCCCAAGCCCTGAAAGGGCGAAGGCCCTATTGTTTTCCTTAGGATTATTATTATTATTATTAGGGCCCAAGCCCTGAAAGGGCGAAGGCCCTATTGTTTTCCTAAGGATTATTTATTATTATTATTTTGTAACCTTTTGGGCATTTTTGGGGCCCTTAACGTGCTCGAAAACTCTTGAAACTTTGCACACGGGTCAGAACCCGCGGCCATCAGAGCCGGGCTGAAGCTGGTACCCGGGCGTGGCAGGGCGGCTCATCAGCGCCCCCTGGAACGGGGTCCGAACACTTGGTCCATAACTCAAACACGTTTGTATATAATAATATGAAACTCGGTGCACATGTTGATCTCATAGTTTCATCTATACCTCGCGCTTTTACTTTTTACCCCAGCCCAACAGGAAGTCGGCTATTGAGGTTTGTTTGTAAAACGCTCGCAATGGAATGTTAAATACTCCTCCTAGAGCTTTTATCCAAATTCGACAAAACTCGGTCAGCATGAAGTCAAGACATTGAGGATGAAAGTTTGCGAGGGGATTTTTGATATCTCGAACGGTTTGGCCGTGGTGAGGAAACGAAATCATGACGAGAAACGTGAACCAGGAAGTGTGTTATAACTTCAGCATACATTAACTGATCTTGATGAAACTTCAGCAGTGTGTTCGCTGTAAGAGGACGATCACATGGATGTGACTATTGTGAGTCAAAGTTATAGCGCCACCAACTGGCAGCAGGAAGTGTGTCACTTTCAAAATGCTTTGATATCACCCTTTTATTTTTACCCGATTTGCTTCAAACGTCATCTGTATAATGTAAACATACGGCAGATGTAGACCTGTGAATGGATTCTTGATATCTTTGAAACTGTTGCCGTGGCGAGGCATCAAACTTTACCCTTCTTTTAAGATGCTTTTAGGATGCTTTTGAGACCCTTAGCATGCTTCAAAATGCATGAAACTCGACAGACACATCACATTTATTAGCCAGTAGACACGTGCAAAGTTTCAGAAACGGGCGTGGTGAGGGCTCAGTAGCGCCACCTTTTGACAAAAGTGGGGTTGTTAGTTTTATCTACAGTTACAAAAATCGGTATGTATATTGTACTCCTCGAGCCGGACAACTTTCTAATTGACACTCATTAGCTAGGACCCACAGAAAGTCAGATATGTTTGTTTGAATGTGGTCTTGCTAAATCTGAGCCTACATCTCTCTTTGCCTGTCTGTGTATGTGTGTGTGTTTGTAGGGGGAGGGGTCTTAACCATTTCACTCCTGTGTGTATGGCCTGCATAAAAAATAAATGCCTTAAGCCTGGTATTTTTTTAAATAAGTTTTTTATTTTTTATAAGTAAAGGCATATAACCAGTTTAATTGTAGTGCATTAATAGTTTTATATTATTAGTTTATTAATTAAATTAACTTGGTCCATAAACTTGATCTGAAAATTTGGTCCATAAATCAAACACACTTGCATGTAATAATATGACTTGAGTGTTAATCACATCATGTTTTCAGTTTGAATATAAAATATATAAATTATGTAAAAAAAATAAAGTTGATCCAGCTGGAGCGCAGGCTGAGAATAGCGCTGTCATGACTGGATCAGAGATCATCAGTCATGCCCTCATACCTTACGCGCACACCACGCCCACTTACATCAGATCACATCAACATGTCAGCCGGAGGGATACCGAGGGTCGCTTTCGGATTCAAGAATTTCTTACAACAAGATGGCAAAAGAACAGCGCTTTGCAAGACATGCAACGTTAAGATCGCGGACAGTCAGATGACAACCTCCAATTTCGTCCGTCATTTGAGGAGCCATTATGCCCAGTAAGTGCTTGTCAATTTGTTAATGTTATCTGGTTAGCTCGTTCGTAGTTAGCTAACGTTAGCTAATGTAAGTTAAAGGAGAACTCCGGCGCAAAATTACACATTGTTACCTAGTCAACCGTTATCTGAGATTTGTTTTTATGACTGCCGAATGTAAATAGTTTTATCTATAAAAACAGTTTAGCCTATAAGTGACGTCCGACATTCTGCATATTGTGTTATTTTGTTAAGCCCCACTAAAGGCATAAAAAACTGTAAAGCACAATCAAGTTTTCACACTATATTCCAAGACTTCTAAAGTCATTCAATAGCTTAATGTGTGGTAAAATTAATATTTTAGTCTCTAAGTTAAAGTTAACGGAAAGTCATCTCGCCTCAGTCATTCTCCATGCATCAGCATTTACACAGCGCGTCGCGTTCGATTGCGACAGTAACACGACGACACTCTCTTCAAGATCAATGTTCCCAATATTATACTTTATTTGTAGATAAGGCATAAAGGTCTATGATTTGCATAAAATGACTATCTTGCTGGAGTGGAGTTTATTGCCCTTTAGAATACACTAAGCATTAGTGCTGCACGATTAATTATATCGCAGTCGTAATATTGATCTCAAACCTATGCAATTATATAACGCAAAATGCCGCGATTTTATATGAAATAAACAAAGTAGGGCTATTAGCGCAGCTAATGTCATTCTTTGACTAGTGTTACAAGATCCCCCTCTTATTGGTTCAAATGCCTTTTCGCATTTTGCACGACAAGAAGTGAAAAGCTGCCTGTGAGTGCCCTAGATTAGAATAGATGATACTCGCATAATGCGCATGCACTGACCGTGTGCCAGCCCAGAAAAAACAGTTCTCTTTCGAGCTTGAACGAACAATAGCACACACAATTATGCCAAAATGTGGTTTTGTCTAGTATCTTTTCATAACATAAGAAAAGTCTATGGATGAAAAGAGTTATGAGGCGCGTGTGAGATCCGCGTCTCGGCAACGGGTGCTCTTAAAGGGCCAGCAGCGAATAAAGCGTTCTTTCAGTAAAGTTAAAAGAACAAAGGGAAATTAGAAAATTACTCACTGATCTTGAGTAAAGAACTTTTGTAGCTTTTATAAGGATTATTATATATATAATTTATGATTCAGGCAGCGCAGACTGTTTGATAACTTTATTCAATTTCTGTACCTGTTAAGACAGGAAGGGCACAGGTAAATATGTTTTTTATTATGGGTTTATGTGGGGATTGTTTGAAGTTCACTTAACTTAAAAGCTGTTATATATTTTTTTTAAGCCTAATAATTTTTTAAAAAGTTGATGGCTTTCAATTGATGGAATCACTGTAATGTTGGTTTGGTTGATGGTTTATTGATCATTATAGGTGTTATCAATCATTTATTGTTGTTGTTGTTTTTAGTTTGAGTTGAGAAATAAACATTAATCTGTGTGTGCATTTTACTTTAGAACCAAGCAAGTTGGACTCATGAAACCATTTTATTATATCGGAGTCGCAAATCGCAATTGCAATATTGGCTCAATAATGGCAATATGACATTTTCCCAAATCGTGCAGCCCTACTAAGCATAGATTATAGATACCATCCCTTCGCTATGTTCTTTTCAATGTGAAGCGTTGCGTGCTGTGACTTGGTGTTGCTTCAAGTGCATCATTCTGCACACGGGATGCGCATGATTGCTTATAATACTTTGGGGAGACAAGGGGGCGTGGCCTAAGGGAATATCACTCGTGATGTTAAGTGGTGTTACCCCGCCATCGCTGATACAACCTTTAGCAGTTATGTTTTTGCTTCTTGAGAGAGAGAGAAAGTGTGTGTGTGTGTGTGAGCAGTGGCGGTTCTAGAAGACTTGACTTGACTTGACATAGCCTGTGACTTGACTTGACTTGACTTGCCCCCCCCCCAAAAAAAAATACTTGGGACTTACTTGAGACTTGACGGTTAAGACTTGAGACTTACTTGAGACTTGCGTGACCTGCGCCCATCTCTGCTCTAAGTTTTAAGACAGTTCAAATGGAAGTTGGGAATTATGTGTTGTTTGAATAAATCTCCTAGGAGAAATACATCAAATTACAACGCATGTGTTTACCAATCACCACCATACTCGGTGTGCATGAAGTCAAGACATTGAGGATGCTCAATTCCGGACGGATTTTTGATATCTCGAACGGTTTGGCCGTGGCGAGGAAAATAATTTTATGACTAAAAAAGGACACATAAAATGTGTTAACTTTGCTCGTTTTACCTACAGTTACAAAACATGCCACATATATTGTTCTTGTCAAGCCGATCAACTTTCTAATTAACAGCTCAGACCAAAAGAAAGTCAGATATTGCAGTTTGGATGTGTATCTTGTCTCTATCAGTGTCTGTATGGGGAAGAGGGAGGGGGGGGGGGGGGGTTGCTGGTGTCTGCGTTTATGTGTGTGTGTGGCTGACTGTAGATTTTTTCTGCAAGTCCTTATCTTTTTGCATAACAATTTTGTATTTTTTTAAATGACAAAATATGCATATAACCCTAATCTTTTAAATGTATAGTTTGCTTTAAATAAAAGTAAGATAAATTGGTAAACTACAAATTGGTAATTGAAGCTGAATGAATTTAAAATTAATGTGCTATATTTCAATACATTTGCTTTCCTTAATATTGTAAAACACTAACCTCATTTATATGTGTGTGTGTGTGTGTTTGTATGTATATATATTTTGCAAAGCCCTCACTGATGCAAGCTCTTCTGCACACTTCTCTTCGACAGTCAATGCGGAGGTTAAGTTTTTGCACGTCGTGCAGAATAACCCTCTTTATATATATATATATATATATATATATATATATACTTAAAAAAGCGGGGGTTAAGTTTTTGCACGTCGTGCAGAATAACACTAAAGGCACCATATATATACTTAAAAGTGGGGTTGTTAGTTTTATCTACAGTTAGAAAAATCGGTATATACATTGTACTCCTCAAGCCGTACAACTTTCTAATACATAGTCATTAGCTCGGACCAAGAAGAAGTCAGATATTTTGGTCTGAATATGGTGAGCCTCTCTCTGAGCCTACGTCCCTGTATGGCAAGCCCTTTTAACATTTAAAAGCTAAGTTTGCCTGTCCGGAATTAACATTGTAGATATCAACAAAGTCTTTCTGTCTAGTCGTTACACTTTGGATAGTTTGTATTATCATTTAAGATATCTGTAACATAATTGTGACTAGTCGAAATGACAGAGTATGGCAAGCCGTTTTAACATTTAATCATGAAAGGGCCAAAGCCTTCGGCACCGCCACCCGGGTGCCTTTAGGTAACTAAAGGAACCGGGGTTGCGGTGCCTCCGGCTTGGGCCCGCCATCGCTGCTCGCAGCTATATTTATTATTATTATTATTATTTATACGACTATTCGGGCACTTTTGGGGCCCTTAACATGCTCAAAAACTCTTGAAACTTTGCACACGGGTCAGAACCCGCGGCCATCAGGGCCAGGCTGAAGATGGTACCCGGGCGTGGCAGGGGGGCTAGACAGCGCCCCCTGGAACGGGGTCCGAACACTTGGTCCATAAATCAAACACGCTTGCATGTAATAATATGAAACTCGGTACACATGTTGTTCTCATCGTTTCATCTATACCTCGTGCTTTTACTTTTTACCCCAGCCAAACAGGAAGTCGGCTATTTAGGGTTGTTCGTAAAACACTCGCAATGGAATTTTTAATACTCCTCCTAGAGCTTTGATCCAAATTCGACGAACCTCGGTCAGCGTGAAGTCAAGACATTGAGGATGAAAGTTTGCGAGGGGATTTTTGATATCTCGAACGGTTTGGCCGTGGCGAGGAAACAAAATTATGGCGAGAAATGTGAAACAGGAAGTGTATCATAACTTCAGCACACATCAACCGATCTTGATAAAACTTCAGCAGTGTGTTCGCTGTAAGAGGACGATCACATGGATGTGACTATTGTGAGTCAAAGTTATAGCGCCACCAACTGGCAGCAGGAAGTGTGTCATTTTCAAAATGCTTTGAAATCACCCTCTAATTTTAACTCGATTTGCTTCAAACTTCATCTGTATAATGCAAATACATGGCAGATGAAGACCTGTAAATGGATTCTTGATATCTTTGAAACTGTTGCCGTGGCAACGCATCAAACTTTACCATTCTTTTAGGATGCTTTTGAGACTCTTAGCATGCTTCAAATTGCATGAAACTCGACAGACACATCACATTTATTAGCCAGTAGACATGTGCAACGTTTCAGAAACGGGTGTGGTGAGGGCTCAGTAGCGCCACCTTTTGACAAAAGTGGGGTTGTTAGTTTTATCTACAGTTACAAAAATCAGTATGTATATTGTACTCCTCGAGCCGGACAACTTTCTAATTGACACTCATTAGCTAGGACCCACAGAAAGTCAGATATGTTTGTTTGAATGTAGAGAAAATCTCAGAATTTTGCCAGTCTCTCAGTGTCTCTCTGTGTGAGTGAGAGGAGGGGCGCCTGTCAGGTTAATTTTAACCCTTTATTTGCTGTGTGCAACTTCTCTGGCATTTTCGGGGGCCTTAACATCCTCTAAAACTCTTGAAACTTTGCACACGGGTCAGAACCCATGCCCATCAGGGCCGGGCTGAAGCTTGTAACCGGGCGTGGCAGGGCGGCTCGACAGCGCCCCCTGGACTGGGATTCAAAAATTTGTCCATAAATCAAACACACTTGCATGAATTAATATGAAACTCGGTACAATTAAAGATCACATCAGGCCAAACAACTTTCGTGCTCTAAGTTTTATGACAGTTCAAATAGAAGTTATTTATGAATTATGAATTATGGGTTGTTTGAATAATTGTCCTAGGAGAAATACATCAAATCACAAGGCATGTGTTTACCAATCACAACCAAACTCGGTGTGCATGAAGTCAAGACATTGAGGATGCTCAATTCCGGACGGATTTTTGATATCTCGAACGGTCTGGCCGTGGCGAGGAAATGAATTTTATGACTAAAAAAGGACACATAAAGTGTGTTATAACTTTGCTCAATTTACCTACAGTCACAAAACTTACCACGTATATTGTTCTCGTCAAGCCGATCAACTTTCCAATTTAAAGTCATTCGCTCTGAGCAACAGAAAGTCAGATATTGTAGTTTGAATGGATTTATTTCCCCTGCGATTCTCTCTCTCTCTCTCTCTCTCTCTCTCTCTCTCTCTCTCTCTCTCTCTCTCTCTCTCTCTCTCTCTCTCTCTCTCTCTGTGTGTGTGTGTGTGTGTGGGTGTGTGTGTCTGTGTGGGGAGGGGAGGGCTGTTGTCTGTGTTTATGTGTGTGTGTGTGTGGCTGGCTGCGATTTTTCCTACAAGTCCTTGTCTCTAAGTCCTTGTCTTTTTGCATAACAATTTTGCATAACAATATTTTTAAATGACAAAATAGGCATATAACCCCCATCTTTTAAATGTATAGTTTGCTTTAAATAAAAGTAAGATTGTATTTGTAATTGAAGTTGAATGAATTTAAAATTCATGTGCTATATTTCAATATATTTGTTTTCCTTAAGATTTTAAAACACTAACTTCATTCTTATCTGAATTACAAATATGTGTTTCTGTATAAAATAATACTCTGACTAAAAACACATTTGATGTTTTGTTTTTTTTTGGATTTTTATTTACATGTATTTATGTGTGTGTGTGTGTGTGTGTGTGTGTGTGTGTGTGTGTGTGTGTGTGTGTGTGTGTGTGCGTGTGTGTGTGTGTGTGTATAAAGTGCAGGGTTTTTTTAGATAAAGTAGAATTTCTATAACTATGTGTTGAATTAATAAATCACTCTTGTGTGTGTTAAACACAATCTACTTAATACAGACAACTTCATTATAAAGATAAATAACAAATCCAAAAAATATATGATTATAATCTATGACAAAAAAAGCCATTACAAACTATATTAATGGAAAATACACATTGCTCTTTGAATTGTTGTAAAATATTAATGAAAAACAAGATAACAAAAATCAAAAAGATAAATTATTTTAGATATAGCCATGTTTTAAATGTATAGCAGAGATGTTAATTGAGGCAGCAACATACAAACTTTCTAGAACAACATGGACCTGGATAGCTGGTTTTTATGGAGGACAGTGAAGAGGAAGAGGGTGCAAATCAAACAGCTCATTCTCAGACTACACAGCAAACAGCTTAAGTTTTTAGTGCTTTGTTTGAGGTTTTTAGTGCTCTGTCCTATCTATTATCAACATATAATAGATAGAACAGAACAAGAAAGGCAATTAATAATCTGTCATTGCGTCACTGCATTATGATATGAAAGGCTCAGTACAGTGTGGCACAAAACGCTTATGCGCATCCCGAGTGGAGAATGATGCGCTTAAAGCCACATGGAGTTACAGCGCATCGAGTCCGCATTGATGCAAGCTCTACAATACACTTCTTTTTGATAGTCAAAGCGGGGGTTACGTTTTTACACGTCGTACAGAATAACCCTAAAGGCACCAAGGTGGCGGTGCCACCGGCTTTATATTAAATATAAATATAGATGTGAGCAGCGATAAAGCGCCAAAGCCAGCGGTACCACCATCCCGGTGCCTTTGGGTAACTAAAGGCATCGGGGTTGCGGTGCCACCGGCTTGGGCCCGCAATCGCTGCTCGCAGCTATATTTAGGGCCCAAGCCCTGAAAGGGCGAAGGCCCTATTGTTTTCCTTAGGATTATTCTTTTCTATTATTATTATTATTATTATTATTATTATTATTATTATTATTTTTCTTACGACTATTCGGGCACTTTTGGGGCCCTTAACATGCTCGAAAACTCTTGAAACTTTGCACACGGGTCAGAACCCGCGGCCATCAGAGCCGGGCTGAAGATGGTACCTGGGCGTGGCAGGGGGGCTCGTCAGCGCCCCCTGGAATGGGGTCCGAACACTTGGTCCATAACTCAAACACGCTTGCATGTAATAATATGAAACTCGGTACACATGTTGATCTCATCGTTTCATCTATACCTCGCGCTTTTACTTTTTACCCCAGCCCAACAGGAAGTCGGCTATTGAGGTTTGTTTGTAAAACGCTCGCAATGTTATTTGAAATACTCCTCCTAGAGCTTTGATCCAAATTCGACGATACTCGGTCAGCGTAAAGTGAAGACATTGAGGATGAAAGCTTGTGTGGGGATTTTTGATATCTCGAACGGTTTGGCCGTGGCGAGGAAACGAAATCATGGCGAGAAACGTGAAACATGAAGTTTGTTATAACTTCAGCATACATTAACTGATCTTGATGAAACTTCAGCAGTATGTTCGCTGTAAGAGGACGATCACATGGATGTGACTATTGTGAGTCAAAGTTATAGCGCCACCAACTGGCAGCAGGAAGTGTGTCACTTTCAAAATGCTTCGATATCACCCTTTTATTTTTACCCGATTTGCTTCAAACTTCATATGTATAATGTAAACATACGGCAGATGTAGACCTGTGAATGGATTCTTGATATCTTTGAAGATGTTGCCGTGGCGACGCATCAAACTTTACCCTTCTTTTAGGATGCTTTTAGGATGCTTTTGAGACCCTTAGCATGCTTCAAAATGCATGAAACTCGACAGACACATCACATTTATTAGCCAGTAGACACGTGCAATGTTTCAGAAACGGGCGTGGTGAGGGCTCAGTAGCGCCACCTTTTGACAAAAGTAGGGTTGTTAGTTTTATCTACAGTTACAAAAATCGGTATGTATATTGTACTCCTCGAGCCGGACAACTTTCTAATTGACACTCATTAGCTAGGACCCACAGAAAGTCAGATATGTTTGTTTGAATGTGGTCTTGCTTAATCTGAGCCTACATCTCTGTCTTTGCCTGTCTGTGTATGTGTGTGTGTTTGTAGGGGGAGGGGTCTTAACCATTTCACTCCTGTGTGTATGGCCTGCATAAAAAATAAATGCCTTAAGCCTGGTATTTTTTTAAATAAGTTTTTTATTTTTTATAAGTAAAGGCATATAACCAGTTTAATTGTAGTGCATTAATAGTTTTATATAATTAGTTTATTAATTAAATTAACTTGGTCCATAAACTTGATCTGAAAATTTGGTCCATAAATCAAACACACTTGCATGTAATAATATGACTTGAGTGTTAATCACATCATGTTTTCAGTTTGAATTTAAAATATATAAATTATGTAAAAAAAATAAAGTTGATCCAGCTGGAGCGCAGGCTGAGAATAGCGCTGTCATGACTGGATCACGAGATCATCAGTCATGCCCTCTCATACCTTACGCGCACACCACGCCCACTTACATCAGATCACATCAACATGTCAGCCGGAGGGATAACGAGGGTCGTCGTCGCTTTTGGATTCAAGAATTTCTTACAACAAGATGGCAAAAGAACAGCGCTTTGCAAGACATGCAACGTTAAGATCGCGGACAGTCAGATGACAACCTCCAATTTCGTCCGTCATTTGAAGAGCCATTCTGCCCACTGTGCCCAGTAAGTGCTTGTCAATTTGTTAATGTTATCTGGTTAGCTCGTTCGTAGTTAGCTAGCTAATGTAAGTTAAAGGAGAACTCCGGCGCAAAATTACACATTGTTACCTAGTCAACCGTTATCTGAGATTTGTTTTCATGACTGCCGAATGTAAATAGTTTTATCTATAAAAACAGTTTAGCCTATAAGTGACGTCCGACATTCTGCATATTGTGTTATTTTGTTAAGCCCCACTAAAGGCATAAAAAACTGTAAAGCACAATCAAGTTTTCACACTATATTCCAAGACTTCTAAAGTCATTCAATAGCTTAATGTGTGGTAAAATTAATATTTTAGTCTCTAAGTTAAAGTTAACGGAAAGTCATCTCGCCTCAGTCATTCTCCATGCATCAGCATTAGCGCGTCGCGTTCGGTTGCGACAGTAACACGACGACACTCTCTTCAAGATCAGTGTTCCCAATATTATACTTTATTTGTAGATAAGGCATAAAGGTCTATGATTTGCATAAAATGACTATCTTGCTGGAGTGGAGTTTATTGCCCTTTAGAATACACTAAGCATTAGTGCTGCACGATTAATTATATCGCAGTCGTAATAGCGATCTCAAACCTATGCAATTATATAACGCAAAATGCCGCGATTTTATATGAAATAAACAAAGTAGGGCTATTAGCGCAGCATCTCTTCTTTTTTGTCATCCTTTGACTAGTGTTACAAGATCCCCCTCTTATTGGTTCAAATGCCTTTTCGCATTTTGCACGACAAGAAGTGAAAAGCTGCCTGTGAGTGCCCTAGATTAGAATAGATGAGACTCGCATAATGCGCATGCACTGACCGTGTGCCAGCCCAGAATAAACAGTTCTCTTTCGAGCTTGAACGAACAATAGCACACACAATTATGCCAAAATGTGATTTTGTCTAGTATCTTCATAACATAAGAAAAGTCTATGGACGAAAAGAGTTGTGCTATGAGGCGCGTGTGAGATCCGCGTCTCGGCAACGGGTGCTCTTAAAGGGCCAGCAGCGAATAAAGCGTTCTTTCAGTAAAGTTAAAAGAACAAAGGGAAATTAGAAAATTACTCACTGATCTTGAGTAAAGAACTTTTGTAGCT
The DNA here is from genome assembly GCF_988280905.1 of Pimephales promelas. NCBI lineage: Eukaryota > Metazoa > Chordata > Actinopteri > Cypriniformes > Leuciscidae > Pimephales > Pimephales promelas. The sequence continues at coordinate 41,989,170 of NC_142770.1, read as the reverse complement.
TTAATAAGGATTATTATATATATAATTTATGATTCAGGCAGCGCAGACTGTTTGATAACTTTATTCAATTTCTGTACCTGTTAAGACAGGAAGGGCACAGGTAAATATGTTTTTTATTATGGGTTTATGTGGGGATTGTTTGAAGTTCACTTAATTTAAAAGCTGTTATATATTTTTTTTAAGCGTAATAATTTTTTAAAAAGTTGATGGCTTTCAATTGATGGAATCACTGTAATGTTGGTTTGGTTGATGGTTTATTGATCATTATAGGTGTTATCAATCATTTATTGTTGTTGTTGTTTTTAGTTTGAGTTGAGAAATAAACATTAATCTGTGTGTGCATTTTACTTTAGAACCAAGCAAGTTGGACTCATGAAACCATTTTATTATATCGGAGTCGCAAATCGCAATTGCAATATTGGCTCAATAATGGCAATATGACATTTTCCCAAATCGTGCAGCCCTACTAAGCATAGATTATAGATACCATCCCTTCGCTATGTTCTTTTCAATGTGAAGCGTTGCGTGCTGTGACTTGGTGTTGCTTCAAGTGCATCATTCTGCACACGGGATGCGCATGATTGCTTATAATACTTTGGGGAGACAAGGGGGCGTGGCCTAAGGGAATAGCACTCGTGATGTTAAGTGATGTTACCCCGCCATCGCTGATACAACCTTTAGCAGTCATGTTTTTGCTTCTTGAGAGAGAGAGAAAGTGTGTGTGTGTGTGTGAGCAATGGCGGTTCTAGGCGGGGCCTGGGGGGGCCAGTGCCCCTGCGACAACAAGCTTGGACCCCCTTGTGGCCCCCTAAATGTGGAGTCAGTGTGAAATATTTTTTTATAGTGTGTCACGCATTGAGCATGACAGTCACTCGTTTCAGTCTTTTGTCTCACACTCCCGTCACACATTGTATTTCTCATGCGGAAAAACTATTAATAATATATTTAATATACGCAATTTCTCTGGCCGCGCCGCTCTCACGTGAGAATCAAGCGCGTCTCGTCTGGAGTTCAGCAGTCGACCCTGCTACGCATCAGCCAATCAAAAAAAGAGAAGTGCTACTACATTGGTTGTTAGTTTTATCTACAGTTACAAAAATCGGTATATACATTGTACTCCTCAAGCCGTACAACTTTCTAATACATAGTCATTAGCTCGGACCAAGAGGAAGTCAGATATTTTGGTCTGAATATGGTGAGCCTCTCTCTGAGCCTACGTCCCTGTATGGCAAGCCCTTTTAACATTTAAAAGCTAAGTTTGCCTGTCCGGAATTAACATTGTAGATATCAACAACGTCTTTCTGTCTATTCGTAATTACATTTTGGATAGTTTGTATTATCATTTAAGATATCTGTAACATAATTGTGACTAGTCGAAATGACAGAGTATGGCAAGCCGTTTTAACATTTAATCATAAAAGGGCCAAAGCCTTCGGCACCGCCACCCGGGTGCATTTAGGTAACTAAAGGAACCGGGGTTGCGGTGCCACCGGCTTGGGCCCGCCATCGCTGCTCGCAGCTATATTTATTATTATTATTATTATTTATACGACTATTCGAGCACTTTTGGGGCCCTTAACATGCTCAAAAACTCTTGAAACTTTGCACACGGGTCAGAACCCGCGGCCATCAGGGCCGGGCTGAAGATGGTACCCGGGCGTGGCGGGGGGGCTAGACAGCGCCCCCTGGAACGGGGTCCGAACACTTGGTCCATAAATCAAACACGCTTGCATGTAATAATATGAAACTCGGTACACATGTTGATCTCATCGTTTCATCTATACCTCGTGCTTTTACTTTTTACCCCAGCCCAACAGGAAGTCGGCTATTTAGGGTTGTTCGTAAAACACTCGCAATGGATTTTTTAATACTCCTCCTAGAGCTTTGATCCAAATTCGACGAAACTCAGTCAGCGTGAAGTCAAGACATTGAGGATGAAAGTTTGCGAGGGGATTTTTGATATCTCGAACGGTTTGGCCGTGGCGAGGAAACAAAATTATGGCGAGAAACGTGAAACAGGAAGTGTATCATAACTTCAGCACACATCAACCGATCTTGATGAAACTTCAGCAGTGTGTTCGCTGTAAGAGGACGATCACATGGATGTGACTATTGTGAGTCAAAGTTATAGCGCCACCAACTGGCAGCAGGAAGTGTGTCATTTTCAAAATGCTTTGAAATCACCCTCTAATTTTAACTCGATTTGCTTCAAACTTCATCTGTATAATGCAAATACATGGCAGATGAAGACCTGTAAATGGATTCTTGATATCTTTGAAACTGTTGCCGTGGCAACGCATCAAACTTTACCATTCTTTTAGGATGCTTTTGAGACTCTTAGCATGCTTCAAATTGCATGAAACTCGACAGACACATCACATTTATTAGCCAGTAGACATGTGCAACGTTTCAGAAACGGGTGTGGTGAGGGCTCAGTAGCGCCACCTTTTGACAAAAGTGGGGTTGTTAGTTTTATCTACAGTTACAAAAATCAGTATGTATATTGTACTCCTCGAGCCGGACAACTTTCTAATTGACACTCATTAGCTAGGACCCACAGAAAGTCAGATATGTTTGTTTGAATGTAGAGAAAATCTCAGAATTTTGCCAGTCTCTCAGTGTCTCTCTGTGTGAGTGAGAGGAGGGGCGCCTGTCAGGTTAATTTTACCCCTTTATTTGCTGTGTGCAACTTCTCTGGCATTTTTGGGGGCCTTAACATCCTCTAAAACTCTTGAAACTTTGCACACGGGTCAGAACCCATGGCCATCAGGGCCGGGCTGAAGCTGGTAACCGGGCGTGGCAGGGCGGCTCGACAGCGCCCCCTGGACTGGGATTCAAAAATTTGTCCATAAATCAAACACACTTGCATGAATTAATATGAAACTCGGTACAATTAAAGATCACATCAGGCCAAACAACTTTCGTGCTCTAAGTTTTATGACAGTTCAAATGGAAGTTATTAATGAATTATGAATTATGGGTTGTTTGAATAATTGTCCTAGGAGAAATACATCAAATCACAATGCATGTGTTTTCCAATCACAACCAAGCTCGGTGTGCATGAAGTCAAGACATTGAGGATGCTCAATTCCGGAAATGAATTTTATGACTAAAAAAGGACACATAAAGTGTGTTATAACTTTGCTCAATTTACCTACAGTTACAAAACTTACCACGTATATTGTTCTCGTCAAGCCGATCAACTTTCCAATTTAAAGTCATTCGCTCTGAGCAACAGAAAGTCAGATATTGTAGTTTGAATGGATTTATTTCCCCTGCGATTCTCTCTCTCTCTCTCTCTCTCTCTCTCTCTCTGTGTGTGTGTGTGTGTGTGTGTGGGTGTGTGTGTCTGTGTGGGGAGGGGAGGGCTGTTGTCTGTGTTTATGTGTGTGTGTTTGTGGCTGGCTGCGATTTTTCCTACAAGTCCTTGTCTCTAAGTCCTTGTCTTTTTGCATAACAATTTTGCATAACAATATTTTTAAATGACAAAATAGGCATATAACCCCCATCTTTTAAATGTATAGTTTGCTTTAAATAAAAGTAAGATTGTATTTGTAATTAAAGTTGAATGAATTTAAAATTCATGTGCTATATTTCAATATATTTGTTTTCCTTAAGATTTTAAAACACTAACTTCATTCTTATCTGAATTACAAATATTTGTTTCTGTATAAAATAATACTCTGACTAAAAACACATTTGATGTTTTTTTTTGGGGGGGGGGGGATTTTTATTTACATGTATTTATGTGTGTGTGTGTGTGTGTGTGTGGTGTGTGTGTGTGTGTGTATATAAAGTGCAGGGTTTTTTTTAGATAAAGTAGAATTTCTATAACTATGTGTTGAACTAATAAATCACTCTTGTGTGTGTTAAACACAATCTACTTAATACAGACAACTTCATTATAAAGATAAATAACAAATCCAAAAAATATATGATTATAATCTATGACAAAAAAGCCATTACAAACTATATTAATGGAAAATAAACATTGCTCTTTGTATTGTTGTAAAATATTCATGAAAAACAAGATAACAAAAATCAAAAAGATAAATTATTTTAGATATAGCCATGTTTTAAATGTATAGCAGAGATGTTAATTGAGGCAGCAACATACAAACTTTCTAGAACAACATGGACCTGAATAGCTGGTTTTTATGGAGGACAGTGAAGAGGAAGAGGGTGCAAATCAAACAGCTCATTCTCAGACTACACAGCAAACAGCTTAAGTTTTTAGTGCTTTGTTTGAGGTTTTTAGTGCTCTGTCCTATCTATTATCTACATATAATAGATAGAACAGAACAAGAAAGGCAATTAATAATCTGTCATTTCGTCACTGCATTATGATATGAAAGGCTCAGTACAGTGTGGCACAAAACGCTTATGCACATCCCGAGTGGAGAATGATGCGCTTAAAGCCACATGGAGTTACAGCGCATCGAGTCCGCATTGATGCAAGCTCTACAATACACTTCTTTTTGATAGTCAAAGCGGGGGTTACGTTTTTACACGTCGTACAGAATAACCCTAAAGGCACCAAGGTGGCGGTGCCACCGGCTTTATATTAAATGTAAATATAGATGTGAGCAGCGATAAAGCGCCAAAGCCGGCGGTACCACCATCCCGGTGCCTTTGGGTAACTAAAGGCATCGGGGTTGCGGTGCCACCGGCTTGGGCCCGCAATCGCTGCTCGCAGCTATATTTATTATTTTGTAACCTTTTGGGCATTTTTGGGGCCCTTAACGTGCTCGAAAACTCTTGAAACTTTGCACATGGGTCAGAACCCGCGGCCATCAGAGCCGGGCTGAAGCTGGTACCCGGGCGTGGCAGGGCGGCTCGTCAGCGCCCCCTGGAACGGGGTCCGAACACTTGGTCCATAACTCAAACACGTTTGTATATAATAATATGAAACTCGGTGCACATGTTGATCTCATAGTTTCATCTATACCTCGCGCTTTTACTTTTTACCCCAGCCCAACAGGAAGTCGGCTATTGAGGTTTGTTTGTAAAACGCTCGCAATGGAATGTTAAATACTCCTCCTAGAGCTTTGATCCAAATTCGACAAAACTCGGTCAGCATGAAGTCAAGACATTGAGGATGAAAGTTTGCGAGGGGATTTTTGATATCTCGAACGGTTTGGCCGTGGCGAGGAAACGAAATCATGACCAGAAACGTGAACCAGGAAGTGTGTTATAACTTCAGCATACATTAACTGATCTTGATGAAACTTCAGCAGTGTGTTCGCTGTAAGAGGACGATCACATGGATGTGACTATTGTGAGTCAAAGTTATAGCGCCACCAACTGGCAGCAGGAAGTGTGTCACTTTCAAAATGCTTTGATATCACCCTTTTATTTTTACCCGATTTGCTTCAAACGTCATCTGTATAATGTAAACATACGGCAGATGTAGACCTGTGAATGGATTCTTGATATCTTTGAAACTGTTGCCGTGGCGACGCATCAAACGTTACCATTCTTTTAGGATGCTTTTGAGACCCTTAGCATGCTTGAAATTGCATGAAACTCGACAGACACATCACATTTATTAGCCAGTAGACACGTGCAAAGTTTCAGAAATGGGCGTGGTGAGGGCTCAGTAGCGCCACCTTTTGACAAAAGTGGGGTTGTTAGTTTTATCTACAGTTACAAAAATCGGTATGTATATTGTACTCCTCGAGCCGGACAACTTTCTAATTGACACTCATTAGCTAGGACCCACAGAAAGTCAGATATGTTTGTTTGAATGTGGTCTTGCTCAATCTGAGCCTGCTGTCTTTGCCTGTCTGTGTATGTGTGTGTGTTTGTAGGGGGAGGGGTCTTAACCATTTCACTCCTGTGTGTATGGCCTGCATAAAAAATAAATGCCTTAAGCCTGGTATTTTTTTAAATAAGTTTTTTATTTTTTATAAGTAAAGGCATATAACCAGTTTAATTGTAGTGCATTAATAGTTTTATATAATTAGTTTATTAATTAAATTAACTTGGTCCATAAACTTGATCTGAAAATTTGGTCCATAAATCAAACACACTTGCATGTAATAATATGACTTGAGTGTTAATCACATCATGTTTTCAGTTTGAATATAAAATATATAAATTATGTAAAAAAAATAAAGTTGATCCAGCTGGAGCGCAGGCTGAGAATAGCGCTGTCATGACTGGATCAGAGATCATCAGTCATGCCCTCTCATACCTTACGCACACCACGCCCACTTACATCAGATCACATCAACATGTCAGCCGGAGGGATACCGAGGGTCGCTTTCGGATTTAAGAATTTCTTACAACAAGATGGCAAAAGAACAGCGCTTTGCAAGACATGCAACGTTAAGATCGCGGACAGTCAGATGACAACCTCCAATTTCGTCCGTCATTTGAAGAGCCATTCTTCCCGTAAGTGCTTGTCAATTTGTTAATGTTATCTGGTTAGCTCGTTCGTAGTTAGCTAGCTAATGTAAGTTAAAGGAGAACTCCGGCGCAAAATTACACATTTGTTACCTAGTCAACCGTTATCTGAGATTTGTTTTCATGACTGCCGAATGTAAATAGTTTTATCTATAAAAACAGTTTAGCCTATAAGTGACGTCCGACATTCTGCATATTGTGTTTGTTAAGCCCCACTAAAGGCATAAAAAACTGTAAAGCACAATCAAGTTTTCACACTATATTCCAAGACTTCTAAAGTCATTCAATAGCTTAATGTGTGGTAAAATTAATATTTTAGTCTCTAAGTTAAAGTTAACGGAAAGTCATCTCGCCTCAGTCATTCTCCATGCATCAGCATTAGCGCGTCGCGTTCGGTTGCGACAGTAACACGACGACACTCTCTTCAAGATCAATGTTCCCAATATTATACTTTATTTGTAGATAAGGCATAAAGGTCTATGATTTGCATAAAATGACTATCTTGCTGGAGTGGAGTTTATTGCCCTTTAGAATACACTAAGCATTAGTGCTGCACGATTAATTATATCGCAGTCGTAATAGCGATCTCGCAATTATATAACGCAAAATGCCGCGATTTTATATGAAATAAACAAAGTAGGGCTATTAGCGCAGCATCTCTTCTTTTTTGTCATCCTTTGACTAGTGTTACAAGATCCCCCTCTTATTGGTTCAAATGCCTTTTCGCATTTTGCACGACAAGAAGTGAAAAGCTGCCTGTGAGTGCCCTAGATTAGAATAGATGAGACTCGCATAATGCGCATGCACTGACCGTGTGCCAGCCCAGAATAAACAGTTCTCTTTCGAGCTTGAACGAACAATAGCACACACAATTATGCCAAAATGTGGTTTTGTCTAGTATCTTCATAACATAAGAAAAGTCTATGTATGGATGAAAAGAGTTGTGCTATGAGGCGCGTGTGAGATCCGCGTCTCGGCAACGGGTGCTCTTAAAGGGCCAGCAGCGAATAAAGCGTTCTTTCAGTAAAGTTAAAAGAACAAAGGGAAATTAGAAAATTACTCACTGATCTTGAGTAAAGAACTTTTGTAGCTTTAATAAGGATTATTATATATATAATTTATGATTCAGGCAGCGCAGACTGTTTGATAACTTTATTCAATTTCTGTACCTGTTAAGACAGGAAGGGCACAGGTAAATATGTTTTTTATTATGGGTTTATGTGGGGATTGTTTGAAGTTCACTTAATTTAAAAGCTGTTATATATTTTTTTTAAGCCTAATAATTTTTTAAAAAGTTGATGGCTTTCAATTGATGGAATCACTGTAATGTTGGTTTGGTTGATGGTTTATTGATCATTATAGGTGTTATCAATCATTTATTGTTGTTGTTGTTGTTTTTAGTTTGAGTTGAGAAATAAACATTAATCTGTGTGTGCATTTTACTTTAGAACCAAGCAAGTTGGACTCATGAAACCATTTTATTATATCGGAGTCGCAAATCGCAATTGCAATATTGGCTCAATAATGGCAATATGACATTTTCCCAAATCGTGCAGCCCTACTAAGCATAGATTATAGATACCATCCCTTCGCTATGTTCTTTTCAATGTGAAGCGTTGCGTGCTGTGACTTGGTGTTGCTTCAAGTGCATCATTCTGCACACGGGATGCGCATGATTGCTTATAATACTTTGGGGAGACAAGGGGGCGTGGCCTAAGGGAATATCACTCGTGATGTTAAGTGATGTTACCCCGCCATCGCTGATACAACCTTTAGCAGTCATGTTTTTGCTTCTTGAGAGAGAGAGAAAGTGTGTGTGTGTGTGTGTGTGTGTGAGCAGTGGCGGTTCTAGGCGGGGGCCTGGGGGGGCCAGTGCCCCTGCGACAACAAGCTTGGACCCCCTTGTGGCCCCCCTAAATGTGGAGTCAGCGTGAAATATTTTTTTTATAGTGTGTCACGCATTGAGCATGACAGTCACTCGTTTCAGTCTTTTGTCTCACACTCCCGTCACACATTGTATTTCTCATGCGGAAAAACTATTAATATTATATTTAATATACGCAATTTCTCTGGCCGCGCCGCTCTCACGTGAGAATCAAGCGCGTCTCGCCTGGAGTTCAGCAGTCGACCCTGCTACGCATCAGCCAATCAAAAAAAGAGAAGTGCTACTACATTGGTTGTTAGTTTTATCTACAGTTACAAAAATCGGTATATACATTGTACTCCTCAAGCCGTACAACTTTCTAATACATAGTCATTAGCTCGGACCAAGAGGAAGTCAGATATTTTGGTCTGAATATGGTGAGCCTCTCTCTGAGCCTACGTCCCTGTATGGCAAGCCCTTTTAACATTTAAAAGCTAAGTTTGCCTGTCCGGAATTAACATTGTAGATATCAACAACGTCTTTCTGTCTAGTCGTTACACTTTGGATAGTTTGTATTATCATTTAAGATATCTGTAACATAATTGTGACTAGTCGAAATGACAGAGTATGGCAAGCCGTTTTAACATTTAATCATGAAAGGGCCAAAGCCTTCGGCACCGCCACCCGGGTGCCTTTAGGTAACTAAAGGAACCGGGGTTGCGGTGCCTCCGGCTTGGGCCCGCCATCGCTGCTCGCAGCTATATTTAGGGCCCAAGCCCTGAAAGGGCGAAGGCCCTATTGTTTTCCTTAGGATTATTATTATTAGGGCCCAAGCCCTGAAAGGGCGAAGGCCCTATTGTTTTCCTTAGGATTATTATTATTATTAGGGCCCAAGCCCTGAAAGGGCGAAGGCCCTATTGTTTTCCTTAGGATTATTCTTTTCTATTATTATTATTATTATTATTTTTCTTACGACTATTCGGGCACTTTTGGGGCCCTTAACATGCTCGAAAACTCTTGAAACTTTGCACACGGGTCAGAACCCGCGGCCATCAGAGCCGGGCTGAAGATGGTACCTGGGCGTGGCAGGGGGGCTCGTCAGCGCCCCCTGGAATGGGGTCCGAACACTTGGTCCATAACTCAAACACGCTTGCATGTAATAATATGAAACTCGGTACGCATGTTGATCTCATCGTTTCATCTATACCTCGCGCTTTTACTTTTTACCCCAGCCCAACAGGAAGTCGGCTATTGAGGTTTGTTTGTAAAACGCTCGCAATGGTATTTGAAATACTCCTCCTAGAGCTTTGATCCAAATTCGACGATACTCGGTCAGCGTGAAGTCAAGACATTGAGGATGAAAGCTTGTGTGGGGATTTTTGATATCTCGAACGGTTTGGCCGTGGCGAGGAAACAAAATTATGGCGAGAAACGTGAAACAGGAAGTGTGTTATAACTTCAGCATACATTAACTGATCTTGATGAAACTTCAGCAGTATGTTCGCTGTAAGAGGACGATCACATGGATGTGACTATTGTGAGTCAAAGTTATAGCGCCACCAACTGGCAGCAGGAAGTGTGTCACTTTCAAAATGCTTTGATATCACCCTTTTATTTTTACCCGATTTGCTTCAAACTTCATATGTATAATGTAAACATACGGCAGATGTAGACCTGTGAATGGATTCTTGATATCTTTGAAACTGTTGCCGTGGCGACGCATCAAACTTTACCCTTCTTTTAGGATGCTTTTAGGATGCTTTTGAGACCCTTAGCATGCTTTAAATTGCATGAAACTCGACAGACACATCACATTTATTAGCCAGTAGACATGTGCAAAGTTGCAGAAACGGGCGTGGTGAGGGCTCAGTAGCGCCACCTTTTGACAAAAGTGGGGTTGTTAGTTTTATCTACAGTTACAAAAATCGGTATGTATATTGTACTCCTCGAGCCGGACAACTTTCTAATTGACACTCATTAGCTAGGACCCACAGAAAGTCAGATATGTTTGTTTGAATGTAGAGAAAATCTCAGAATTTTGCCAGTCTCTCAGTGTCTCTCTGTGTGAGTGAGAGGAGGGGGGCTTGTCAGGTTAATTTTAACCCTTTATTTGCTGTGTGCGACTTCTCTGGCATTTTTGGGGGCCTTAACAGCCTCGAAAACTCTTGAAACTTTGCACACGGGTCAGAACCCATGGCCATCAGGGCCGGGCTGAAATTGGTAACCGGGCGTGGCAGGGCGGCTCGACAGCGCCCCCCTGGACTGGGATTCGAACATTTGTCCATAAATCAAACACACTTGCATGAATTAATATGAAACTCGGTACAATTATAGATCACATCAGGCCAAACAACTTTCGTGCTCTAAGTTTTATGACAGTTCAAATGGAAGTTATTTATGAATTATGAATTATGGGTTGTTTGAATAATTGTCCTAGGAGAAATACATCAAATCACAATGCATGTGTTTACCAATCACAACCAAACTCGGTGTGCATGAAGTCAAGACATTGAGGATGCTCAATTCCGGACGGATTTTTGATATCTCGAACGGTCTGGCCGTGGCGAGGAAATGAATTTTATGACTAAAAAAGGACACATAAAGTGTGTTATAACTTTGCTCAATTTACCTACAGTTACAAAACTTACCACGTATATTGTTCTCGTCAAGCCGATCAACTTTCCAATTTAAAGTCATTCGCTCTGAGCAACAGAAAGTCAGATATTGTAGTTTGAATGGATTTATTTCCCCTGCGATTCTCTCTCTCTCTCTCTCTCTCTCTCTCTCTCTCTCTCTCTCTCTGTGTGTGTGTGGGTGTGTGTGTCTGTGTGGGGAGGGGAGGGCTGTTGTCTGTGTTTATGTGTGTGTGTGTGGCTGGCTGTGATTTTTCCTACAAGTCCTTGTTTCTAAGTCCTTGTCTTTTTGCATAACAATTTTGCATAACAATATTTTTAAATGACAAAATAGGCATATAACCCCCATCTTTTAAATGTATAGATTGCTTTAAATAAAAGTAAGATTGTATTTGTAATTGAAGTTGAATGAATTTAAAATTCATGTGCTATATTTCAATATATTTGTTTTCCTTAAGATTTTAAAACACTAACTTCATTCTTATCTGAATTACAAATATTTGTTTCTGTATAAAATAATACTCTGACTAAAAACACATTTGATGTTTTTTTTTGGTATTTTTATTTACATGTATTTATGTGTGTGTGTGTGTGTGTGTGTGTGTGTGTGTGTGTGTGTGTGTGTGTGTATAAAGTGCAGGGGTTTTTTTAGATAAAGTAGAATTTCTATAACTATGTGTTGAACTAATGAATCACTCTCGTGTGTGTTAAACACAATCTACTTAATACAGACAACTTCATTATAAAGATAAATAACAAATCCAAAAAATATATGATTATAATCTATGACAAAAAAAGCCATTACAAACTATATTAATGGAAAATACACATTGCTCTTTGTATTGTTGTAAAATATTCATGAAAAACAAGATAACAAAAATCAAAAAGATAAATTATTTTAGATATAGCCATGTTTTAAATGTATAGCAGAGATGTTAATTGAGACAGCAACATACAAACTTTCTAGAACAACATGGACTTGGATAGCTGGTTTTTATGGAGGACAGTGAAGAGGAAGAGGGTGCAAATCAAACAGCTCATTCTCAGACTACACAGCAAACAGCTTAAGTTTTTAGTGCTTTGTTTGAGGTTTTTAGTGCTCTGTCCTATCTATTATCAACATATAATAGATGGAACAGAACAAGAAAGGCAATTAATAATCTGTCATTGCGTCACTTCATTATGATATGAAAGGCTCAGTACAGTGTGGCACAAAACGCTTATGCGCATCCCGAGTGGAGAATGATGCGCTTAAAGCCACATGGGGTTACAGCGCACAGCGCATCGAGTCCGCATTGATGCAAGCTCTACAATACACTTCTTTTTGATAGTCAAAGCGGGGGTTACGTTTTTACACGTCGTACAGAATAACCCTAAAGGCACCAAGGTGGCGGTGCCACCGGCTTTATATTAAATATAAATATAGCTGTGAGCAGCAATAAAGGGCCAAAGCCGGCGGTACCACCATCCCGGTGCCTTTGGGTAACTAAAGGCATCGGGTTGCGGTGCCACCGGCTTGGGCCCGCAATCGCTGCTCGCAGCTATATTTATTATTATTATTATTATTTATACGACTATTCGGGCACTTTTGGGGCCCTTAACATGCTCAAAAACTCTTGAAACTTAGCACACGGGTCAGAACCCGCGGCCATCAGGGCCGGGCTGAAGATGGTACCCGGGCGTGGCAGGGGGGCTAGACAGCGCCCCCTGGAACGGGGTCCGAAAACTTGGTCCATAAATCAAACACGCTTGCATGTAATAATATGAAACTCGGTGCACATATAGATCTCATCGTTCATATATACCTCAAACTATTACTTTTTACCCCAGCCCAACAGGAAGTCGGTTATTTAGGGTTGTTCATAAAACACTCGCAATGGAATTTGAAGTACTACTCCTAGAGAATTCAAACTCACGGCACGAAACTCGGTCAGCATGAAGTCAAGGCATTGACGATGAAAGTTTGCGAGGGGATTTTTGATATCTCGAACGGTTTGGCCATGGCGAGGAAACGAAATTATGGCGAGAAACGTGAAACAGGAAGTGTGTTATAACTTCAGCATACATTAACTGATCTTGATGAAACTTCAGCAGTTTGTTCGCTGTAAGAGGACGATCACATGGATGTGACTATTGTGAGTCAGAGTTATAGCGCCACCAACTGGCAGCAGGAAGTGTGTCACTTTCAAAATGCTTTGAACTCACCCTTTTATTTTTACCCGATGTGCTTCAAACTTAATCTGTATAATGTAAATACATAGCAGATGAAGACCTGTGAATGGATTCTTGATATCTTTGATACTGTTGCCGTGGCAACGCATCAAACTTTAAAATTCCTTTTTTTTATGATTTTGAGACTCTTAGCGGCTTTTGGGGCCCTTAACGGGTTTGAAAACTCTTGAAACTTTGCACACAGGTCAGATCCCACAGCCATCAGAGCCGGGCTGAAGATGGTACCTGGGTGTGGCAGGGGGGCTAGACAGCGCCCCCTGGAACGGGGTCCGAACACTTGGTCCATAAATCAAACACGCTTGCATGTAATAATATGAAACTCGGTACACATGTTGATCTCATCGTTTCATCTATACCTCACGCTCTTACTTTTTACCCCAGCCAAACAGGAAGTCGGCTATTGAGGTTTGTTTGTAAAACGCTCGCAATGGAATGTGCAATACTCCTCCTAGAAAATTCAAACACACGGCACGAAACTCGGTCAGCATGAAGTCAAGGCATTGAGGATGAAAGTTTGCGAGGGGATTTTTGATATCTCGAACGGTTTGGCCGTGGCGAGGAAACAAAATTATGGCGAGAAACGTGAAACAGGAAGTGTGTTATAACTTCAGCATACATTAACTGATCTTGATGAAACTTCAGCAGTGTGTTCACTGTAAGAGGCTGATTACATGGATGTGACTATTGTGAGTCAAAGTTTTAGCGCCACCAACTGGCAGCAGGAAGTGTGTCACTTTCAAAATGCTTTGATATCACCCTCTTATTTTTAACCGATTTGCTTCAAACTTCATCTGTATAATGTAAAAATACAGCAGATGTAGACCTGTGAATGGATTCTTGATATCTTTGATACTGTTGCTGTGGCAACAAATCAAACTTTAACATTCTTTTTTGATACTTTTGGGACTCTTAGCATGCTTGAAATTGCTTGAAACAGATAGATACAGATAGCTCGACAGATACATCACATTTATTAGCCAGTAGGCATGTGCAACTTTGGCAAAAGATTAAAGTAATGTCAAAAAAGTAAACAGTAAACACTAAAAGCCTCATATCTTCTAAAAATGTAATTATACATCATTTGTTTCTAAATTAAATTATACAAATATTATAATTAAACCAGTTTTTCCCTTTTTTCATTTAAGAATTATGTTTACGTTCAAAAACAGCCAGAATGGTTTTAAAATTCAGAAGAAGAAAAAATAATCTGAGTCATACGTAGTGCTATACTGCCCTCTTGTGTTCAATATCAGGTAGGCCTATTGTGTATATTCCCACCGGTTAATCAACGTGTGACTCCGCTGGGACTCGGGAACTTTTAAATCGCTTACTTAAAACCGAAAGTCAAAATACAGATATCCGCACAAGACATTAATGTTGTGGAGTAGAGCAAGCATTTTAAATAAATTCCTATTAAGTAGGATTGAACTAAACAGAATGAACGTTCACTCTGTTCTGCTGGTTCCTCGCTGTTGGCGCGCACAGTTATGAATGCTTGTGCAGCCATGAGTTTTAGTTTAATTTTAAAATTAGCGCAATTTCGGGATTTGTATTATTTGAATTTATTTTTAAAAAACACAATGTTGAGTTTTATTGTAACACTGTTTAATCGCGCCCACGGTTATATTGTGTATATTATATATAATTATAATGTATTTCTGTATAAAATAATACTACAATAAAAAACACATTTGTTACCGACCTGATCCAGCAAAATTAGTCACAGTGACCCAAATTTAAAAATTGAGATTTTGATATGGAAAGAGGACACTGTAAGCTTTCAAATGATACCTTGGTCATACCTTGAATGGTTGTAACGATATACAGATTTGAATTCTGGTCGTCTGCCCTTTTTTTTCCAATTGAAAACCTAAGAAAATCGCTTTTAAAGTTTTTTTGCCCGTTTTTTTTTTTTTTTTTTTTTGATATCTTTCAAAATCCATAGCATTTTAAGGGATAAACTATTTATTTTATATAGCTTAATTTGACCAAATAGATTAACATATATAAATGCAATTTAACGAGGCTGAAACTCAACTTATTTTTAATTTTTTTGAAATAAATAATTAAAAAGTCACTTTTACAAAAATGTTCTAAAATCAGAAAGATTAAAGAGGAGTCAGAGAGAAATTCAGTTTTCATACGGATTAGCCCACATAAGCAGAGAGCAGTCTGTTTTCTTTCATTTTGAATGGTTGTGTTTAAAAGTAGACATTTCAATATATATGTCTGTGAGGATACCTTAAACGCTGACTTTCGGTTCATGAGACAAGCTTCAGTTCACGTGCCGCGCGTCTCCGCGTCGTGATTAGGCCTAGCCTATTGTCTGCAATTTATTTCTTATTATTAAATCCTAGTAATTGGTTGATGAAACATTGATTTAAATTAAGATAATTATTTTAAAACGAAATTTACTTTAAAGAAAGGCTTTGTGCTTGCATGTTTAAGCTATGTGAAAGTTTTAGTGCTGCTTCCAGAGAACGGTCACGTTCGGATTGTTTTTCCTCATAAATGCGAACACGGAAAATAAAATAAAGATTTTATGTTCTGGAGAGAGTCAACCCTTCTTCATCGGGTGAGTATTACTTTTGGTTTGTGCAGTGTGGTTCACATAGGCCAATTTATTAAAATATTTAATTATCTGGGAATTGGATCTCCTCCATAATGCTGAAATTGCCCAATTTAAAAAAAAAATTAGTAATAATTTAAGTTTTGTGGTGTAAGTCTACGTATTTTATAATGTTAACTTCAAATAATACTAATAGCCTAGTAATTTAAAGATGTTGTAGCTAGCATTGGGTCTGGACGTGAAGGATAACTTCGGGAGTTGAAGGGACGTGTCGGTGTCGTGATTCTGTCTTCTCACACCGCGACACAGGTTCGTGGATCTGAGTGTCGCGATCGTTACAGCCTTACATAGGCTATATTCTTCTTGCAGATAAATATACTCACGCAGTTTAGGTTAGAAGCCTCCAGTGAGTTCAACGTTTCAGGGGATACCCGGGAAATGCTCAGAGGTGACGAGGGGAGTTGAGAAGAGCAATGTTTATTTCAGCGAATTTAAAGCTTTGACAACTTTAATCGTTATTTAAATACCTTTACTCAATTATCTCGACTACGAAACCCTGTGAGATTATTTTTGAATGTCTGTTCTTTGAAATTAGCAAAAAAAAAAATTTTTTTTTTTTTTTGTTTTTTTGTTATTTCGTGGTTTTTCCACATAATCGGCCCATATCTTAAAATGGAAGGTTGCAACTTCCGACTCATTTCGCCAGAGCGGGTCACATTTGATTTTTATTTTTTAAACAATGTAATGTGTAACCTAAAAATAAACAGATTATTTGATAAATGGTATATTTAAATCTGCATATTGTAGCCTAATATCTGCAGGGCAGCCTAGTAAATGTATGCTTCATTTTTCATTAGTAAATTTGATCAATAAATTCAATAATTTAGAATAATAAGACACTATAGGGCTGTTACCCTAGGTAAGGCTGATCAAATTAAATCGGTTACACAATAATGTTACGAGATTGGTTTAACAGGAGTCAATTAAAAATCGCTGTAAAGAACGATACTTTTAAACATAACCCTAAATCACCATAAGGTGTCGCCAGATGACCGTCTTAATGAACGAGTCATGGATTCAAAATGCTGAATCATTCAGTAATGAGAAAACACATTGCTTTGAGATGCGCGATGGGTCGCTGTGATCTTTGTTTAACTATTTTCTCTGCTGAAACAGAAAAAAGTCAATATTGCATCTAAAAAGTCAATATTGCATATAAAATGTAAGTGACTTGACTTGTGTGTGTGACTATGTTTGTTGTAGTGATAAGAGTTGCACCCTTGTTAAAGTTTAAGGCCTTGTGTTTTTGGATATATATCTTTCTTTCTTTTTTTTTCTTTTTTTTACAAAATATGCATATAACCCATATATTTTAGATTTATTATTTGCTTTAAATTAAATTAAGATTGTATTTTTGGTAATTGAACCTGAATGAATTTAAAAATGAATGTGCTATATTTCAGATCATATATTTGTTTTTCTTAAAATTTGAACTAACTTTATTCTCAGCTGAATTATAAATATTTTATTTCTGTATGAATTAAAAACACATTTGATTTTTCTTTATTAATCAATGTAGAATGTGTAACTGAAATATAAACAGATTAGGGCTCTGTTCGAGGACAAGTAACTAAAACCAATGCGACATGATGAATGTTTGTTTCCCAAACCATCTCAGAGTAACAGCTTACTTTTCTTTCTTACTATATTCTTTCTTACTATAAACTGTGCTGTAGAGCTTGCATCAGTCAAAGCAGGGTTACATTTTGCATGTCGTGCACAATAAACCTAAAGGCACCAGGGTGGCGGTGCCACCGGCTTCATATATATATGTATATATACAGTATATATACAGTATATATATATATATATATATATATATATATATATATATATATAGCTGTGATCCGCGATGAAGGGCCAAAGCCAGTGGCATGGCCACCCTGGTGCTTTTAGGTAACTAAGGAACCGGGGTTGCGGTGCCACCGGCTTGGGCCCTTCATCGCTGCTCGCAGCTATATTTAGGGCCCAAGCCCTGAAAGGGCGAAGGCCCTATTGTTTTCCTTAGGATTATTATTATTATTAGGGCCCAAGCCCTGAAAGGGCGAAGGCCCTATTGTTTTCCTAAGGATTATTTATTATTATTATTTTGTAACCTTTTGGGCATTTTTGGGGCCCTTAACGTGCTCGAAAACTCTTGAAACTTTGCACATGGGTCAGAACCCGCGGCCATCAGAGCCGGCCTGAAGCTTGTACCCGGGCGTGGCAGGGCGGCTCGTCAGCGCCCCCTGGAACGGGGTACGAACACTTGGTCCATAACTCAAACACGTTTGTATGTAATAATATGAAACTCTGTGCACATGTTGATCTCATAGTTTCATCTATACCTCGCGCTTTTACTTTTTACCCCAGCCCAACAGGAAGTCGGCTATTGAGGTTTGTTTGTAAAACGCTCGCAATGGAATGTTAAATACTCCTCCTAGAGCTTTGATCCAAATTCGACAAAACTCGGTCAGCATGAAGTCAAGACATTGAGGATGAAAGTTTGCGAGGGGATTTTTGATATCTCGAACGGTTTGGCCGTGGCGAGGAAACGAAATCATGGCGAGAAACGTGAACCAGGAAGTGTGTTATAACTTCAGCATACATTAACTGATCTTGATGAAACTTCAGCAGTGTGTTCGCTGTAAGAGGACGATCACATGGATGTGACTATTGTGAGTCAAAGTTATAGCGCCACCAACTGGCAGCAGGAAGTGTGTCACTTTCAAAATGCTTTGATATCACCCTTTTATTTTTACCCGATTTGCTTCAAACGTCATCTGTATAATGTAAACATACGGCAGATGTAGACCTGTGAATGGATTCTTGATATCTTTGAAACTGTTGCCGTGGCGACGCATCAAACGTTACCATTCTTTTAGGATGCTTTTGAGACCCTTAGCATGCTTGAAATTGCATGAAACTCGACAGACACATCACATTTATTAGCCAGTAGACACGTGCAAAGTTTCAGAAACGGGCGTGGTGAGGGCTCAGTAGCGCCACCTTTTGACAAAAGTGGGGTTGTTAGTTTTATCTACAGTTACAAAAATCGGTATGTATATTGTACTCCTCGAGCCGGACAACTTTCTAATTGACACTCATTAGCTAGGACCCACAGAAAGTCAGATATGTTTGTTTGAATGTGGTCTTGCTCAATCTGAGCCTGCTGTCTTTGCCTGTCTGTGAATGTGTGTGTGTTTGTAGGGGGAGGGGTATTAACCATTTCACTCCTGTGTGTATGGCCTGCATAAAAAATAAATGCCTTAAGCCTGGTATTTTTTTAAATAAGTTTTTTATTTTTTTATAAGTAAAGGCATATAACCAGTTTAATTGTAGTGCATTAATAGTTTTATATAATTAGTTTATTAATTAAATTAACTTGGTCCATAAACTTGATCTAAAAATTTGGTCCATAAATCAAACACACTTGCATGTAATAATATGACTTGAGTGTTAATCACATCATGTTTTCAGTTTGAATATAAAATATATAAATTATGTAAAAAAAAATAAAGTTGATCCAGCTGGAGCGCAGGCTGAGAATAGCGCTGTCATGACTGGATCAGAGATCATCAGTCATGCCTTCTCATACCTTACGCGCACACCACGCCCACTTACATCAGATCACATCAACATGTCAGCCGGAGGGATAACGAGGGTCGTCGTCGCTTTTGGATTCAAGAATTTCTTACAACAAGATGGCAAAAGAACAGCGCTTTGCAAGACATGCAACGTTAAGATCGCGGACAGTCAGATGACAACCTCCAATTTCGTTCGTCATTTGAAGAGCCATATTCTGCCCAGTAAGTGCTTGTCAATTTGTTAATGTTATCTGGTTAGCTCGTTCGTAGTTAGCTAGCTAATGTAAGTTAAAGGAGAACTCCGGCGCAAAATTACACATTGTTACCTAGTCAACCGTTATCTGAGATTTGTTTTCATGACTGCCGAATGTAAATAGTTTTATCTATAAAAACAGTTTAGCCTATAAGTGACGTCCGACATTCTGCATATTGTGTTATTTTGTTAAGCCCCACTAAAGGCATAAAAAACTGTAAAGCACAATCAAGTTTTCACACTATATTCCAAGACTTCTAAAGTCATTCAATAGCTTAATGTGTGGTAAAATTAATATTTTAGTCTCTAAGTTAAAGTTAACGGAAAGTCATCTCGCCTCAGTCATTCTCCATGCATCAGCATTAGCGCGTCGCGTTCGGTTGCGACAGTAACACGACGACACTCTCTTCAAGATCAATGTTCCCAATATTATACTTTATTTGTAGATAAGGCATAAAGGTCTATGATTTGCATAAAATGACTATCTTGCTGGAGTGGAGTTTATTGCCCTTTAGAATACACTAAGCATTAGTGCTGCACGATTAATTATATCGCAGTCGTAATAGCGATCTCAAACCTATGCAATTATATAACGCAAAATGCCGCGATTTTAAATGAAATAAACAAAGTAGGGCTATTAGCGCAGCATCTCTTCTTTTTTGTCATCCTTTGACTAGTGTTACAAGATCCCCCTCTTATTGGTTCAAATGCCTTTTCGCATTTTGCACGACAAGAAGTGAAAAGCTGCCTGTGAGTGCCCTAGATTAGAATAGATGAGACTCGCATAATGCGCATGCACTGACCGTGTGCCAGCCCAGAATAAACAGTTCTCTTTCGAGCTTGAACGAACAATAGCACACACAATTATGCCAAAATGTGAGAGTTGTGAGTTGTGCTATGAGGCGCGTGTGAGATCCGCGTCTCGGCAACGGGTGCTCTTAAAGGGCCAGCAGCGAATAAAGCGTTCTTTCAGTAAAGTTAAAAGAACAAAGGGAAATTAGAAAATTACTCACTGATCTTGAGTAAAGAACTTTTGTAGCTTTAATAAGGATTATTATATATATAATTTATGATTCAGGCAGCGCAGACTGTTTGATAACTTTATTCAATTTCTGTACCTGTTAAGACAGGAAGGGCACAGGTAAATATGTTTTTTATTATGGGTTTATGTGGGGATTGTTTGAAGTTCACTTAATTTAAAAGCTGTTATATATTTTTTTTAAGCCTAATAATTTTTTAAAAAGTTGATGGCTTTCAATTGATGGAATCACTGTAATGTTGGTTTGGTTGATGGTTTATTGATCATTATAGGTGTTATCAATCATTTATTGTTGTTGTTGTTGTTTTTAGTTTGAGTTGAGAAATAAACATTAATCTGTGTGTGCATTTTACTTTAGAACCAAGCAAGTTGGACTCATGAAACCATTTTATTATATTGGAGTCGCAAATCGCAATTGCAATATTGGCTCAATAATGGCAATATAACATTTTCCCAAATCGTGCAGCCCTACTAAGCATAGATTATAGATACCATCCCTTCGCTATGTTCTTTTCAATGTGAAGCGTTGCGTGCTGTGACTTGGTGTTGCTTCAAGTGCATCATTCTGCACACGGGATGCGCATGATTGCTTATAATACTTTGGGGAGACAAGGGGGCGTGGCCTAAGGGAATATCACTCGTGATGTTAAGTGATGTTACCCCGCCATCGCTGATACAACCTTTAGCAGTCATGTTTTTGCTTCTTGAGAGAGAGAGAAAGTGTGTGTGTGCGTGTGTGTGAGCAGTGGCGGTTCTAGGCGGGGGCCTGGGGGGGCCAGTGCCCCTGCGACAACAAGCTTGGACCCCCTTGTGGCCCCCCTAAATGTGGAGTCAGTGTGAAATATTTTTTTTATAGTGTGTCACGCATTGAGCATGACAGTCACTCGTTTCAGTCTTTTGTCTCACACTCCCGTCACACATTGTATTTCTCATGCGGAAAAACTATTAATAATATATTTAATATACGCAATTTCTCTGGCCGCGCCGCTCTCACGTGAGAATCAAGCGCGTCTCGCCTGGAGTTCAGCAGTCGACCCTGCTACGCATCAGCCAATCAAAAAAAGAGAAGTGCTACTTAATAGCCAATCAGAAAAGGGCACTATTGTATCTGGGTAAAATTTAACGCAACAACCAATGAAAAAAAGCATATCCTGGAATTGTTCATATGATTCTGTTACAACATCTTCCGAAAGTTTCTTCACCCGTCCCACAGATGAAACTAATCACTGGAGCTCCGAACATCACTTGGAGCACGGAGTAAGTCATGATCTCCTGTTTTAATGTTACAACAAATTCACAACTTGTTTGACAAAAACTATGACAACTTGACTGATGTAAGATGAATCTTTCCCGTAGCGTAAGCTAGCTTACGCAATGCTCGTTCCCTCATCTAGAGAGAACCGAGGTTACGTTAGGTAATCGATTCGTTTCCCATTTAATTAGTATCAGTCTGTAACTTAGACAACAGTTTTACAGCCTGTTCACTGACAACACCTGCTCAGAACAAGTAGTCTAGGCCTAGTCATCTTATTACACGAATCACGATGACTGACATATTGTCACATTATAAACATCTCTCTCTCCAAATAGGCTTAATAATTTTATTAGCACTAGATAAATTAAAGTGTATTGCATAGTCGATATTATAGGTCACTTTTAAAATCATGTCATATTTTATAATTATATCCTGGCCAAGGATGCATTAATTATTGCTTCTGTCTTTCAAAGATGTCAGGAAAAAAACAATTATAAAAAAGCTCATTCACCCTGAGAGGAAAGCCCCCTAAAAAGGCCAGTTTAGAGGATAATTTGCTGATCTTTTTGCAAAAAAAAAAAAAAAACCCACAAAAATCGTAGATTAATTTGTAAAAATTATATATATATATATATATATATACATACTGTATATTCAATGTAAAAAAATAAAATGGAAATTCAAATACAGACTGATATATGTAATGCAAATGTAAAAATATAATGCAAATGCAAATTGTTGGATAATTATAAACATGGTATTTTGCTTATTTATGCATTCAGTGCAGTGCAGAAAATGATAAGGTCTAAATGTAACTGGCCCCTCTAACAGTACAACTGGCCCCAGCTTGGCCCCCCCAGTTGAAATGGTCTAGAACCGCCACTGTGTGTGTGTGTGTGAGAGAGAGAGAGAGAGAGAGAGAGAGAGAGAGAGAGAGAGAGAGAGAGAGAGAGAGAGAGAGAGAGGAGAAATGTAACAAAGTTTAATATTGTTTGTAAACTGTGTTTGAGAGAGAGGAAGGTGTTCAGAGAGTCTGTAGGATGTTAAGCTGTTATTTGTTTTATGGACTCAATGTTGAAAATTTAAAACATTTCAAACACACTGTTGGCAGAAGTGAAAAATAAATAATTTTATGAAGTTACAATTTTGTTTGATTCCATGGTGTATTTTACTGAACATGAGTATTTACAATGCAAATTATTGTAATTTACTGGCAAATACTTATCTTGTCTTTTCATTTTATTAAGATCAGATTCTGCATGTAAAATTAAAATAATAAGGTGACTTGACTTGCACTTGACTTAACCTACTACAAGACTTGACTTGACTTGACATAGCCTGTGACTTGACTTGACTTGCCCCCCCCCCCCCCTTTTAAATGTATAGTTTGCTTTAAATAAAAGTAAGATAAATTGGTAAACTACAAATTGGTAATTGAAGCTGAATGAATTTAAAATTAATGTGCTATATTTCAATACATTTGCTTTCCTTAATATTGTAAAACACTAACCTCATTTATATGTGTGTGTGTGTGTGTGTTTGTATGTATATATATTTTGCAAAGCCCTCACTGATGCAAGCTCTTCTGCACACTTCTCTTCGACAGTCAATGCGGAGGTTAAGTTTTTGCACGTCGTGCAGAATAACCCTCTTTATATATATATATATATATATATATATATATATATATATATATATATACTTAAAAAAGCGGGGGTTAAGTTTTTGCACGTCGTGCAGAATAACACTAAAGGCACCATATATATACTTAAAAGTGGGGTTGTTAGTTTTATCTACAGTTACAAAAATCGCTATATACATTGTACTCCTCAAGCCGTACAACTTTCTAATACATAGTCATTAGCTCGGACCAAGAGGAAGTCAGATATTTTGGTCTGAATATGGTGAGCCTCTCTCTGAGCCTACGTCCCTGTATGGCAAGCCCTTTTAACATTTAAAAGCTAAGTTTGCCTGTCCGGAATTAACATTGTAGATATCAACAAAGTCTTTCTGTCTAGTCGTTACACTTTGGATAGTTTGTATTATCATTTAAGATATCTGTAACATAATTGTGACTAGTCGAAATGACAGAGTATGGCAAGCCGTTTTAACATTTAATCATGAAAGGGCCAAAGCCTTCGGCACCGCCACCCGGGTGCCTTTAGGTAACTAAAGGAACCGGGGTTGCGGTGCCTCCGGCTTGGGCCCGCCATCGCTGCTCGCAGCTATATTTAGGGCCCAAGCCCTGAAAGGGCGAAGGCCCTATTGTTTTCCTTAGGATTATTATTATTAGGGCCCAAGCCCTGAAAGGGCGAAGGCCCTATTGTTTTCCTTAGGATTATTATTATTATTATTATTATTATTATTATTATTATTTATACGACTATTCTGGCACTTTTGGGGCCCTTAACATGCTCAAAAACTCTTGAAACTTAGCACACGGGTCAGAACCCGCGGCCATCAGAGCCGGGCTGAAGATGGTACCCGGGCGTGGCAGGGGGACTAGACAGCGCCCCCTGGAACGGGGTCCGAAAACTTGGTCCATAAATCAAACACGCTTGCATGTAATAATATGAAACTCGGTGCACATATAGATCTCATCGTACATATATACCTCATACTATTACTTTTTACCCCAGCCCAACAGGAAGTCGGTTATTTAGGGTTGTTCATAAAACACTCGCAATGGAATTTGAAGTACTACTCCTAGAGAATTCAAACACACGGCACGAAACTCGGTCAGCATGAAGTCAAGGCATTGACGATGAAAGTTTGCGAGGGGATTTTTGATATCTCGAACGGTTTGGCCATGGCGAGGAAACGAAATTATGGCGAGAAACGTGAAACAGGAAGTGTGTTATAACTTCAGCATACATTAACTGATCTTGATGAAACTTCAGCAGTTTGTTCGCTGTAAGAGGACGATCACATGGATGTGACTATTGTGAGTCAGAGTTATAGCGCCACCAACTGGCAGCAGGAAGTGTGTCACTTTCAAAATGCTTTGAACTCACCCTTTTATTTTTACCCGATGTGCTTCAAACTTAATCTGTATAATGTAAATACATAGCAGATGAAGACCTGTGAATGGATTCTTGATATCTTTGATACTGTTGCCGTGGCAACGCATCAAACTTTAAAATTCCTTTTTTTTATGATTTTGAGACTCTTAGCGGCTTTTGGGGCCCTTAACGGGTTTGAAAACTCTTGAAACTTTGCACACAGGTCAGATCCCACAGCCATCAGAGCCGGGCTGAAGATGGTACCTGGGTGTGGCAGGGGGGCTAGACAGCGCCCCCTGGAACGGGGTCCGAACACTTGGTCCATAAATCAAACACGCTTGCATGTAATAATATGAAACTCGGTACACATGTTGATCTCATCGTTTCATCTATACCTCACGCTCTTACTTTTTACCCCAGCCAAACAGGAAGTCGGCTATTGAGGTTTGTTTGTAAAACGCTCGCAATGGAATGTGCAATACTCCTCCTAGAAAATTCAAACACACGGCACGAAACTCGGTCAGCATGAAGTCAAGGCATTGAGGATGAAAGTTTGCGAGGGGATTTTTGATATCTCGAACGGTTTGGCCGTGGCGAGGAAACAAAATTATGGCGAGAAACGTGAAACAGGAAGTGTGTTATAACTTCAGCATACATTAACTGATCTTGATGAAACTTCAGCAGTGTGTTCACTGTAAGAGGCTGATTACATGGATGTGACTATTGTGAGTCAAAGTTTTAGCGCCACCAACTGGCAGCAGGAAGTGTGTCACTTTCAAAATGCTTTGATATCACCCTCTTATTTTTAACCGATTTGCTTCAAACTTCATCTGTATAATGTAAAAATACAGCAGATGTAGACCTGTGAATGGATTCTTGATATCTTTGATACTGTTGCTGTGGCAACAAATCAAACTTTAACATTCTTTTTTGATACTTTTGGGACTCTTAGCATGCTTGAAATTGCTTGAAACAGATAGATACAGATAGCTCGACAGATACATCACATTTATTAGCCAGTAGGCATGTGCAACTTTGGCAAAAGATTAAAGTAATGTCAAAAAAGTAAACAGTAAACACTAAAAGCCTCATATCTTCTAAAAATGTAATTATACATCATTTGTTTCTAAATTAAATTATACAAATATTATAATTAAACCAGTTTTTCCCTTTTTTCATTTAAGAATTATGTTTACGTTCAAAAACAGCCAGAATGGTTTTAAAATTCAGAAGAAGAAAAAATAATCTGAGTCATACGTAGTGCTATACTGCCCTCTTGTGTTCAATATCAGGTAGGCCTATTGTGTATATTCCCACCGGTTAATCAACGTGTGACTCCGCTGGGACTCGGGAACTTTTAAATCGCTTACTTAAAACCGAAAGTCAAAATACAGATATCCGCACAAGACATTAATGTTGTGGAGTAGAGCAAGCATTTTAAATAAATTCCTATTAAGTAGGATTGAACTAAACAGAATGAACGTTCACTCTGTTCTGCTGGTTCCTCGCTGTTGGCGCGCACAGTTATGAATGCTTGTGCAGCCATGAGTTTTAGTTTAATTTTAAAATTAGCGCAATTTCGGGATTTGTATTATTTGAATTTATTTTTAAAAAACACAATGTTGAGTTTTATTGTAACACTGTTTAATCGCGCCCACGGTTATATTGTGTATATTATATATAATTATAATGTATTTCTGTATAAAATAATACTACAATAAAAAACACATTTGTTACCGACCTGATCCAGCAAAATTAGTCACAGTGACCCAAATTTAAAAATTGAGATTTTGATATGGAAAGAGGACACTGTAAGCTTTCAAATGATACCTTGGTCATACCTTGAATGGTTGTAACGATATACAGATTTGAATTCTGGTCGTCTGCCCTTTTTTTTCCAATTGAAAACCTAAGAAAATCGCTTTTAAAGTTTTTTTGCCCGTTTTTTTTTTTTTTTTTTTTTTGATATCTTTCAAAATCCATAGCATTTTAAGGGATAAACTATTTATTTTATATAGCTTAATTTGACCAAATAGATTAACATATATAAATGCAATTTAACGAGGCTGAAACTCAACTTATTTTTAATTTTTTTGAAATAAATAATTAAAAAGTCACTTTTACAAAAATGTTCTAAAATCAGAAAGATTAAAGAGGAGTCAGAGAGAAATTCAGTTTTCATACGGATTAGCCCACATAAGCAGAGAGCAGTCTGTTTTCTTTCATTTTGAATGGTTGTGTTTAAAAGTAGACATTTCAATATATATGTCTGTGAGGATACCTTAAACGCTGACTTTCGGTTCATGAGACAAGCTTCAGTTCACGTGCCGCGCGTCTCCGCGTCGTGATTAGGCCTAGCCTATTGTCTGCAATTTATTTCTTATTATTAAATCCTAGTAATTGGTTGATGAAACATTGATTTAAATTAAGATAATTATTTTAAAACGAAATTTACTTTAAAGAAAGGCTTTGTGCTTGCATGTTTAAGCTATGTGAAAGTTTTAGTGCTGCTTCCAGAGAACGGTCACGTTCGGATTGTTTTTCCTCATAAATGCGAACACGGAAAATAAAATAAAGATTTTATGTTCTGGAGAGAGTCAACCCTTCTTCATCGGGTGAGTATTACTTTTGGTTTGTGCAGTGTGGTTCACATAGGCCAATTTATTAAAATATTTAATTATCTGGGAATTGGATCTCCTCCATAATGCTGAAATTGCCCAATTTAAAAAAAAAATTAGTAATAATTTAAGTTTTGTGGTGTAAGTCTACGTATTTTATAATGTTAACTTCAAATAATACTAATAGCCTAGTAATTTAAAGATGTTGTAGCTAGCATTGGGTCTGGACGTGAAGGATAACTTCGGGAGTTGAAGGGACGTGTCGGTGTCGTGATTCTGTCTTCTCACACCGCGACACAGGTTCGTGGATCTGAGTGTCGCGATCGTTACAGCCTTACATAGGCTATATTCTTCTTGCAGATAAATATACTCACGCAGTTTAGGTTAGAAGCCTCCAGTGAGTTCAACGTTTCAGGGGATACCCGGGAAATGCTCAGAGGTGACGAGGGGAGTTGAGAAGAGCAATGTTTATTTCAGCGAATTTAAAGCTTTGACAACTTTAATCGTTATTTAAATACCTTTACTCAATTATCTCGACTACGAAACCCTGTGAGATTATTTTTGAATGTCTGTTCTTTGAAATTAGCAAAAAAAAAAATTTTTTTTTTTTTTGTTTTTTTGTTATTTCGTGGTTTTTCCACATAATCGGCCCATATCTTAAAATGGAAGGTTGCAACTTCCGACTCATTTCGCCAGAGCGGGTCACATTTGATTTTTATTTTTTAAACAATGTAATGTGTAACCTAAAAATAAACAGATTATTTGATAAATGGTATATTTAAATCTGCATATTGTAGCCTAATATCTGCAGGGCAGCCTAGTAAATGTATGCTTCATTTTTCATTAGTAAATTTGATCAATAAATTCAATAATTTAGAATAATAAGACACTATAGGGCTGTTACCCTAGGTAAGGCTGATCAAATTAAATCGGTTACACAATAATGTTACGAGATTGGTTTAACAGGAGTCAATTAAAAATCGCTGTAAAGAACGATACTTTTAAACATAACCCTAAATCACCATAAGGTGTCGCCAGATGACCGTCTTAATGAACGAGTCATGGATTCAAAATGCTGAATCATTCAGTAATGAGAAAACACATTGCTTTGAGATGCGCGATGGGTCGCTGTGATCTTTGTTTAACTATTTTCTCTGCTGAAACAGAAAAAAGTCAATATTGCATCTAAAAAGTCAATATTGCATATAAAATGTAAGTGACTTGACTTGTGTGTGTGACTATGTTTGTTGTAGTGATAAGAGTTGCACCCTTGTTAAAGTTTAAGGCCTTGTGTTTTTGGATATATATCTTTCTTTCTTTTTTTTTCTTTTTTTTACAAAATATGCATATAACCCATATATTTTAGATTTATTATTTGCTTTAAATTAAATTAAGATTGTATTTTTGGTAATTGAACCTGAATGAATTTAAAAATGAATGTGCTATATTTCAGATCATATATTTGTTTTTCTTAAAATTTGAACTAACTTTATTCTCAGCTGAATTATAAATATTTTATTTCTGTATGAATTAAAAACACATTTGATTTTTCTTTATTAATCAATGTAGAATGTGTAACTGAAATATAAACAGATTAGGGCTCTGTTCGAGGACAAGTAACTAAAACCAATGCGACATGATGAATGTTTGTTTCCCAAACCATCTCAGAGTAACAGCTTACTTTTCTTTCTTACTATATTCTTTCTTACTATAAACTGTGCTGTAGAGCTTGCATCAGTCAAAGCAGGGTTACATTTTGCATGTCGTGCACAATAAACCTAAAGGCACCAGGGTGGCGGTGCCACCGGCTTCATATATATATGTATATATACAGTATATATACAGTATATATATATATATATATATATATATATATATATATATATATATAGCTGTGATCCGCGATGAAGGGCCAAAGCCAGTGGCATGGCCACCCTGGTGCTTTTAGGTAACTAAGGAACCGGGGTTGCGGTGCCACCGGCTTGGGCCCTTCATCGCTGCTCGCAGCTATATTTAGGGCCCAAGCCCTGAAAGGGCGAAGGCCCTATTGTTTTCCTTAGGATTATTATTATTATTAGGGCCCAAGCCCTGAAAGGGCGAAGGCCCTATTGTTTTCCTAAGGATTATTTATTATTATTATTTTGTAACCTTTTGGGCATTTTTGGGGCCCTTAACGTGCTCGAAAACTCTTGAAACTTTGCACATGGGTCAGAACCCGCGGCCATCAGAGCCGGCCTGAAGCTTGTACCCGGGCGTGGCAGGGCGGCTCGTCAGCGCCCCCTGGAACGGGGTACGAACACTTGGTCCATAACTCAAACACGTTTGTATGTAATAATATGAAACTCTGTGCACATGTTGATCTCATAGTTTCATCTATACCTCGCGCTTTTACTTTTTACCCCAGCCCAACAGGAAGTCGGCTATTGAGGTTTGTTTGTAAAACGCTCGCAATGGAATGTTAAATACTCCTCCTAGAGCTTTGATCCAAATTCGACAAAACTCGGTCAGCATGAAGTCAAGACATTGAGGATGAAAGTTTGCGAGGGGATTTTTGATATCTCGAACGGTTTGGCCGTGGCGAGGAAACGAAATCATGGCGAGAAACGTGAACCAGGAAGTGTGTTATAACTTCAGCATACATTAACTGATCTTGATGAAACTTCAGCAGTGTGTTCGCTGTAAGAGGACGATCACATGGATGTGACTATTGTGAGTCAAAGTTATAGCGCCACCAACTGGCAGCAGGAAGTGTGTCACTTTCAAAATGCTTTGATATCACCCTTTTATTTTTACCCGATTTGCTTCAAACGTCATCTGTATAATGTAAACATACGGCAGATGTAGACCTGTGAATGGATTCTTGATATCTTTGAAACTGTTGCCGTGGCGACGCATCAAACGTTACCATTCTTTTAGGATGCTTTTGAGACCCTTAGCATGCTTGAAATTGCATGAAACTCGACAGACACATCACATTTATTAGCCAGTAGACACGTGCAAAGTTTCAGAAACGGGCGTGGTGAGGGCTCAGTAGCGCCACCTTTTGACAAAAGTGGGGTTGTTAGTTTTATCTACAGTTACAAAAATCGGTATGTATATTGTACTCCTCGAGCCGGACAACTTTCTAATTGACACTCATTAGCTAGGACCCACAGAAAGTCAGATATGTTTGTTTGAATGTGGTCTTGCTCAATCTGAGCCTGCTGTCTTTGCCTGTCTGTGAATGTGTGTGTGTTTGTAGGGGGAGGGGTATTAACCATTTCACTCCTGTGTGTATGGCCTGCATAAAAAATAAATGCCTTAAGCCTGGTATTTTTTTAAATAAGTTTTTTATTTTTTTATAAGTAAAGGCATATAACCAGTTTAATTGTAGTGCATTAATAGTTTTATATAATTAGTTTATTAATTAAATTAACTTGGTCCATAAACTTGATCTAAAAATTTGGTCCATAAATCAAACACACTTGCATGTAATAATATGACTTGAGTGTTAATCACATCATGTTTTCAGTTTGAATATAAAATATATAAATTATGTAAAAAAAAATAAAGTTGATCCAGCTGGAGCGCAGGCTGAGAATAGCGCTGTCATGACTGGATCAGAGATCATCAGTCATGCCTTCTCATACCTTACGCGCACACCACGCCCACTTACATCAGATCACATCAACATGTCAGCCGGAGGGATAACGAGGGTCGTCGTCGCTTTTGGATTCAAGAATTTCTTACAACAAGATGGCAAAAGAACAGCGCTTTGCAAGACATGCAACGTTAAGATCGCGGACAGTCAGATGACAACCTCCAATTTCGTTCGTCATTTGAAGAGCCATATTCTGCCCAGTAAGTGCTTGTCAATTTGTTAATGTTATCTGGTTAGCTCGTTCGTAGTTAGCTAGCTAATGTAAGTTAAAGGAGAACTCCGGCGCAAAATTACACATTGTTACCTAGTCAACCGTTATCTGAGATTTGTTTTCATGACTGCCGAATGTAAATAGTTTTATCTATAAAAACAGTTTAGCCTATAAGTGACGTCCGACATTCTGCATATTGTGTTATTTTGTTAAGCCCCACTAAAGGCATAAAAAACTGTAAAGCACAATCAAGTTTTCACACTATATTCCAAGACTTCTAAAGTCATTCAATAGCTTAATGTGTGGTAAAATTAATATTTTAGTCTCTAAGTTAAAGTTAACGGAAAGTCATCTCGCCTCAGTCATTCTCCATGCATCAGCATTAGCGCGTCGCGTTCGGTTGCGACAGTAACACGACGACACTCTCTTCAAGATCAATGTTCCCAATATTATACTTTATTTGTAGATAAGGCATAAAGGTCTATGATTTGCATAAAATGACTATCTTGCTGGAGTGGAGTTTATTGCCCTTTAGAATACACTAAGCATTAGTGCTGCACGATTAATTATATCGCAGTCGTAATAGCGATCTCAAACCTATGCAATTATATAACGCAAAATGCCGCGATTTTAAATGAAATAAACAAAGTAGGGCTATTAGCGCAGCATCTCTTCTTTTTTGTCATCCTTTGACTAGTGTTACAAGATCCCCCTCTTATTGGTTCAAATGCCTTTTCGCATTTTGCACGACAAGAAGTGAAAAGCTGCCTGTGAGTGCCCTAGATTAGAATAGATGAGACTCGCATAATGCGCATGCACTGACCGTGTGCCAGCCCAGAATAAACAGTTCTCTTTCGAGCTTGAACGAACAATAGCACACACAATTATGCCAAAATGTGAGAGTTGTGAGTTGTGCTATGAGGCGCGTGTGAGATCCGCGTCTCGGCAACGGGTGCTCTTAAAGGGCCAGCAGCGAATAAAGCGTTCTTTCAGTAAAGTTAAAAGAACAAAGGGAAATTAGAAAATTACTCACTGATCTTGAGTAAAGAACTTTTGTAGCTTTAATAAGGATTATTATATATATAATTTATGATTCAGGCAGCGCAGACTGTTTGATAACTTTATTCAATTTCTGTACCTGTTAAGACAGGAAGGGCACAGGTAAATATGTTTTTTATTATGGGTTTATGTGGGGATTGTTTGAAGTTCACTTAATTTAAAAGCTGTTATATATTTTTTTTAAGCCTAATAATTTTTTAAAAAGTTGATGGCTTTCAATTGATGGAATCACTGTAATGTTGGTTTGGTTGATGGTTTATTGATCATTATAGGTGTTATCAATCATTTATTGTTGTTGTTGTTGTTTTTAGTTTGAGTTGAGAAATAAACATTAATCTGTGTGTGCATTTTACTTTAGAACCAAGCAAGTTGGACTCATGAAACCATTTTATTATATTGGAGTCGCAAATCGCAATTGCAATATTGGCTCAATAATGGCAATATAACATTTTCCCAAATCGTGCAGCCCTACTAAGCATAGATTATAGATACCATCCCTTCGCTATGTTCTTTTCAATGTGAAGCGTTGCGTGCTGTGACTTGGTGTTGCTTCAAGTGCATCATTCTGCACACGGGATGCGCATGATTGCTTATAATACTTTGGGGAGACAAGGGGGCGTGGCCTAAGGGAATATCACTCGTGATGTTAAGTGATGTTACCCCGCCATCGCTGATACAACCTTTAGCAGTCATGTTTTTGCTTCTTGAGAGAGAGAGAAAGTGTGTGTGTGCGTGTGTGTGAGCAGTGGCGGTTCTAGGCGGGGGCCTGGGGGGGCCAGTGCCCCTGCGACAACAAGCTTGGACCCCCTTGTGGCCCCCCTAAATGTGGAGTCAGTGTGAAATATTTTTTTTATAGTGTGTCACGCATTGAGCATGACAGTCACTCGTTTCAGTCTTTTGTCTCACACTCCCGTCACACATTGTATTTCTCATGCGGAAAAACTATTAATAATATATTTAATATACGCAATTTCTCTGGCCGCGCCGCTCTCACGTGAGAATCAAGCGCGTCTCGCCTGGAGTTCAGCAGTCGACCCTGCTACGCATCAGCCAATCAAAAAAAGAGAAGTGCTACTTAATAGCCAATCAGAAAAGGGCACTATTGTATCTGGGTAAAATTTAACGCAACAACCAATGAAAAAAAGCATATCCTGGAATTGTTCATATGATTCTGTTACAACATCTTCCGAAAGTTTCTTCACCCGTCCCACAGATGAAACTAATCACTGGAGCTCCGAACATCACTTGGAGCACGGAGTAAGTCATGATCTCCTGTTTTAATGTTACAACAAATTCACAACTTGTTTGACAAAAACTATGACAACTTGACTGATGTAAGATGAATCTTTCCCGTAGCGTAAGCTAGCTTACGCAATGCTCGTTCCCTCATCTAGAGAGAACCGAGGTTACGTTAGGTAATCGATTCGTTTCCCATTTAATTAGTATCAGTCTGTAACTTAGACAACAGTTTTACAGCCTGTTCACTGACAACACCTGCTCAGAACAAGTAGTCTAGGCCTAGTCATCTTATTACACGAATCACGATGACTGACATATTGTCACATTATAAACATCTCTCTCTCCAAATAGGCTTAATAATTTTATTAGCACTAGATAAATTAAAGTGTATTGCATAGTCGATATTATAGGTCACTTTTAAAATCATGTCATATTTTATAATTATATCCTGGCCAAGGATGCATTAATTATTGCTTCTGTCTTTCAAAGATGTCAGGAAAAAAACAATTATAAAAAAGCTCATTCACCCTGAGAGGAAAGCCCCCTAAAAAGGCCAGTTTAGAGGATAATTTGCTGATCTTTTTGCAAAAAAAAAAAAAAAACCCACAAAAATCGTAGATTAATTTGTAAAAATTATATATATATATATATATATATACATACTGTATATTCAATGTAAAAAAATAAAATGGAAATTCAAATACAGACTGATATATGTAATGCAAATGTAAAAATATAATGCAAATGCAAATTGTTGGATAATTATAAACATGGTATTTTGCTTATTTATGCATTCAGTGCAGTGCAGAAAATGATAAGGTCTAAATGTAACTGGCCCCTCTAACAGTACAACTGGCCCCAGCTTGGCCCCCCCAGTTGAAATGGTCTAGAACCGCCACTGTGTGTGTGTGTGTGAGAGAGAGAGAGAGAGAGAGAGAGAGAGAGAGAGAGAGAGAGAGAGAGAGAGAGAGAGAGAGAGAGGAGAAATGTAACAAAGTTTAATATTGTTTGTAAACTGTGTTTGAGAGAGAGGAAGGTGTTCAGAGAGTCTGTAGGATGTTAAGCTGTTATTTGTTTTATGGACTCAATGTTGAAAATTTAAAACATTTCAAACACACTGTTGGCAGAAGTGAAAAATAAATAATTTTATGAAGTTACAATTTTGTTTGATTCCATGGTGTATTTTACTGAACATGAGTATTTACAATGCAAATTATTGTAATTTACTGGCAAATACTTATCTTGTCTTTTCATTTTATTAAGATCAGATTCTGCATGTAAAATTAAAATAATAAGGTGACTTGACTTGCACTTGACTTAACCTACTACAAGACTTGACTTGACTTGACATAGCCTGTGACTTGACTTGACTTGCCCCCCCCCCCCCCTTTTAAATGTATAGTTTGCTTTAAATAAAAGTAAGATAAATTGGTAAACTACAAATTGGTAATTGAAGCTGAATGAATTTAAAATTAATGTGCTATATTTCAATACATTTGCTTTCCTTAATATTGTAAAACACTAACCTCATTTATATGTGTGTGTGTGTGTGTGTTTGTATGTATATATATTTTGCAAAGCCCTCACTGATGCAAGCTCTTCTGCACACTTCTCTTCGACAGTCAATGCGGAGGTTAAGTTTTTGCACGTCGTGCAGAATAACCCTCTTTATATATATATATATATATATATATATATATACTTAAAAAAGCGGGGGTTAAGTTTTTGCACGTCGTGCAGAATAACACTAAAGGCACCATATATATACTTAAAAGTGGGGTTGTTAGTTTTATCTACAGTTACAAAAATCGCTATATACATTGTACTCCTCAAGCCGTACAACTTTCTAATACATAGTCATTAGCTCGGACCAAGAGGAAGTCAGATATTTTGGTCTGAATATGGTGAGCCTCTCTCTGAGCCTACGTCCCTGTATGGCAAGCCCTTTTAACATTTAAAAGCTAAGTTTGCCTGTCCGGAATTAACATTGTAGATATCAACAAAGTCTTTCTGTCTAGTCGTTACACTTTGGATAGTTTGTATTATCATTTAAGATATCTGTAACATAATTGTGACTAGTCGAAATGACAGAGTATGGCAAGCCGTTT
This sequence comes from Pimephales promelas, assembly GCF_988280905.1. Classification (NCBI taxonomy): domain Eukaryota; kingdom Metazoa; phylum Chordata; class Actinopteri; order Cypriniformes; family Leuciscidae; genus Pimephales; species Pimephales promelas. Next base: position 41,953,414 of record NC_142770.1, on the reverse strand, counting down.
TAACATTTAATCATGAAAGGGCCAAAGCCTTCGGCACCGCCACCCGGGTGCCTTTAGGTAACTAAAGGAACCGGGGTTGCGGTGCCTCCGGCTTGGGCCCGCCATCGCTGCTCGCAGCTATATTTAGGGCCCAAGCCCTGAAAGGGCGAAGGCCCTATTGTTTTCCTTAGGATTATTATTATTAGGGCCCAAGCCCTGAAAGGGCGAAGGCCCTATTGTTTTCCTTAGGATTATTATTATTATTATTATTATTATTATTATTATTATTATTTATACGACTATTCTGGCACTTTTGGGGCCCTTAACATGCTCAAAAACTCTTGAAACTTAGCACACGGGTCAGAACCCGCGGCCATCAGAGCCGGGCTGAAGATGGTACCCGGGCGTGGCAGGGGGACTAGACAGCGCCCCCTGGAACGGGGTCCGAAAACTTGGTCCATAAATCAAACACGCTTGCATGTAATAATATGAAACTCGGTGCACATATAGATCTCATCGTACATATATACCTCATACTATTACTTTTTACCCCAGCCCAACAGGAAGTCGGTTATTTAGGGTTGTTCATAAAACACTCGCAATGGAATTTGAAGTACTACTCCTAGAGAATTCAAACACACGGCACGAAACTCGGTCAGCATGAAGTCAAGGCATTGACGATGAAAGTTTGCGAGGGGATTTTTGATATCTCGAACGGTTTGGCCATGGCGAGGAAACGAAATTATGGCGAGAAACGTGAAACAGGAAGTGTGTTATAACTTCAGCATACATTAACTGATCTTGATGAAACTTCAGCAGTGTGTTCGCTGTAAGAGGACGATCACATGGATGTGACTATTGTGAGTCAAAGTTATAGCGCCACCAACTGGTAGCAGGAAGTGTGTCACTTTCAAAATGCTTTGATCTCACCCTTTTATTTTTACCCGATGTGCTTCAAACTTAATCTGTATAATATAAATACATAGCAGATGAAGACCTGTGAATGGATTCTTGATATCTTTGATACTGTTGCCGTGGCAACGCATCAAACTTTAAAATTCTTTTTTTTAATGATTTTGAGACTCTTAGCGGCTTTTGGGGCCCTTAACGGGTTTGAAAACTCTTGAAACTTTGCACACAGGTCAGATCCCACAGCCATCAGAGCCGGGCTGAAGCTGGTACCTGGGTGTGGCAGGGGGGCTAGACAGCACCCCCTGGAACGGGGTCCGAACACTTGGTCCATAAATCAAACACGCTTGCATGTAATAATATGAAACTCGGTACACATGTTGATCTCATCGTTTCATCTATACCTCACGCTCTTACTTTTTACCCCAGCCAAACAGGAAGTCGGCTATTGAGGTTTGTTTGTAAAACGCTCGCAATGGAATGTGCAATACTCCTCCTAGAGAATTCAAACACACGGCACAAAACTCGGTCAGCATGAAGTCAAGGCATTGAGGATAAAAGTTTGCGAGGGGATTTTTGATATCTCGAACGGTTTGGCCGTGGCGAGGAAACAAAATTATGGCGAGAAACGTGAAACAGGAAGTGTGTTATAACTTCAGCATACATTAACTGATCTTGATGAAACTTCAGCAGTGTGTTCACTGTAAGAGGCTGATTACATGGATGTGACTATTGTGAGTCAAAGTTATAGCGCCACCAACTGGCAGCAGGAAGTGTGTCACTTTCAAAATGCTTTGATATCACCCTCTTATTTTTAACCGATTTGCTTCAAACTTCATCTGTATAATGTAAAAATACAGCAGATGTAGACCTGTGAATGGATTCTTGATATCTTTGATACTGTTGCTGTGGCAACAAATCAAACTAACATTCTTTTTTGATACTTTTGGGACTCTTAGCATGCTTGAAATTGCTTGAAACAGATAGATACAGATAGCTCGACAGATACATCACATTTATTAGCCAGTAGGCATGTGCAACTTTGGCAAAAGATTAAAGTAATGTCAAAAAAGTAAACACTAAAAGCCTCATATCTTCTAAAAATGTAATTATACATCATTTGTTTCTAAATTAAATTATACAAATATTATAACTTCCCCAATTTTTCCTTTTTTTCATTTAAGAATTATGTTTACGTTCAAAAACAGCCAGAATTGTTGTAAAATTCATAAAAAAATAATAATCTGAGTCATACGTAGTGCTATACTGCCCTCTTGTGTTCAATATCAGTTAGGCCTATTGTGTATATTCCCACCGGTTAATCAACGTGTGACTCCGCTGGGACTCGGGAACTTTTAAATCGCTTGCTTAGTCAAAGTTATAGCGCCACCAACTGGCAGCAGGAAGTGTGTCACTTTCAAAATGCTTTGAAATCACCCTTTTATTTTTACCCGATTTGCTTCAAACTTCATCTGTATAATGTAAATACATGGCAGATGAAGACCTGTGAATGGATTCTTGATATCTTTGATACTGTTGCCGTGGCAACGCATCAAACTTTAAAATTCTTTTTTTTTTTGATGATTTTGAGACTCTTAATGGCTTTTGAGGCCCTTAACGGGTTTGAAAACTCTTGAAACTTTGCACACAGGTCATATCCCACAGCCATCAGGCCCGGGCTGAAGATGGTACCTAGGCGTGGCAGGGGGGCTAGACAGCGCCCCCTGGAACGGGGTCCGAAAACTTGGTCCATAAATCAAACACGCTTGCATGTAATAATATGAATGAAAAACTTCATCTGTATAATGTAAACAGATGAAAAACTTCATCTGTATAATGATGAAAAACAGATGAAAAACTTCATCTGTATAATGTAAACATACGGTAGATGTAGACCTGTGAATGGATTCTTGATATCTTTTAAACTGTTGCCGTGGCAAAGCTTCAAACTTTGAAATTATTTTAGGATGCTTTTGAGACTCTTAGCATGCTTGAAATTGCATGAAACTCAACAGACACATCACATTTATTAGCCAGTAGACATGTGCAAAGTTTCAGAAACGGGCATGGTGCAGGGACTAAATAGCGCCACCTTTTGACAAAAGTGGGGTTGTTATTTTTATCTACAGTTACAAAAATCGTTATATACATTGTACTCCTCAAGCCAGACAACTTTCTAATTCATAGTCATTAGCTCAGACCAAGAGGAAGTCAGATATTTTGGTTTGAATATGGTGAGACTCTCTCTGAGCCTACGTCCGTGTATGGCAAGCCCTTTTAACATTTAAAAGCTAAGTTTGCCTATCCGGAAATTAACATTGTAGATATCAACAATGTCTTTCTGTCTAGTCGTAATTACATTTTGGATAGTTTGTATTATTATTTAAGATATCTGTAACATAATTGTGACTAGTCAAAATGACAGAGTATGGCAAGCCGTTTTAACATTGTAGATATCAACAATGTCTTTCTGTCTAGTCGTAATTACATTTTGGATAGTTTGTATTATTATTTAAGATATCTGTAACATAATTGTGACTAGTCAAAATGACAGAGTATGGCAAGCCGTTTTAACATTTAATCATGAAAGGGCCAAAGCCTTCGGCACCGCCACCCCGGTGCCTTTAGGTAACTAAAGGAGCCGGGGTTGCGGTGCCACCGGCTTGGGCCCGCCATCGCTGCTCGCAGCTATATTTATTATTATTATTATTATTATTATTATTATTTATACGACTATTCGGGCACTTTTGGGGCCCTTAACATGCTCAAAAACTCTTGAAACTTAGCACACGGGTCAGAACCCGCGGCCATCAGGGCCGGGCTGAAGATGGTACCCGGGCGTGGCAGGGGGACTAGACAGCGCCCCCTGGAACGGGGTCCGAAAACTTGGTCCATAACTCAAACACGCTTGTATGTAATAATATGAAACTCGGTACACATGTTGATCTCATCGTTCATATATACCTCATACTATTACTTTTTACCACAGCCCAACAGGAAGTCGGTTATTTAGGGTTGTTCATAAAACACTCGCAATGGAATTTGAAGTACTACTCCTAGAGAATTCAAACACACGGCACGAAACTCGGTCAGCATGAAGTCAAGGCATTGAGGATGAAAGTTTGCGAGGGGATTTTTGATATCTCGAACGGTTTGGCCGTGGCGAGGAAACGAAATTATGGCGAGAAACGTGAAACAGGAAGTGTGTTATAACTTCAGCATACATTAACTGATCTTGATGAAACTTCAGCAGTGTGTTCGCTGTAAGAGGACGATCACATGGATGTGACTATTGTGAGTCAAAGTTATAGCGCCACCAACTGGTAGCAGGAAGTGTGTCACTTTCAAAATGCTTTGAAATCACCCTCTTATTTTTACCCGATTTGCTTCAAACTTAATCTGTATAATGTAAATACATAGCAGATGAAGACCTGTGAATGGATTCTTGATATCTTTGATACTGTTGCCGTGGCAACGCATCAAACTTTAAAATTCTTTTTTTTGATGATTTTGAGACTCTTAGCGGCTTTTGGGGCCCTTAACGGGTTTGAAAACTCTTGAAACTTTGCACACAGGTCAGATCCCACAGCCCTCAGAGCCGGGCTGAAGATGGTACCTGGGTGTGGCAGGGGGGCTAGACAGCGCCCCCTGGAATGGTGTCTGAAAACTTGGTCCATAAATCAAACACGCTTGCATGTAATAATATGAAACTCGGTACACATGTTGATCTCATCGTTTCATATATACCTCACACTCTTACTTTTTACCCCAGCCCAACAGGAAGTCGGCTATTGAGGTTTGTTTGTAAAACGCTCACAATGGAATGTGCAATACTCCTCCTAGAGAATTCAAACACACGGCACGAAACTCGGTCAGCATGAAGTCAAGGCATTGAGGATGAAAGTTTGCGAGGGGATTTTTGATATCTCGAACGGTTTGGCCGTGGCGAGGAAACAAAATTATGGCGAGAGACGTGAAACAGGAAGTGTGTTATAACTTCAGCATACATTAACTGATCTTGATGAAACTTCAGCAGTGTGTTCACTGTAAGAGGCTGATTACATGGATGTGACTATTGTGAGTCAAAGTTATAGCGCCACCAACTGGCAGCAGGAAGTGTGTCACATTCAAAATGCTTTGATATCACCCTCTTATTTTTAACCGATTTTCTTCAAACTTCATCTGTATAATGTAAACATACAGCAGATGTAGACCTGTGAATGGATTCTTAATATGTTTGATACTGTTGCCATGGCAACGCATCAAACTTGAACATTCTTTTTGGATGCTTTTGGGACTCTTAACATACTTGAAATTACATGAAACTTGACAGATACATCACAATTATCAGCCAGTAGACATGTGCAACTATGGCAAAGGATTAAAGTAAAACGTCAAAAAAGTAAGCACTAAAAGCCTCATATCTTTTAAAAATGTAATTATACATCTTTTGTTTCTAAATGAAATTATACAAATATCATAACTAAACCATTTTTTCCATTCAAGAATTATGTTTACGTTCAAAAACAGCCAGAATGGTTGTAAAATTCAGAAAATGAAAAAAAAGACATATCTGCATATCTGAGTCATATGTAGTGCTATACTGCCCTCTTGTGTTCATTATCAGGTAGGCCTAATTGTGTATATTCCCACCGGTTAATAAACGTGTGACTTCGCTGGGACTGGGAGCTTTTAAATCGCTCACTTAAAACCGACAGTCAAAATACGGATGTCCTCACAAGACAAGTAACGGTGTGGAGTAGAGTGCATGAACATTTTAAATAAATTCCTATCAAGTATGATGAACGTTCACTGGTTCCTCGCTGGTGGCACGCACAGTTATGAATGCTTGTGCAGCCGCCAGCATTTTAGTTTAATTTTAAAATTAGCGCCATTTCGGCGTTCGTATTATATATATATATATATATATATATATATATATATCGTAAATCTATTGTCTGCTTTAAATTACATTAAGATTGTATGTTTGGTAACTGAACCTGAATGAATTTAAAATTAATGTGCTATATTTCAGATCAATATATTTGCTATCCTTAAAATTTTAACTAACACTAACTCTATTCTCATTTGAATCATAATGTATTTGTGTATAAAATAATACTACCAATAAAAACACATTTTTCTTTTTTTAATCAATGTAACCTAAAAATAAGCAGATTGGAGCTCTGTTTAAGGACGAGAAATAAAATAAAAAACACAATGCAATACAATGAATGTTGAAAAGATGACACCTACAGATTGTTTTTGATTGGATAATATTTTTTTGTTGCTTTAAACTGTGTGTGTGTGTGTGTGTGTGTGTGTGTGTGTGTGTGTGTGTGTGTGTGTGTGTGTGTGTGTGTGTGTGTGTGTGTGTCTGTGTGTGTGTGTGTGTCTGTGTGTGTGTGTGTGTGTAGGAGTGAGTGAGTGAGATTTTCATTGGGTGACAGTTGTTGCCTAGGTTACAGTTTAACAAGAGTTTATTCTTTGATAAAAGGACAATTCCAAGTTCGACCAAAATTCCTGTTACCATTAACATTTTATGCTTCTATGTACCAATTTCTGTACCACAGGAAAATATGTTTGAACAATTCTTCCAATGCATTTATCTATTTGAAAAAGATATATATTATTTATGACAGTAAATGTATGAAAGCATTGAAGGTTACATGCTGTTTAAACAAAAATATATCGATTATATTGAAATTTTCTTATTTACGACAAAAATAAGCAACGTTCTATGCACACATTAGTAGTAGCAGTACTAGTAGAATTTGTAATGAATGGAGACCTAGTTAAATCTTGTACAGTAGCCTAATATAATTATTTCTGTCAATTTCTTAATGTTAAATCGAACTTTTATTTTGATGCGTATGTAAATACCTTTGAATCTCTGTGCGTATATATATGACAATAGTTTATCTCAAATGAAACGGTAAAATGCTCATAACGTGACTCAGAGTGGCGATGACTTGAATCATGAATCATGTCATCGCTGCAGAAACTAAAAACCACGCGAGCAAACCAAATCAAAAAAGTTTGAAAACATTTTGGATTTGCAAAGACAACAGCGCATGATTCATGAATGGTTTGAAAGTTATATTTAAATGCTTAAGAATTGATGGATAAGAGAATTTAACATTTTTATTTCAAAACATGTAACCAGAAACCTGACATGAATTAGCTTAAGGTGAAGAACAACGAATTTCACACACTTGGAAAATGCTCTTTATTTTGAATGAGTGAGCGTGGCTCTTAAAAGAGCCATTGTTGTCCTTAAAAGAACATTTTATAGCTTCATCTTCTGAGTTCCACCTGCAGAGCTTCTCGGAGATTGCTTAGGAGAAGCTGGTTTCCCTCTGGACCCAAGTGCACCCCGTCTCTGCACAGATGGAACAAGTTGATGTTTTTGTGGTGAATGCACCGCATCTGTTTCTCTCCTAAGAACCCAGACATGGCGCCGTTGATCCACCGTCGGCTTCGTTCAATGCCATAGCCAGTCCTTCCAGTCTGCCCTCTCCAATTCAGACGGGGTAAAATGCCTGAAAACAACAGCCTGGTTCTGGGAAACATTTGTAAGATTTCGGTCAGGTCACTCTTCATTTCCCGAAGAAAATGGAGGCGGTTGCGGCCCACCCGACACAAACTGTTTCCTCCCAGGTGAATAATGATGATATCTGGAGTTGGAGCTTTGGCCCTGAGAGAACGCAGAGCTGGAAACAGCTGTTCCCATAGTCTGCCGCCTCTGCCGTCCCAGGTAATGTTACACTGAAGTCCAAGGTTCGCGTCCAGACGCTGCTCACAGATGTAAGTATGCAGTCTGCGGATGATAGAACTGCCGACGATCCAGATGTGTGATGCCATCTCAAAGAACAGTGTGGGAATGTGATTTATCACAGTTATTTATAAGTGTTGTAAGTTTAGTTGCTAAAGGGCGGCACTGTTACAGGCCCCACCCAACAGCACTTCAGCGGTGCGTGTCCAGTTGGCTACAACTGGTTAGGTCTACTTCACTACAGGTATGATGCTGTATCGTTGAAGAAATCAAAGTCACGACTGTTTCCCGAAATTGTATTCTCGAAAATTCCCATATTGTATAAGTGGTCGTTCAACTAGCCTACGTTGGTTTATGATGTCATACAAGTTGTGGAGTAATGAAACTGTTTGAGATCGAATTCATGCTAGATGTTTTAATATAGGCTAAATTACAGACATGGCATATGATGCATCCAGAGCATTTCACAATGAATCAATTATTTATATCGCACATTTTGGGCAAGCGATTGCTTATGAAATGATGTTTATTGATTGTGACAATGTTTATGTTGGATTATATGTTTTCGATCTACTATAATAGCCGGTTAGACATGTTAGACATTTGAAAACATTTGACATTTGAGTCAGTGTATTTTGGTAGTTTATAATTTAAAGTCACATATTATTGAAAAAAAATCCCCTGCCCATTAGGTTATAGATATTTTCAATACACAATAAATAGTAAAATTACATTTCCGTTTAAATTAAAATATGCACACTTCTGAATTAAAAGCCCATATGGATGCTGCTCAACAAAGCCATGTGAAAACATAAACCAAAACAGACTGAATATTAATAAATCCTTATCCTTTTCAAACAATTATCTCGTTTCCACTGAGTGGTACGGTACGATAGCCTACAGTTCGGTTCGGTACGCAATTATTTGGGTTTCCACTGTCAAAAGTTGTGAATGGTACCAAAAAGACGAACCATACCTTTTCACTTTTTGGGTACCCTCCGTTGGGGTACCTAGCACAGTGAAAGGGTACTAAGGTGGAGATAGACCATAGACTCACTGCAGAACGGTGAATGGTGGACAGAGTATCGTCGATTGCGCGTGCTACAAGGGCATTAGAAGCACAGTTGAAATATAATACTGTTATTGTGTCACGAAATGTAGTTTGAAGAGTTTTCAGGCGAGAAAGTAGTTTTTAAAGCTCAAATCTGTGGTTTATTTATAGTTTATGATCATTTGACCGAGATCCATTCCAAGCAATCGCCGGACGCTCGCGCTCGTGTCCCCCCCCCCCCCCCCCCCCCCTGGAACAGCCTTTCCTCGGCTAGTCGTTCTGATGTTTGCCGCTGACTCTGACGTCTCTGTTGTGGTTAAACATGAGATATAATTCATATTGTACAGACCTAACAGGCGATCTTTGGTCTCGTGAATATATAATTCGTTCCCTGGCCAATAGTTTTTTCAGAAGGCTAAGTGAAGTTTCATATCTTTGAGCGCTGAATTTGTATATTTGACTGACTGAATAGATTCTTTGTTATTAAAGTTTTACTGAGTATATTTAAGTTCGGTCTAGTATATTTAAGTTCATTAATTTCACTTAAATGGGGATGAAGATTACCTATGAATTGTCATTTAAGTGAAATTACTGAATTCAAAAGTTATCATTCTAGAAGAAAATTTCAAATGGCACGTAGAGGCTTTTGAGTTCAGATGCAAAAGCCTCTAAGTGCCATTTGAAATTTTCTTCTAGAATGATCATTTTTATCAAGCTTGTATATTTAAGTTCAGTGATTTCACTTAAATGGCAATGATAATTACCTAATAATTGTTATTTAAGTGAAATTACTGAACTTAAATATACAAGTTTGACAAAAATCATCATTAAAGAAGAAAATTTCAAATGGCATTTAGAGGCTTTTGCATGAACTCTTCATATATTTTTACTTACACTTTTATAATGGTTATTATTGATAAAACTGAAATTCAACAAAAAGAGATAGTTTTGGCATTTTTTTAGTTTAGCTATTACAAGATAATATCTAATGTTGTTTATTGCAACACAATGCGATATGCAATACATTACATTTTGCCTGGAATATGTTTAATATTTTTTCTAATTAAACGAAAAGACTCAGGGTTGTGTTTTATATTTATTTTTGTTATAAATATAACGTTACATACATGCAGTATAATCAATAGGCTATGCGTTGCCTGAACCACATTTGTGTGCTTATAATGTTTACAATGTATTGAAATGAAATCGAAAAAGAAGCAGAGTGGTGTTTTATAACATATTTCTTTTTATTTTTGCCTAAAATGTACAGATAACTGGACTAGCAGCGCAAGCTGAGTGGCTGTTCCTTTAACAGAATTACTGGACTCGCGTCCTCGGAAGTCTTTGAGTCGGACTTTGCGTAGGCTACTTGGTATTGAGAAACGCCTAATGCCAGCGCTGGTTTCTTGTGACAGACATGCCGAGAAGCAAGAACAAGATCTGCTGTATGTCATCCATTGTTGTTTACTATGTCGCTTTCTTCGCGCGAAAATGACGTCGATCGTTTCTTTCCAGCAAACACCACGCCTATCAAGTAAGGGTACTGTTGGCGGTGGAAACGCGAGCCGGATCATGGTTTAGCCTCCAGACCCGACCCGTACACTGTACCGTATCGTACCCCTCAGTGGAAACGAGCCATTAGGCTACACATTGAGGGATCAGGGATTATTGATATCCTGCAGACATGTTGTGATCTTGATTGTAAACTTAATGCTTAAAGGGCACTTAATGGTATTAACCAAGATGTTTGCATAGCTTATGCAAATGGCTCTGTTATTTTTATGCATGTTCTCCCCACGCGTAATCCTATTCAGGGGTTTTCATATGCACGTAAAAAAAAATCTCTTTTACAGAAAATAAAATTAAAAAAAACAATGCATGCAAATGTTGTGTAAGTTTGACTTTTGTATTCTCATTAATAACTTCTCCAAAGCTCCTCAGTTGTCCATCATATTCAGTTGTCTATCAGTTTTTTTTAATGTAACTTGAATGTAGGCCTAAGCAAAGAAAACAAGATGTAAATATATGCATTAATTTATTTTAGGCATTTCGTATATTTACACAGCAACATATAACATGAACAGCTTTAAATGAAGACCATTTTGTATTTTAAAATACAAACCATTGAGTAAACATTCAGTGCATGGATGATCATATGATAAAGTAACTGTCGAAAACGTGCAACGATTCTTTTAAATGAAATTTCTTTTTCTCTTTTTGAATAGAAAATTATTTTAACAAAAGACAAACATAGTAAGTGGAAGCTTAATGTTTAAAGGTCAATTGTGGCCTTTACGAAGTGTGGCTATAATGTTCACATAGCTTATGCAAATGTCTCTTTTTGTATAGAGACAAAAGAATGGCTTAATCGCTGTCTGACACCGGCAGTTGACTTGTGTATTTGTGGAGACACAAAAAAATCCTAAAAAAAATATTTATTCTCCAACAATAATAAACTATATAAACATATTTTTTTTACATTTAAACTATTTTAAATACACTTTTTGTCTTTTATACACTAAGATCTTATTTGTAAGCTTAATAAAGGGCCCTTATAAATGGTATTAACCAAGTGAGGCGTTGATGATTGCATAGCTTATACAAATGGCTGTTATTTCTCATGACATTTATACGCATGTTCTCCCCACGCGTAATCCTAACCAGGGGTTTTCAGTGCGTAGCCTATATGCACGTAAAAAAATCTCTATTACAGAAAATGAAATAAAAAACAATGCATGGAAATGTTGTGTAAGTTTGACTTTTTATTCTCATTAATAGCTTCTCCAAAGCTTCTCATCAGTTGTCTACCATGTTCAGTTTTCTTTAATGAAACTTTAATGTAAGGAAAGAAAACAAGATGTAAATATGCATTAACTTATTTTAGGCATTTCGTATTTTTACACAGCAACATATAACATGAACAGCTTTAAGAGACCATTTTAAACACTATTTTTAAATAACCATTGAGAACATATTTCATTGCATGGATGGATCATATGATAATGTAACTGTCGAAAACGTGCAACGATTCTTTTAATTAATTTTCTTTTTCTCTTTTTGAATAGAAAATTATTTTAACAAAAGACAAACACAGTAAGTGGAAGCTTAATGTTTAAAGGTCAGTTGTGGCCTTTACGAAGTGTGGCTATAATGTTCACATAGCTTATGCAAATGTCTCTTTTTGTATAAAGACAAAAGAATGGCTTAATCGCTGTCTGACACCGGCAGTTGACTTGTGTATTTGTGGAGACACAAAAAATCCTACAAAAACATTTCTTCTCCAACAATAATAAACTATGTAAACATTTTTTTAAACATTTAAACTATTTTTAATACACTTTACATATAATAAAATAAAAAGAGTACCGTAAACAACAATGCATGAAATGTTGTCTAAGTTTGACTTTATATTCCCATTAATAGATTCTCCAAAATCTCCACATCGGTTGTCTACCATGTTCAGTTTTCTTTAATGCAACTAGTCGCTTGTTATCAGTTTCAAGCAGAGAAAACCAGATGTTGATATAAGATTTAATTTATTTTAGTTATTTGGTATATTTACACAACAGTATTAAGCAACAGCTAATGACCTTGAATGTCCTGTAACTGAGCACATTTAAACACAAGTAAACACTATTTGCTTATTATATATATATATAATAAGCAAATAAAACAGTATCACATTCATCAAACTACTAATGACAACACTTTCAGATATGACTGCTTGTTTTTATCTTGCAGACTAATCAAAGAAAATTAAATTACACTAAGAAATCAAATTATATTAAAATGTTCAGTGTATAAATGCAATTAAATCCATCTGAATGATACATCATATTAATTCTTCAATTATTATAGTTGACTTTGCTTTTCAAAAATACCGTCTAATATTAGTTTTTCAATCAATATAATTGTTTTTTTTTGTACAATCTATTAAATCATTACAACTGATTTAAAAAATACATAACTATGTGTTTGTGACTTATAGTGTTAACTTTAAGATTTTAATTATTTATTGTTTACACGAGTATTATTTTATAATATTCATATTCATACATATAATTCATACATATTATAATGCTAAATTCAATAAAATGTATTTAAACCAGGTGTCAAAAGAGCCAAATAACTGTTAGCCATATAGTACAAAACGTTGAGATATTGTAAATTATCACAAATTATCTTTCTTAATTAAAAGGTGACATAAAATCACATTTGTGACTTTTCCTTTTTACATGCATCAAAATTACACACACACAACATATATAATTGTGTGTGTATAATTGTATATATATATATATATATATATATATATATATATGAAGAGTTCAGATGCAAAAGCCTCTAAATGCCATTTGACATTTTCTTCTTTAATGATGATTTTTATCAAACTTCTGAACTTAAATATACAAGTTTGATAAAAATCATCATTAAAGAAGAAAATTTCAATTTAGAGGCTTTTAGAGGCATTTAGAGGCTTTTGCATCTGAACTCTTCATATGTGTGTGTGTGTGTGTGTGTGTGTGTATGTATTAATGTATGCTACATAATCAAAAAACACAAAACACACAATAAAGATTCTTTTATTTTTAAAAAGTATATATATATATACATATATATATATATAAATATAAATATATAAATACACACACTCACATTTCACACACTAAAATATAAATATTGACAAATCTTAAACAACACAAGAAAATTTACAAATTACACGGATGTTTTCATCCATCTTGTAAGACTGGGGGCATGTCCGCACCATATCCGTCCTGTCCGAAATCCTCGAACTTATGCTCAATATACACGGATGTTTTCATCCATCTTGTAAGACTGGGGGCATGTCCGCACCATCTCCGTCCTGATCGAAATCCTCGAACTTATGCTTAATTTACACGGATGTTTTCATCCATCTTGTTGGACTGCGGGAATGTCCGCACCATCTCCGTCCTGTCCGAAATCTTCCAACTTAAGCTCCAAGCTATCTGTATTTTAAAAACACACATTTTATAAAAACTAACATGCATTTTAAATAAACACAATCTTTATCGTGTATGTGCATAATCAAAGAGTCCAAAATAAACATTGCCATTTACAACAGCATTTCATTAGTCATTACGCACCATCTCGTGCAAAATCCAACGCTGCCTTCGAAACCTCCAGCTCCATCTGGGTTTTCTCCAACTTGCTTCTGATGTCCGCCAACTCTTTGCGTAGAAATTTTTTTTCTGCATCCATTGCAGCGACTTTACGCATTACCGTAACCCCCAACTCCGTGAGCTCCTGCTGCAGTGCCTTCCTGCCCACCGCCTCATCTAACACAGAATACTACAAAAAAACACACACATAGAAAAATAACTAAGTAAAACTTTCAACAAATATACGTACTATACTTAAACCACACACAATTGTATAAAACCCAATACTTACTGATAACAAACAGAACTGGTTTCTAATCTTTAAAAACTGTTCTCCTTCCGCATGCGGGATTTTCGTTGGGCTGTTAAAGGCCATTTTTCCTGCAAAAGTATAAAACACAACTCATTAAAAAGTATTCGAATACACCAACACATAACGTAAACATTTACTGTACAAAGTGGTGTGATACACAACTAATAGCAACAAAAATGACTGGTTGAGACCAACAAATAAAACTTTGAAAATCACATTTGTAAATGTGCAACGTATTTATCCATGGCAAACCTTTTTAAAATCTTTTCAATGTTAATATTTAAATTATAAAAAATCGCGTGGAATCAAACAATCAATCGGTAAACTTAAACAGATCAACTAGTTTATACAACATTGACAAAACCATGAATTGATCTTAAAACTTCTATTCAATGTAAGAAAACCTTATGCCACATACCGTAATGAAAATGTAAGCTGATCGTGTTGTCCTGTCTTGGGTCCGTAATGAAAATGTAAGCTGATCGTGTTGTCCTGTCTTGGGTAGCAGTTTGGCAATATGCAAAATTAAAGCTTACCTTGCAGTCTATGACACAAAAAAAACAACAACAAATGTTTAGTTGCTGCTAGGACCTGGTTAAAACACTCTCACAAAACTGCGCCGCCGCTTTCAGTACCGCCCTAAACAAGGTCCAGCCAATGCGAGACCCCCAGGTCCTGGAAACAGGAGAGGACCTTGTTGAAACCATGCATCAAGCTGAAGCACCGCCCACACCACGACCACCTCCTTTTCGCAGAAAAAACTGATTCCCAGGATTTTGCTCACAATTACGTATTGACGTAAAACAGCAAGGACCAGACAACCGGAGTCAAGTGGGATTAAACTATTGTTCCTGACTGTTACTAAATTCTTCGGAGACATTTCTACGACTTCTACAATTACGAAGAGGTTTTTTTATCACTAACGAGGTATGTAACGTTAGTTCTGTGGGGTTTATGTTGTTCATGATTTAAAGTTAGCTTCTTAATGTTAAATCATAAATATGTTTTCTCTTTTAAAGGACAACTCCGGGGAAAAATGAACACTGGTACTGAGTCAACCGTTTTCTTGTATTTATTTTCATGATAATCGAATGTAAAGAGTTTTATCTGTAAAAACTGTTTAGCTTATAACGCTGGTATAAGGGGAATATTATAAGTAAAAATAAATCGCTAGTAAATACCACTAACAAGGCTCAAACACATGAGGGTCCCTATACAAACCGAAGCATTGAGAACTTCGTAAGTGTACGGACAGTTTAATAATAATGTAGGCTACTTTATAAAGAAAGTACCATTGCGCGGAGCCATCTTTGGAAAACACTTTCGACCAGTTTTCGGCAACTCCTGCCTGCATACGCGATGGTATGCTACTGTCTTTATAAAATATACTATTACTGTTAAACTGTCTGTACATTTACAAAGTTCTTCGGTTTACTTCGTTTTGCTTGTAGGGACCTTCATTGTGCTGCCCTGTTAGTGGTGTATTTTGAGCCTTGCTGGTGGAATTAACTAGACATTGTTTTTTATTATTTTTTTATCCTGGTGTTATAAGCTAAACAATTTTTAGAGGTAAAACTCTTTCAATTCGATTATCATGAAAATAAATCCCAGAGAACGGTCGACTCTTTACCAATGTGTTATTACACCCCAGCTTCATTTTTTGCTGGAGTTGTAGACCTACTTTAACTTTCTGTGAAGCAGCGCGTGCTCAAATGAACAAAACTTAGCAAATAGCCAGTGATATGCTATTTTTAGCGCGTGCTCAAATGAACAAAAACTTAGCAAATAGCCAGTGATATTTTTAAGTGATATTTCATTTAACTATTTGCCTAATCGTTTAACAAGAGACATTGTAGTTCAGAAAAAACAACAACATCATACCTTGTTATATTTCAATTATTTTATTTAATCGTTTGTTCATTTAATTGTAGCTATATTTTACAAAATATTTTTTTCAGTTTTGGTTTTGAGAATTTGTAGGCTATTTATTTTCGTTTATTCCTTGTTTTTGTCTCTATAGTTGTAGACCTACACCTTGCTACTTTTTCCTGTTATCTGTATATTTATTTATTCAATTGTTTATAATATAGGCCTATTAAAAGTTTTACTGAAAATTATTAAAGTTAATTATAATGTTCTAGCAAGGTTATTAGTGTCCAGGCATATTGCACATTTAATGCCAACTCTTAAGCACATAGATGAGATTGTAATGTTGTATTGTTGTGTTTTGTAAAACTTTAAAATATACAACAATGAGAGTATTAAATTATTTCTGAACATAGAAACACTAATCGTTTTCAGATCAGTCTCCAGTATGATATTATAATGTTGTATTGTTATGGTTACATAATTGTAAAGCTTTAAACTATACAACAATGATATTACATTATTTCTGAACATTGAAACCCGTTAATCGTTTAACAAGAGACATTGCAGTTCAGTAAAATAACAACACCATGTGAAAGCCTATTAATATTTCAATTTTTCTAATCGTTTTTCATTTAATTTTATATTTGACAAAATATTTTTTCAGTTTTGGTTTTGAGAATTTGTAGGCTATTATTTTATTTTCGTTTATTCCTTCTTTTTGTCTCTATAGTTGTAGACCTACATTTTGCTACTTTTTCCTGTTATCTGTATATTTATTTATTCAATTGTTTATAATATAGGCCTATTTAAAGTTTTACTTAAACTTATTAAAGTTAATTATAATGTTCTAGCAAGGTTATTAGTGTCCAGGCATATTGCACATTTAATGACAACTCTTAAGCACATATAGATGATATTGTAATGATGTATAGGGTTACATTTTGTAAAACTTTAAACTATACAATAATGATATTACATTATTTTTGAACATTATAACGCTAAACGTTCTCAGGGCTGCGTTTCCCAAAAGCATCGTAAATCTAAGTTGATCGTAAAAACGATCGTATGACTGATCATAATATTATAGTCTGTTTCCCAAAAGCATCGTAACTTAAATAGCACTTGAAAATCTTCGCAGAGCTACGAGTGCTCTCGAGTAGGGGAGCGCGGGGCACAACCTAACGCGGGGTTAAATGTAACACGGACGTTTTACATAGTTCGTCAGGATCAAGCCGGCCGTCTTTCCGCTATTTTTCTCTTGCTGCCAGAAGACGGTCTCCCGCAAATTTGCGGAAAGTTTTGATTATATTTCGTGAAGATACTGGACAAAGAGTGTTTTGACACCATGAAAGTAATTTTTTTCATCATAGGTTTTTTTCGGTTTCTGAGTTGGGTGTATACGTTTCCAAATCTAACTTTATATTGCCTTAATGACTGTCTTGTTGGCTCAAACATAGCACCGTTTTGAAACATGTCAGCTATTCCTAGCGACTATTAGCTAGGGTTAAAATATGTAATACACAGCGGGGTTAATTCTAACAGAGTGTTACAAACGCCGCCAAGTGTACAATGAGAATCAAATGAAAACGGAGCCACACAACTTTTCAGGTTTGAGTATACATTTAACTTTGTTAGACTTTCACAAACAATGTTGGGATTTAAAATGTTTAAAATTTAGTGCACTATGAATGATAACTTGTTTATTTATTAAAGATATGGCCTGTTATTAATGCAATAAACCCTTTAAATTTTTATTTTAAGCTAATTTGTATTATTACTGTTATTAATAATAATAATAACAATAACAATAATAATAATAATAATTGTACATCATGCAGCTGCCACACACAAATCTAATTTAATTGAAATTACAATATTTATAATTTTATTTATTATTATTTATTGCAAAACTATGCAGCCCTTTTTTCTATGTCTCTATCCATGATATTGATCCATAATAGAAGGATGATTGGATGAGGGATATGTATGGATATCTGTCTATACAGATGCACAAACAATATCAAACTATACAAATAAAATAGTACTGAATTATGTGTGTTACACACAAGTGTTACAACTAACCCCTCTGTCTGTTACAATTAACCCCGCCTATGGGGTAAGTTGTAACATTTGCACTTCTGTCACTTTCAACTGTACAAAAATGGTAGGTCCTAGAAAAAAACTTTAAGTGTTCATTTGTAGCAGAGATGTGTATGTTGCTTGTGTAAAAAAAAGTATTAATCTAACCTAATTGTTTTTTAATTAATTGAGCCAAAACCAAAAAGCGTTAGGTTGTGCCCCGCTCTCCCCTAACCGTTAATCCCCAAGTGCATTGTAAAAATACAGAGTTGGGGTCACCTGCAGGACAACCGGCAGATTACACTTTTATCTAGATTTAACAGATTACACCTATATGGGGAGGCTGCAGACCTGGAGCCGGCAGTTTTACGCCCCTGACAGTTTTACGCCCCTGACAGTTTTAAGCCCCTGTTGTTCCTGATGCGTCCAGTAGGGGGAGAAGGATAAATGGCGAAATAACGTAAAACGACGGTGTAAACAAACACATTAATAACCGTCTAGACTTTAACTAATTTTTATGTATTTGTTTATTTAAATAAACGTTATAGACAGTGGATTTATTTGCACTATAAGGATTAAAACATCCAGATGTTCAGTTGGGCTTCACTCTTCACTCAGCCAAAGATTTGTTTTTGAAAATATTAGGCTAATAAACATAGTTGAATCAGATGGACAAAGTAATGATATTTGACCGACCTACTGAAGACTTAATTATTCTAAACTGTTTTATATACAGGAAACTCATTGATATATGTTGTTGTGAAGTAGATAAAGTTACATTTATGTACCATATTTAGCCTTGAGATATGCTTAATCATATGGATCCTTAATGAAATATCTGCTGAAATATTTACAATTGGTCATCATACAGCTAGAACAGTGTCCTACATAACATTTAATGAAGACAAACACAATTTAACCCTTTTCTAAAATTCCAAGGGCCATTTAAAAGAAAGAGACAATATTTTTGTTCACAAAAAGGTTATTTATTTACAAAAGAAGCTAAAGTTGAATAGTGGTAGAAACAATGGTTATAAAATAATGGCACAATGTCATGGTTGAACATTTTTTTGGGGTTCAAAAGATGGGTGTTTATAAAAGTTTAGAGACAGAGATTTTAATTTTCTTAAGTAGCTAAAGCTTAATGAGATACAAGTTAAAAAGAACTAAAGACAGAGTATGATAAAACACACATTAAGTGCACTGCACATACATTTTAGTCCAGATCAGTAAGCTATTTTAAGAAAACTGTATGATATACATTAGAAAATTAGATCATCTCATTTATAAAAAAAAAAAAAAAAAAAACTTGAACCAAAATATACATTTAAACCATTTGGGCCAAAGTTTTTAATGTGGGCTTTATAATGCATGTTTGTATGTATTATGTTTGTAAAACAAAATATTAGAGTGAGTGTGCCGTTTGAATCTTTAGTTAGAGAGATTTTCATTCAAATACATACATACATACATACTTATTATAAATGTGTTTGTGTACACATCATAAACTGTAATTAACACATTTCCAATGTGATGTTGCTCCAGAAACCACGTGGAGTAGTAGGCTATGTTTAAATGCAGGGAGTAAACTGGGTCTTACCAGTAGATGCCATGTCACGCAAGGTAAAGACAGACAAGATAAAAATAAAAATTAAATGAATTTTAAAAGTGAGTGAGACAGAGCAGATAAAGAGAAGACTAGGGCAGCCTTTAAACCTATGTGGTTAAGTTTGCTAAGTTTGAACCAGACAAAACATCAACCTGACCATCAAGTAGCCAACTTTTATTGTCTCTCGAAATAATAGAGACTTTATTACAGTTTTTTACAATCTCTTTGTTACTATTTTCAGAACCTTGATGTCATTTTTCAAAACTCTAGGCACAAAACTCACAACCAATGATCAAAATGCACATTTTAAAAACTCTAACCCTTTTCTCAATTGCTTGGATACAATATACATAAAACTTAGATCATTTGTTCATATTCAACAAAAATCACCTGTTCAATATGACACAACTTAAGATCAAAGTACTATTTCAAAAGGCAATTCACACATTACATTTCAAATGAGTGTCTATTCATTTCCTTACAATGATCTAACTATCAAATGATACAACTGCCCAAAATTATAAGTAACTGTTGTGTTACTGTTAATGCATGACACACAATCTTCCATGTTTACAGTAAATCATGAAAGTTTCAAGATAATGAGATTCAATAAACCTATGTTGTGATTGTAGTGTTTTGCATCAATATATCACACACTTTGTTCAATGATTCCTCTATGTGTGTATTCTCTCTACTACTGCAGTACTGCTTTACAGAGATGTGTTTACTGTACAATTTAGTGCCATAATGAAACCTGTATCACCTATTTTGTTCTACAACATTTAATGATTGTACGAAAAATGACAGTGAAACTATCGGTTGCTTGTGTGTGGGTGATAGGCCTATTTTGTTTAGGCCTATTTCACAGTAAATTTGTGTTTTGAACCAATGATTGTGCAAGTGCAAGATTTCTTTAAAGATGTGAATGCACTATGCAATGTTTTGAACATTAGACAGCTTGTGTTACAAGTGATAACCGTTTTGTGTCTGGAGTTTTGAAAAATGACATCAAGGTTCTGAAAATAGTAGCAAAGTGATTGTAAAAAAACTGTAAATTGACCTATCTTTTGAATTGACATTGAATCTTAGCTTATCGTTTAGAAATAATCAATATTGTATCATTACAATTCAATCAACAATAATAACTTTAGCAGATTATTTAAAATACCTCAATTCATGTTGCTTCTAGAAGGTCTGATGCTATAGATCTGTAATGAAATAGGACTATGCTCATATAACGTCATTAGTGTAGTCTCCCCCTACTGGACGCATCAGGAACAACAAGGGCTTAAAACTGTCAGGGGCGTAAAACTGCCGGCTCCAGGTCTGCAGCCTCCCCTACTCGATTACACTGCAACGTAAGTACAACATAGGTTTTGATTGTACTTTTTTGTACACTTTGTTGTACTCGTATTTTGTTTAAATGAATAAATTAAATAATTAAAAAGGAAGGAAAAATAGAAATACACATTCATTTGAAATTAAATTAAACGAATGAACAAAAAACAAAAAATCATAAAATAAGTAATCTAGGAAATATGCTTTAAAGACCGGGCAAAATAGGGATGAATTAAAAAGAAAATCTGTCAATGACTTGCTGACGTGCACGAAAACCAGCCATGTATAAAGCATTTCTTGCGGACCTCCTTCCCTGATCTTTGAACACGGTTGCAGTTAGTTTCAATGTGACATGTCCTTCCAGATGTTTTGTTTTTCCTTATTTGTATGGTGTCCTTTAAATCTGTTAAAAATAAAATCTTTGTTTCCCTCTATCTCCTCTAGAAGGACATTAATTGTATCTTTTTGGAAGGTATCTTCTCTGGTTTTCTTGTTTTTGTTCAGAAATTTTGTCAGCCTGTAGGCTATAGGTGTTTTATATCCATAAAGACTTGTATTGATTTCTAATCCACAACAAGTGACGATTATTAGGTTAAACGTTCAGAATACGATTCCATATGAGTTTATATTTCAGCACTTCGCGAATGGACAGCGTAGCAGGTAGAACGCGTTCTCACGCATTCATGTTCAGTGCATTTTTGGGAAACGCGCGTGGAATTGCAGCGAGCGTTCGCAACCTTGCACTTGGAGAGTGCTCGTTATCGGGAAACCCGGCCCTGACCAGTCTCCAGTATAATGTTGTATAGTTATGATTACATTATTCTAAAACTTTAAAATATACAACAATGATAGTATTACATTGTTTCTAAACATCGAAACCCTAATAGTTTTCTGATAAGTCTCCAGTAAGCTATATTACAAATCTTCTTTAGAAATGTGTTTAGAAGGATGTGTTAAAAAGCATCATTGTCAGGTAAAAAAAGAAAACACATCCCTGTTTTGGAGGGTCATTTCTCTTTCAATTTTTTTATGTTTTAGGTTACTTTTTTATATTTTCTACTCTTTAGAAAATCACAATTTTCAGAAAATGAATTATTTGCAATTGTGGCCTACTCAAAAGTCTGTAAAATTACAAACAAAATTAACAACTGAAATTAACAGCTCTTGCCATTTTTTTTTTCATTTTACCACAAAACTCAGCACCAAAATAATAATATGAAATATTATTAGAAGTAAATTTAATCTAAACCCAGATAGCAAAATTGTTGTGGCCCAGATCCGGCCCACAGTTGACACTTTCATCTGGCCCACATACCGCGTGGAATGATGGCAGTTGGGCGGACCGCTCCTGTTTGCCAGATTTGGGCCACAATTAAGCCATAGCAATGCCACATGTCAGCCATAAAAAAAATGAATGAAGCAGAACTGGCCCACATCTGGCCCACGCACCAAAATTGCTGTGGCCCAGATCCGGCCCACAGTTGAGACTTTCATCTGGCCCACATACCGCATGGAATGATGGCACTTGGGCGGTCCGCTCCTGTTTGCCAGATTTGGGCCACAATTAAGCCATAGCAATGCCGCATGTCAGCCATAAACAAAACAAATGAAGCCGAACTGGTCCACATGTGGGCCAGATGAAAGTGTCAACTGTGGGCCGGATCTGGGCCACAGCAATTTTGATGTCTGGGCCAGATTTGGGTCAGGTGTGCTTCATTCGTTTTTATTATGGCTGACATGCGGCATTGCTATGGCTTAATTGTGGCCCAAATCTGGCAAACAGGAGCGGACCGCCCAAGTGCCATCATTCCATGCGGTATGTGGGCCAGATGAAAGTGTCAACTGTGGGCCGGATCTGGGCCACAGCAATTTTTATATCTGGGCCAGATTTGGGCCAGTTCTGCTTCATTAAATTTTTTATGGCTGACATGCGGCATTGCTATGGCTTAACTGTGGCCCAAATCTGGCAAACAGGAGCGGACCGCCCAAGTGCCATCATTCCACGCGGTATGTGGGCCAGATGAAAGTGTCAACTGTGGGCCGGATCTGGGCCACAGCAATTTTTATATCTGGGCCAGATTTGGGCCAGTTCTGCTTCATTAAATTTTTTATGGCTGACATGCGCCATTGCTATGGCTTAACTGTGGCCCAAATCTGGCAAACAGGAGCGGACCGCCCAAGTGCCATCATTCCACGCGGTATGTGGGCCAGATGAAAGGGTCAACTGTGGGCCGGATCTGGGCCACAGCAATTTTGATGCATGGGCCAGATTTGGGCCAGTTCTGCTTCATTCGTTTTTTTTATGGCTGACATGCGGCATTGCTATGGCTTAATTGTGGCCCAAATCTGGCAAACAGGAGCGGACCGCCCAAGTGCCATCATTCCACGCGGTATGTGGGCCAGATGAAAGTGTCAACTGTGGGCCGGATCTGGGCCACAGCAATTTTGATGCATGGGCCAGATTTGGGCCAGTTCTGCTTCATTCGTTTTTTTTTATGGCTGACATGCGGCATTGCTATGGCTTACTTGTGGCGCAAATCTGGCAAACAGGAGCGGGCCACCCGAGTGCCATCATTCCACGAGGTATGTGGGCCAGATGAAAGTGTCAACTGTGGGCCGGATCTGGGCCACAGCAATTTTGATGCATGGGCCAGATTTGGGCCAGTTCTGCTTCATTTTATTTGTTTCTGGCTGACATGCGGCATTACTATGGCTTAATTGTAGCCCGAATCTGGCAATCAGGAGCGGACCACCCAAGTGCCATTCCACATGGTAGGTGGGCCAGATGAAAGTGTCAATTGTGGGCCGGATCTGGGCCACAGCAATTGTGGTGTCTGGGCCAGATGGGGGCTTATTCTGCTTAATTTGTTTTGTTTATGGCTGGCATCCAGCATTGCTTTGGGCTAATTGTGGCCCAAATCTGGCAAACAAGAACGAACCATTCAAGTGCCATCATTACACATGCGGTATGTGGGCCAGATGAAAATTAATGCACTTAAGGCAGTCCCCTCCAGTTTGCCAGATTAGAGCCACAATTAAGCCATAGCAATGCCACATGTAACCAAAACACAAACCAAATACACAGCTGACCACAGTTGCAATCCTGTTTGCCAGATCTGGTCCACAAGCAGGAAATTTGTTCAGCCACATGTGTGTCAAGAATTACATAAATAGACTATAACTGTGTGTTTTTGTTTTTGCATGCTGTGACTGACACTAAGAAAAATATACACTAAAGAGAAATTTAAAAATGCCCCCTTTCTATGTTAAGAGAAGTTACAACAGATGATTTCAACACATTTCTGAAAACATTTGCATTATTTATTAATATTGTCAAAGAACAACCAAGTGCAAGTTTCAATTTTCAAAACTGGAAAGCAATCAAAAAAAATAGTAATAATAAACAAACACAAAATATGTGCATATAAAGCATCTTAGAGCTAAACAAAAAACAAAACATGTTTCCAGTTGGTCACATCCAGAGCCACCCAAAATTAAAGAAGTCGACCTCCTTGACTGGGCCCATCTGGCAATCTTGCAAGCCTTTATTGGATACACACACAAAAAAAAAAACAATTGTTGACTCAGTAACAGAATGCTGATTTTCAAAGTGTTTTACTAGCAATAGTAGAAAAATGGACTGGACCTATCAGTGCATTAAACAGTTTGGTAAATCTAAAGGGCTATTTATACTTCTTCGTCGAACTCATGCCATAGCTACGTTGTAGGCTGTGTGTAGCGCACGTACCCTTCGGCGTACCCTCGCTAAAGTATAAATGAAAACCAACGCGTTGCCTACAGCATAGAAGCTTCGGCGTAGGTCCGACGCAGAAGTATAATGAGGCCTCAAGGCTAGGTTTGGGTATCGTTTGAATTTGAACGATTCTGATTCCGATTCCTTGTTTCGATTCCGGTTCCTAACGATTCTCGATTCTTTTAAGAGGCAGGGTCAAAAAAGTTGGATCGCCGACGTAAGGTACTCATGTTCGACTCGCGTGGTTATGCCAACACTTCCGGTAGACGCTTCTTCGTTGATGTTGTTCAGCGGTTTCTTCTTCCGCTCGGCGGACTGTGAATATCGAAAGTAGGAATCGAAATTTTAACTTTTGAACGATTCCGGGAAAAATGAAAAGTTAGTCTCGGTTCCAATCGATACTCGATTATCGATACCTAACCCTACTCAAGGCCTTAATTGTGAACATTAATTAATGTATTAACTAGTATTAACTAACATGAAGTGCATTATTTATTAACCATTTTTGGTAACACTTTACAATAAGGTTCATTAGTTAATATTAGTTAACTACATTAGTTAACTAATGAACTAATGATGAACATCGCTTATACAGCATTTATTAATGTTTGTAAACGTTAATTTCAATTTTTACTAATACTTTATTAAAATCTTGTTAACATTAGTTAATGTGCTGTGAACTAACATGAACAAAGAATGAACAGCTTTATTTTTTATTAACTAACATCAACGAAGATTAACAAATACTGTTACAAATGTATTGCTCATGGTTAGTTCATGTTAGTTAATACATTAACTATTGTTAACTAATGAACCTTATTGTAAAGTGTTACCCCTTTTTTAATGTTTCAGTCATTCACTGTTTGTTCATGTTAGTTCACAGTGCATTAACTAATGTTAACAATTACAACTTTTGATTTGTATAATTATATTATATTATATATAATTTTTTTACTGGACATTTTAAAGCTCATAACCATATTTTATTGTTACTTAAACTTAGAGTTTAGTGTTATGTTGCATCATGCAGTATTTCTGCTGAAGAGTAAGAGTCAATGTCTGTTACCTCAATAAATGTTAAAAGGTCATTCCTATTTTATTTGTGTACATTTTAATTATTAACATTACAAGCACCCTCTTTTTATGACTAAAATAACAGGTAAGGGTAAAAAAAAACTGAATTCTCAAACAAGGAAAATGAAAAAACGGAATTAGCAAAAATGAAAATGGAAAAAACAGAATTTGGGAAAAAAATAAAACTAAAATATTCTAGGGCCATAATCAAGTATTCAGACAGACCATGGTATTATACACATGGCAAAAACACAATGTAGCTGACTTACAGGTGTCTTGGGACCTCCTTCGTTTCTTGCTTTCTCTTCTCCCTCCGTCTCGGTCACTTGACAGATGAAGCCATTTTTTAATAAATGTTTCAATTTCTTGATCGGTGGCCGTAGCTGTCAGTCTATTGGTTCTGACAGTTCCTAAAAATATAGAACATTGTAAATGCAAGGATGACAACTTTTAAAATCTTAGGACACAATTAGCAGGAATACAAGCATTGACCAAGTGCATACTTTGCCAGTGCCACTCTAAAGAACATTTGGCCCAAGGCAACAAGGACACATTTCGGACAAGGACACTTTTTGTTTCTTTTGTTTGTTTTTGCCAAAAAGGCACAAGTTCAACCTTTTTTTAGCAAACCAGGGTGACTAGGAACATGTATTTGTATAGATGTTTTCTTGTTTCAGAGGAGTTTAAATATACCACCAGCAATTTTCTGTAGAAAATCACATCGACATATGTTATTAAGGTGAAAAGCATCCTGACTCGAAATAAAATAAATAAATAAAAACAAAGCAGAAAAACTCATTTTAAAATGACTAGGGTATACTAAAAATGTGAAATACAAAGTAATAATACCTGAACCAACTTGCTCAATAATATCTATTAGGCTATTGTTACTTTGTAATCATCTCATAAAAGCTTTTATTGTAATAAAAAGCATGTAGTAATTTGTGCTTTCACAAAGTAATACAACTACAGTGCAGTATTACTGTATGCCCAATGTACATGAATGAAATATTACACTGGGCTTTTATACATTTTTTATTGTTGTGCCAAAAAAAGCTAGAGTTAAATATTTTCACCATTCAGAACTGACTGAAGATTGGCAAGATCGGAGCACAGACACTACCGGTCAAAAGTTTTAGATCAGTTAAATGAAGTCTCTTCTGCTCACCAAGGCTGCTTCATTTGATGAAAAAACAAAATGACAAACAGAAATATTGTGAAATATAATGACAATTTTGAAATGACTGTTTTCTATTTTAATATATATTAAAATATAATTTGAAAGCTGAATTTTCAACATCATTACTGTCGCTGATTACAGATCAGTTTTCAGTGTCACATCACACATGATCCTTCAGAAATCATTCTAATATGCTGATTTTATGCTCAAAAAACATAAATTATTATTTTCAATGTTGAAAACAGTCGTGTATCATTTTCCCCCCAAACTTCTATGATGACTTCTAGGATTTATTTAAAATATAATCTTTTCTAACATTAGAAATGTCTTTACTGTAACTTTAGATCAATTTAACTCATCCTTGATGAATAATAGTATTTTTTTAATTTCTTTCCCCCAAAAAATAAAAAAATAAAATCTTACTGACCCCATACTTTTGAATGGTAGTGATTAATGTTACAAAAGCTTTCCATTTCAGAATAATTCTGTTCTTTTGAACTTTCTATTCATCAAAGAATCCTGAAATAAAAATGTAAAAAACTGTTTTCAACATGGATAATAATCATAAATGTTTCTTGAGCATCATATTATAATAATTTTTGTAGGATCATGTGATACTGAAGACTGGAGTAATGATGCTGTAAATTCAGCTTCGATAATAAATTACACTTCAATATAATTCACATAGAAAACCGCTGTTTTAAATTGTAATAATATTTCATAATATTACTGATTTTTTTGGGGGGGGGTTTGTATTTTTTTTTATCAAATAATTGCAGCCTTGGTGAGCAGAAAAGACTTCTTTTAAAAACATTACCGATCTAAAACATTTGACCGGTAGTGTAGCCTACATTAGCAAATGTAAATACTTTTGGCGCCCCTATTCAATCGATACTTGTTCATTTCGCATTCGAGAACCATAATAGTTCTAGCTTAGAGTTATACTGCCAAAATGATCTTACTTCAAGTATAGAAGTTATTCCATTAACTCATACAACAATAGGTATGAAGCAATCGCCTAGCCCTAGAAAATATAAATGTATCGATTATATCTTACCTTGGTGATTGTTTGCAGTATTCGTCCTCCCTCAAACTGACAATCCTCTGGCTTGGTTTCGAGCTCCTTTTTCGCGCTTCACGGCTAGGTTTAAATTTAAAGGCCCAATCGTCGGTTTGTTTTTTTTTTTCTTCTTCCTCTAACTGACGTTGGTTTCCAGCGCCTTTTTCAAATTTTACAGCTACGTTTAAATTTAAAGCCCCGAATCGTCAGTTTGATTTTTTTTTTTCAAAGACAACTTCACATGCAGTAAATATTTTGTTACAAAGAAAATAGAGATCTTATCTCTAATAAATAAGTAGGCCTAAGCTGAAGCAAAAAAAAAAAAATAAATAATAAAAATAAAAATTGAAAAAGTTTATTGTCAAAATAATAATATTTTCTCACAAGAGCTTCACTAATTGTCAGTCATTTAATTGTATTTCATTAATTATAATGTTAAAATTATAGATATTGTTTTATCTTTAAGAAAGATCATTTATAGACTAAAAGTGACTTTTGTATAAATTTATATTAAGCCAAAAATGTAATTAAATTTTCATTTATGTATTTAAATACGTTTATTTTGTTTTAAAATATTACAATATTTTTTTATATTTTCAATATTGAATTTTTATTTTATTTGATTATAGCTATTTAAAATATTTGAATATTGTACAAGTCCTGTACGTTTGTTATAAAAATAGCCAAAGTAGGCTACAACATGTTCCTGGCTCAGCATCTTTATTGATCCTGGAACAGCATTCAAGTTTGAAGTTGTCAACCATGCTTCTAGATAAGTGTTATTAAAATGTCCCTCCTACTTTAGGGATCGGGTTAGGGATAGGACTATTTTTATGAACAGGAATTATGTGCCTTGATCAACAAAATTATGTTGATACAGGGACATGTACTTGGCAAAATCATTGTGCCCTAAGCTTTGCACAAATAGCAATTAAGTATCTTCTTGCACATCCCAAAACCATAAACAGCTCTTTATAAGTTTGAACTTACACAATTTTCTAAACACTCTACCTACAAAACATATGTGAGCAATTGTCATATTTTATGTGGCCTTACATCCAGCCTATCTAAGGCCATGTGTCCACCAAAGCGTTTTTAGCTAGCTGAAAATGCTATGGCAATCTGAAAAGGCCTAGCTGTAAGCGATTATGTTTTGGCAGTGCAGAAGTCATGATGTCATGTTGTTTTGTTGAGACACTTTGTTGCTATACAGAATATCCGTGGCACAGTTTACTTTTTACTGATTTCCCTGATAATTTGTATAATGCTAAAAATGTTTGTATAGTATGAATGTCATATAGACACGTATGTTCGGAGACCAGAAATATTATTTTTCCATCTACTCTGCTATTTGATGTTGTACAGAAAGAATGTTTTGACAGTTGGTCAGTGTGGTATGTGTGGTCCATTGTGATTGGACAGTCAAGTGACAGTGATGACCGTTGATGACTCTCGTAAATCTGTAAAAAAAATGTGTTCAGCACTTTATAGCCAAATAAAAAAAAATAAAAACACTCAGCAAGTCGTTACAGCGTTTTAAAAACGCAGCACTCCCATTAAAAACAATTTAATAAACACACCGGTCACATAAAAAAAAAAAATGCATTGGTGTACACGAGACACAGCCGTGTCTGCTGCATCTATACCAAAAAATATTGTTAATTGTTGTTAAAAAAATTTCAAGGCAGTTTAAAATTCTGCCCTTTGAAGCTAAATTAGCCATTGTCAGAAGTGTTGAAAAGCCAGACTTGTCACGTAGGTTTACATGTAGGTTTACGTAGGTTTTTGGGGGGCAAAAACCATACTTTTGCCAAAACTGGCCCAAATACATTTTAAGATAAATGGGCCACATTTTTAACATTACATGTGGGCCACTTTTGGCTCACATCCATATGAGCCAGTGGTCACTGAGCCATATATTTGCCAAACCTGGCCCTGATGTGTTATGAGATAACTGGGGCACATTTGCAACATTATATGTGGGCCACTTTTGAATCACTTCTAGGTGAGCCAGTGCCAACTGTGCCATATCTTTGCCAAAACAGGCCCAGAATTGTTTTAAGATAACTGGGCCACATTTTCAGTATTGTATCTGGGCCACTTTTGGCTCACATCCAGATGAGACAATGGTCACTTAACCATATTTTTGCCAAACGTGGCCCAGATGTGTTAGAAGATAATTGGGCCACATTTGCCACATTGTATGTGGGCCACTTTTGGCTCACATCCAGATGAGCCAATGGTCACTTAGCCATATCTTTGCCAAATTTGGCCCAGATATGTTTTGGGATAACTGGGCCACATTTGCAACATTATATGTTGGCCACTTTTGGCTGACATCCAGATGAGCCAGTGGTCACTGAGCAATATATATTTGCCAAACCCACCCCAGATGTGTTATAAGATAACTGGGCCACATTTGCCACATTATATGTGGGCCACTTTTGGCTCACATTCAGATGAGCCAGTGGTCACTCAGCCATATCTTTGCCAAACCTGGCCCAGATATGTTTTGAAATAGCTGGGCCACATTTGCAATATTATATGTGGGCCACTTTTGGCTTACTTCAGGATGTACCAGTGCTCGATGAGCCATATCTTTGTCAAACGTGGCCCAGATGTGTTATAAGATAACTGGGCCACATTTTCCACATTATATGTGGGCCACTTTTGGCTCACATCCAGATAAGCCAGTGGTCACTCAGCCATACCTTTGCCAAATCTGGCCCAGATATGTTTTGAGATAACGGGGCCACATTTGCAACATTATATGTGGGCCACTTTTGGCTCACATCCAGATGAGCCAGTGGTCACTTAGCCATATCTTTGCCAAACCTGGCCCAGATATGTTTTGAAATAACTGGGCCACATTTGCAATATTATATGTGGGCCACTTTTGGCTTACTTCAGGATGTACCAGTGCTCGATGAGCCATATCTTTGTCAAACGTGGCCCAGATGTGTTATAAGATAACTGGGCCACATTTTCCACATTATATGTGGGCCACTTTTGGCTCACATCCAGATAAGCCAGTGGTCACTCAGCCATACCTTTGCCAAATCTGGCCCAGATATGTTTTGAGATAACGGGGCCACATTTGCAACATTATATGTGGGCCACTTTTGGCTCACATCCAGATGAGCCAGTGGTCACTCAGCCATATCTTTGCCAAACCTGGCCCAGATATGTTTTGAAATAACTGGGCCACATTTGCAATATTATATGTGGGCCACTTTTGGCTTACTTCAGGATGTACCAGTGCTCGATGAGCCATATCTTTGTCAAACGTGGCCCAGATGTGTTATAAGATAACTGGGTCACATTTTCCACATTATATGTGGGCCACTTTTGGCTCACATTTAGATGAGCCAGTGGTCACTCAGCCATATCTTTGCCAAACCTGGCTCAGATATGTTTGGAAATAACAGGGCCACATTTGCAATATTATATGTGGCCCACTTTTGGCTTACTTCAGGATGTACCAGTGCTCGATGAGCCATATCTTTGTCAAACGTGGCCCAGATGTGTTATAAGATAACTGGGCCACATTTTCCACATTATATGTGGGCCACTTTTGGCTCACATCCAGATAAGCCAGTGGTCACTCAGCCATACCTTTGCCAAATCTGGCCCAGATATGTTTTGAGATAACGGGGCCACATTTGCAACATTATATGTGGGCCACTTTTGGCTCACATCCAGATGAGCCAGTGGTCACTCAGCCATATCTTTGCCAAACCTGGCCCAGATATGTTTTGAAATAACTGGGCCACATTTGCAATATTATATGTGGGCCACTTTTGGCTTACTTCGGGATGTACCAGTGCTCGATGAGCCATATCTTTGTCAAACGTGGCCCAGATGTGTTATAAGATAACTGGGTCACATTTTCCACATTATATGTGGGCCACTTTTGGCTCACATTCAGATGAGCCAGTGGTCACTCAGCCATATCTTTGCCAAACCTGGCCCAGATATGTTTTGAAATAACAGGGCCACATTTGCAATATTATATGTGGGCCACTTTTGGCTTACTTCAGGATGTACCAGTGCTCGATGAGCCATATCTTTGTCAAACGTGGCCCAGATGTGTTATAAGATAACTGGGCCACATTTTCCACATTATATGTGGGCCACTTTTGGCTCACATCCAGATAAGCCAGTGGTCACTTAGCCATATCTTTGCCAAATCTGGCCCAGATATGTTTTGAGATAACTGGGCCACATTTGCAACATTATATGTGGGCCACTTTTGGCTTACATTCAGAGGAGCCAGTTCTCGATGAGCCATATCTTTGTCAAACGTGGCCCAGATGTGTTATAAAATAATTGGGCCACATTTTCCACATTATATGTGGGCCACTTTTGGCTCACATCCAGATGAGCCAGTGGTCACTCAGCCATTTCGTTGCCAAATCTGGCCCAGATATGTTTTGAGATAACTGGGCCAGATTTGCAACATCATATGTGGGCCACTTTTGGCTTACATTCAGATGAGCCAGTTCTCGATGAGCCATATATTTGCCAAATCTGGCCCAGATGTGTTATAAGATAATTGGGCCACATTTTCCACTTTATATGTGGGCCACTTTTGGCTCACATCCAGATGAGCCAGTGGTCACTCAGCCATATCTTTGCCAAATCCGGCCCAGATATGTTTTGAGATTACTGGGCCACATTTGCAACATTATATGTGGGCCACGTTTGGCTTGCATCCAGATGAGTCAGTTCTCGATGAGTCATATCTTTGCCAAATCTGGCCCAGATGTGTTATAAGATAATTGGGCCACATTTGCCACAATACATGTGGGCCACTTTTGGCTCACATCCAGATGAGCTGGTGCCACTGTGCCATATATTTGCCAAAACTGGCCCAGATATGTTACAAGATAATTGGGCCACATTTGCAACCCTATATGTGGGCCACTTTTGGCTCACATCGCGTTGAGCCAGTGGTCACTCAGCCATATCTTTGCCAAACCTGATCTAGATGTGCTACAACATAACTGGGCCACATTTGCAGCGTCAAATGTGGGCCAGTTTTGGCTCACTTCAAGATGAGCCACTGCCACTGTTCCATATCTTTGCCAAAACTGGCCCAGATATGTTTTAAATAACTGGGCCACATTTACAACATTATATGTGGGCCACTTTTGGCTAACATATAGATGAGCCAGTGCCACTGAGCCATATCTTTGCCAAACCAGGCCCAGATATGTTTTAAGATAAGTGGGCCACATTTGCTGAAACATCTGTGGGCCATATTTGGTTTACATCCAGATTAGTCATAGTCAATTGTGCCACATTTTTGCCATAAGTGGCCCGCATTTGGTTTGTCATATTTGGGCCATATTTATTATCTATCAAATGGGCCACTTTAGGCTAAGATTCAGATTACACATTGCCACGAGTGCCGCATCTTTGCCTAAAATGGCCCACATGTGATTTACATTTTTTGGCCCATATTTGCCATTTTACATGTGGGCCACTTCAGGCTCAGACACATTTGGTCCGGGCCATAAGAAGGCCACCAGTGCCGAATCATTGCCTGAAGTGGCCCACACCCGTCTGCTATCTGGGAAGCATATAACTGATTTTTTATCATTAAAAATATGAAAAAGTTTAACATAAAAAAGTTAAAATTAATAAAATAATTCAGTGCAAATACAATATAAAACAAAATGACTTAAATGAAAAATATATTTTCAGTTATTTTCAACAACGTACAGATATAGAATTCTGGGTTAGAGTTTGTTCTGTTTGCCATAACTACAAATAAACAGAAACAAATGCATTGCAATAGCCTTAGTAAGTAGACCTATCCCCTCTTTTACATTTTTAAGAAAACAATAAAAATGACAGCAAACAGACGCTTTTATAATTATTGTTCTGCCATCTTTGTGATTTTTTTTCTTTCGGATATATTTTTTTATATAACTAGGCTACCTTTTGTTAGTGAACTAATGGGTTTGTGTGACATATCAATGAATTTCAAGGCAGTATTACAAAGTTGAAATACACTAACACTTTATTATTGTCCTTTCAAAAGTAACTGAATGCCCTGCTACATATATTAGCCTACAGTAATCATAATTATATTTAAAACATAGTAATGTAGGCTACATGTATCATTTAAATGTCATTATACAATATATAATGGTTTATTAGACACTATAAATGCATTTGAAAATGATCCATTTTTCGCTCAAAAAAATCGTTCTGTGCATAACCTAGATCTACGCACCACTACTTTCCAAATATCTTGATACAAATTTTTAATCATATTACACACCCCTAATATACGGTATTACTTTTATTCCTTCAGGTCTTAAAAAGCTTTAAATTTGACCCTGGTTTATAATTGAAATGTTTAAATTCACAGTAAATCAAATATACTGTATTATATATTTTTTATTTTATATAAAATATATATTTTACAAAATATTTTTTACTGTAAAATTACTATAAAATCTAAGCCATAAATCTAACCAAGTTATGTTCCAAATTTGAAGTTGATATCACAAAAATTGAAGTTCCCATGAGATGTTGTTTAGGCGTAGTACCAAAAATAGCCACCGGGTGCCATTGAATTCCATTGAATTTAGTTGTATATATTCTGCCTTAAAGGGTTAGTTCACCCAAAAATAAAAATTAAGTCATTAATTACTCACCCCCATGCTGTAACAACCCCGTAAGACCTTCGTTCATCTTCGGAACACAAATAAAGATATTTTTGATTGAATCTGAGGGCTGGATCACTTTTCCATAGACAGCCTGAGGGACTGCCTCTTGACGGCCCAGAAAGTCATTAAAAGAAAAGGTTTAAATATTCCATGTGCCTACAGTGGCTCAACTATAACTTTATCAAGCGACGAGACTACTTTTTGTGCGAAAAAAAACGTAAATAACGACTTTATTCGACTTTCCATTACTTCCTTATGGGCGCATGCGCGAGAACTGAGACGAGACCGTTCTTCTTCGACTACTTTTTGTTACCGGCTGCTCACCGCTTAGGAGTTTTACCGCCCCCTACCGTATAAGATGACATACTGCTTGTAAACAGAACGTTTTGCGCCTCCGGCTATATCAGTACGTCATCTTATACGGTAGGGGGCGGTAAAACTCCTAAGCGGTGAGCAGCCGGTAACAAAAAGTAGTCGAAGAAGAACGGTCTCGTCTCAGTTCTCGCGCATGCGCCCATAAGGAAGTAATGGAAACTCGAATAAAGTCGTTATTTACGTTTTTTTTTCGCACAAAAAGTAGTCTCGTCGCTTGATAAAATTATAGTTGAGCCACTGTAGGCACATGGAATATTTAAACCTTTTCTTTTAATGACTTTCTGGGCCGTCAAGAGGCAGTCCCTCAGGCTGTCTATGGAAAAGTGATCCAGCCCTCAGATTCAATCAAAAATATCTTTATTTGTGTTCCGAAGATGAACGAAGGTCTTACGGGGTTAGTACAGCATGGGGGTGAGTAATTAATGACTTAATTTTCATTTTTGGGTGAACTAACCCTTTAACAAATTATTACATTTCTGTCCAAATATCAATTTTGTCACACAATTTGGAACTTTGAGACTCAAGACCTTTCTGACAATATGTGTTTTGTCAAGATTAGAAAAGGTTTTGATAATAAATTATGAAATATAATGATGCCCAAAAGGGGAGGAGCCTGATAAAATAAATACGGTTTCTATGGTAACGCAATGTTCAACTATAAAACGGTGTTTACAGGATGAATTCTGAGTTTATAAGCTTTCAAATGATACCTAATTTATGATAACTACTAAAATATGTGATATAATAAAAAAGGTGATAAAAAATTATATCATATTTTAGAGGATAATATTATATTATATATTTGTATTTTATTGAAAAATACTAGATTATGTTTTATTATGAACTTTTAGCATAAAAACAGAAGTTTCAATGATTAAAAGTGGGTGCATGTGACAAAGGTCAAAAGTGGGTGTGACAAAGGTCAGACCTTCTGTTATGATGCAGATTTTTTGAGGTGCACTCTTGTCATAAATTCATCAATTACTCTTCCTACATAATTTGTAACACAAAACAGGGGTAGAATATTTATTTAGAAGTCTTAGACCTTTCCAACAATATACAATTTGTCATAATTAGATTAAGATTTAATAGAAATATAGTGAAGTAAAGTTAGGCGTCCCGGTACCGGGACGGTGACAGTGTAAAGCACATTATATTTTTGTAATTTTAATGTGTTCTTATGTTTTTCCTTAGATGCCTAATCTGAAGAGATTTCGTAAGCGGCGCCCGAACTTGAACAACAAAAGTAAGACTGATGCCTCTATTTCCCCTGTTTGTGTGTGTCCAGATGTATCTGGCATCGTAGCAGGCAATGAGGTAAGATTGCGGTCTGCAGAAGTGAATGAAGAGCTTACAGGTGTAGCCTGCAGTGTAGTTTCAATAGTCAAGCACAAGATACATAATGTGTGTACATGGCAGAAATCAGATCTTGATGACATTCATAATAAGGGAAAAAAACTAGTTGATGACATGAAAGCAGAATCTAATGGAGACTGTCAGTTTCTTCATCATTTTACTACGCAATATAATGTTTTCAATAAAACATGCAATGTAAAAGTAGGAAAGGCATTGGATGGATTAAAGCACGAGCTGTATGAGAAAATTCAAGAGATGCTGTTCAGTCATGAATATTGTTTAATGACCATAAATGGAGACATGTGCACTATCGTGAGACATAACGATTTCTATGTCGTTGTAGACTGGAATGTCCGTAACGCATGTGGTTTAGGCTCTGACATTGGTACATCAGTTCTTGTTTTTAACACAAACTGGCAAGACCTAGTTTTTCACATGGATAATTTAATGACGAGCTTGATTGCAGAGAAGTTTAGCATTTGTGGCATTAATATAGACATCATCTCATCAGATATACAATCTTTTGACATTAGTGAAGTCCTTGGAGAATGTACAGTCAAAGATACTGAACAAAGCCTGCCATCTACATCAAATGAAACAGGAAGTGTTCATTGCATTCGTGGATCATTTCATCAGGCTGATGAGCAGTTCCAATGGGGAGGAAAACAGTGTGTTGCAGTTAGTTTGGCTGCAATGGCAAAGCACAGTGTACGTAGTGTGTTCTCATGGGGAAAAAAAGATTTAGATAATGTTGTGATTGATGGTGACAGCTTGTATACCAGTTTACGTCAAAATGGTTCAATCAGTGATCCAACAGAGCACAAATTGTTGTGCATTCAAGATCTTCCTCAACAATACTCATTTAATTCAAATGGATTTCAATTTGAGTATGGTGACTTTGTTTCTGGATTTGTAGATGTGGTTGACAAAGAATTTATTTTGTCTGGTGCATGTGTAACATTACGTGATGGTTTACAAACAATGTTTGAAAAATATGATACATGCTTTTTAACTTTAAATGGTTACACCTGTGGTATAATTAAGCAAAATGGCCAGTTTGCTATAGTAGATTCTCATGCACGTAGTAACACTGGGATGGTTGATAGTGATGGTTTTAGTGTGGTTGTATATTACAATACACTGAGCTGTATTTTAAGGCACATTGAAAATTTGTCTGCTTGTATTGGAGGAAACCAAAAACTGTTTGAATTAAGTGGTATTTGTGTGCATCAAGTTAAAAGCAGTAAAGCAACTGTCTGTGAATCACAAAAACAGCATCATGTTGATAAGAAGAGGAAATTGCAGACTTCGAAAGAGACTTTGGAAGAAAATAAACTTGGAACTGTGGTTGTGAAAAAACAGAAACAATGTTTCAAGGACAGCACTGAGGTTAGCAACTCAAATTTTGACATTTTTGACAATTCAGATGTAGTTTGTTTAGGAAATGGATTGAACAGAATGTTTGATTTTAGTCCACTGTGTCATGAAGTTAAGCAAAAATTAAGTGAATACCTTCATATAGACTTTCATGGAGAAAATGTTCTCTTACCAAAAGAAAATGGACCAATGGGCAGTCCTTGTAAAACAGTTAGTATTGTAGGTGATGGGAATTGTTTCTTCAGAGCAGTAGCACAAGCTGTGTGTGGCACACAAAAAGCCCATAGAGCAGTTAGACTTGCAATTGTAAAGCACATGGAACTGCACAGTGAGGAATACAGTAAACTCTTAAGATGTCAGTATACATCTATGGAAGATTATTTATCAAGTTCAAAAATGAAGTTTGTAGGGTCATGGGCCACAGAAGTGGAAATTCAATCGACAGCAAATTATTTAGGAGTTGATATTTATACATATCATAATGAAACATGGTTAAAGTACAGTTGTATGCACAGAAGGATGAGTAACCAAGGAATATATTTAAAACACTGCAATGAAAATCACTATGAAGTTGTTATTTGTGTGACACTACCTAATAAGCAGATTTGCTATGAGTTGTGTCAGAATGAAAAAAAGGATGATGAGAAAATATGCACAAGACTGAGTGTAAAGCAAAAGAATGAAGTTAACATAAAAAACAATGACACAGATTATGTTGATCATGATACAAATGATGATTTATCTGTTAATAGAAGAAGCAGATATTTAAACCATTATCATTCACTAAAACGAGTTCAAACTAAAATTAATACTAAAAAACATATGAATAATGACCATATCAAAGAATTGTATCATAGTAATACAGAGTTTCAAAAACATGTCAAAACTCTCACTGCAAGAAGATATCATACAAATGTTTTATATAATAAGTCATTAAAACAAGCAAGTAAAATTAAATATTTTGAAAACAAGCAACATAAAGATGAAGTCAAAGAGTACAGTAAATTAAAGTACCGTGAAAATACACAACATAAAAATAAAGTCAAACAATACAGTAAGAGAAAGTATTGTGAAATAACACAATATAAAAATAAAGTCAAACAATACAGTAAGAGAAAGTATTGTGAAAATACACAACATAAAAATAAAGTCAAACAGTACAGTAAGAGAAAGTATTGTGAAAATACACAACATAAAAATAAAGTCAAACAGTACAGTAAGAGAAAGTATTGTGAAAATACACAACATAAAAATAAAGTCAAACAGTACAGTAAGAGAAAGTATTGTGAAAATACACAACATAAAAATAAAGTCAAACAGTACAGTAAGAGAAAGTATTGTGAAAATACACAACATAAAAATAAAGTCAAACAGTACAGTAAGAGAAAGTATTGTGAAAATACACAACATAAAAATAAAGTCAAACAGTACAGTAAGAGAAAGTATTGTAAAAATACACAACATAAAAATAAAGTCAAACAGTACAGTAAGAGAAAGTATTGTGAAAATACACAACATAAAAATAAAGTTAAGAAATACAGCAGGGTGAAATATCATAATAATGAAAAGCATAGACGTATAGTTAAGGAAGCAAGTCATTTCAAGTATCACAACAATGCATTACACAGGGAAAGTGTAAAAAGAATTAACACGATGAGAAGGAAACAATTAAAACAAAATCAACAGCTTTCTGATTTTGTCAGAAAACAGTTTGACGATAAAGTTAGTTCTGGGTTAGAGTTTGTTTGTTGTGTTTGCCATAGATTGTTGTTTAGACACCAAGTATTATGTTGTAGCAAAGAAAGTTATAATAACAATTCTGCAACTTCGTTGGTAGCCAACTCATGTATTACAGAGAGTTTTTTGCATAAGTGTGATGCCCAATGTGATATTCCCTGTAATTTGGCAAATTCATGTAAAGGCCAGCTTTGGATTTGCTACACTTGTCATTCTAAGTTGAAAAAAGGAGAAAAGCCAGCGGAAAGTGCTGTTAACAATCTGGAATTGCAACCAATTCCAGAAGAGCTTAGTTGCCTTAATAATTTAGAGCAACATTTGATTTCATTGCATATTCCATTTATGAAAATGTTGGCTTTGCCAAAAGGTGGTCAAAATGGAGTTCATGGTCCTATTACTTGTGTACCAGCTAATGTTAAAAACACAACAAATGTCTTGCCTAGAACAGAAGCTGAGGGGTCTTTCGTTTGTGTAAAGTTAAAGCGCAAATTAACGTATAAAGGTCATTATAAGTATCAGTATGTAGATACAAATAAAATTAAACAAGCATTATGTTACTTAAAACAACACAACAAGTTTTATACAGATGTAGTTTTTAATGATGATTGGTTAAATGAGTTTACTAGGCAACAAAATGAAGATGATAAAAATGACATTGAAGAAAATGAAGCGGAAAATGTACAAGTTGATGAGGAGTTACATGATAGGCAACAGCACTGTGTCTTTATGGACACGTGTTTACAGCCTGTAGATATTGGGCAAGAAGTTCTTGATCAGTACTATGATGGGATCTTGAGCATTGCTCCTGCTGAAGGGAATAATCCAGTCAAAATGCTTGCAGATGAAACAAACGAGGCAAAATGTTTTCCAGTTTTATTTCCACATGGTTGTTCAATTTATCGCGACAAAAGGGCACAGAGATTAACATTGTCACGCTATTTTAATAATAGAATTTTGCATGCAGATGGAAGATTTGCACAAAATGTTGAATACATTTTTTATGCACAATATTTGTCTGAAGTTGAACAGGTAGTGTCTAGTGTATCTATTGCTCTTAGGAAAGGGCATGGCTGTAGTAAATCCATACCAAATGACATGTTTAAAGACACAGAGTCCTTGAGGCAAGTTCTTAATTTTGATGAAGGGTACAGATTTTTGAAGCCCATCCGCGGCACTCCATCATTCTGGCAAGGAGTGCAAAAAGATTTGTTTGCTATGGTAAGACAGTTAGGCATTCCCACTTGGTTTTGCTCATTTTCATCTGCAGATATGAGATGGACAAATTTGATGTCAAGTATTTTAAAAAATGAAGGAAGACAGGAAACTTTAGATCAACTGGAATGGGCAGACAAATGTGAGCTTTTGCGTCGTAATCCTGTTACTGCAGCTCGCATATTTGATTTTAGATGGCATTGTTTTTTGAAAGAGGTGCTCATGTCACCAGTTCACCCCATAGGAGAAATTGTAGATTATTTTTATAGGGTTGAATTTCAACAACGTGGTTCTCCCCATGTTCATTGTTTGTTTTGGATCAAAAATGCTCCTCAAATAGATAAAAATTCTGATGAAGAGGTTGTTGAGTTTATAGATAAATATGTTACTTGTGAAGTGCCCATTGAAAATGAAAACTTGCACAGTATTGTCACATCGGTGCAATGTCACAGTAAGCATCATTCTAAAACGTGCAAAAAGAAAAACACAGTCTGTCGTTTTAACTTTCCAAAGCCACCATCAATGAAGACGTTCATTTGTCGAAGAAAAGTAGATGACTCTGAGGTAGACATGCCCAATAATGGTGATAGTACAAATACTTGTCAACACAAAACTAAAACTATAATTGATAACGTCAATTTAGAATATGCTCGTGGCATAATGACAGCAGTTAAGACAGCTGTTTTAGAAGAGAAGATAGATTCTTTACAAAGTTTGTTTACTAGTATTGGTATAAATCAGGAATTGTTTGAGATGGCATATAAGAGCATAAATAATACTACACACATTGTCTTAAAACGACAATTAAATGAAGTGTGGGTTAATCAGTATAATAATTTTAGCCTTCAGTGCTGGAACGCTAATATGGACATTCAATATGTCACAGATGCTTATGCCTGCATTGTTTATATCATTTCCTACATTTCAAAATCTGAAAGAGAAATGGGTTTGTTGTTAGCTAATGCCCAACGAGAATCAACAACGCAGGGTAATGTGGATGCAAAACAAGCTTTGAAAAAATTAGGGACCGTGTATTTACACAATCGAGAGGTTAGTGCACAGGAAGCAGTTTATAGATTAACCAATATGCACTTAAAAGAGTGTTCAAGGAAGGTTCAGTTTATTCCTACAGGTGACGATACTGTTCGTATGAGTTTGCCACTTAGCGTTATACAAAACAAGTTGAAATCTCAAAATCTGAATAGTGAAGAGATGTGGATGACAAGTTTTGTTGATCGTTACAAAAATAGACCAAATCAGAACATTTTTAATGATATGTGCTTAGCCACATTTGCATCAGAGTACCGAATAGTGTACGAAAGTCAGTCGGGTTCCAATAAAATTATGTTGCAAAACAACTTAGGTTTCATTGTGAAGAGAACACGCACTCAACCTGCTATTGTCCGTTTTGCCCGATTCTCTGTCACAAAAAATCCTGAAAAATTTTATCAAAGTTTACTACAATTGTTTCTTCCATACCGTACAGATAGTCAACTGAAACCAGCAGGATATAATAATTATGAACACTTTTATAGGGAAGGTGAAGTGTCTTTTAGCAACGGTTCAGCACAATCAGTACAACATGTTGTAAATACACACAGAGCATTATTTGAAAAGGATGCAGATGTGCTGGACACTGCACAAAACACTGTTCATAATGAGGACGTGTTAGAAAATGCATGGTGTGCACTTTGTCCTGAACAGCAATTAGAACGTTTTGAGTGTAAACAAGTAAGACTGGAAACAGATCAGGAAATAGAGGGACATGAGAGCATTCCAGATTTAGCATTTAACAATCAGCTAAATGCTCAGATAGAAAAAAAACAGAATTGTCTGAATCGTGTAGATGGCTTGAGCTTAATTCGCTCTTTAAACAAAACCCAGATGGCTGTTTTCTATAAAATTAGACAGTGGTGTTTGGATAAAATCAGAGGAGAAAACCCAAAACCATTTCATGTATTTCTTACTGGCGGTGCTGGTACAGGAAAAAGTCATTTAATTAAAGCCATACAATATGAAGCAACAAGATTACTGTCTCAAATGTCTCTGCACCCAGATGACATTACTGTTCTTTTAACAGCTCCAACTGGCATTGCAGCGTACCAACTAAAAACTTCAACAATTCATACAACCTTTTGTATAAACACAAATGTGAAGTTGCCATACACCCCTTTGAGCGAAGACAAGCTAAATTCTTTACGCACAAAATTCCACAGCCTTCAAATATTAATTATAGATGAAATATCAATGGTAGACCATAAACTGCTAACATATATG
Source organism: Pimephales promelas (assembly GCF_988280905.1). Lineage (NCBI taxonomy): Eukaryota > Metazoa > Chordata > Actinopteri > Cypriniformes > Leuciscidae > Pimephales > Pimephales promelas. The sequence goes on along the minus strand of NC_142770.1, from coordinate 41,910,266 downwards.
CATGGACGATTGAGACAAATTAAGCAAACTGGAGATTTTTCTATTTTTGGTAATGTTGCTGTCATAGCTGTAGGCGATTTCTTCCAATTACCTCCCGTGAAGGGTAAACCGCTCTTTGTAGATGTGCCAGGAATCGATTTATGGACGAATTATTTTAGTGTTGTAGAATTGACACAGGTTGTTAGACAACAAGACAGCACCTTTGCTGAATTATTAAATCGACTAAGAAGGCGAAACAGGAAATGTCCACTAAAAAAAGAAGATTTGGAAATATTATCAAGTTGTGATAATGATGAAAATAACGACTCTTTACATATATTTTCTACTAATGATGAAGTCCATGAGCACAACCTAGAGCAATTAATTAAAATCTGCAATGATATTGAAACTATAGAGGCTGAAGATTTTGCACGTAGCAAGCAGACTGGTAAATTAGAATTACTTGTAGGACATCATGTAAGAGTTCATAATACTAACTTGGCAGCAAAGTTGCTTTTAGGAATAAATGCACGCGTCATGTTGATTAAAAATATTGATATCAATGATGGATTAGTGAATGCTGTCTGTGGCACAGTTACACATATTGCACGTTCAGATAAAAAGAAATTACCTGAAGCTATTCACGTTTGTTTTGATGATGGTAATGTCGGGATGAAAAGACGTAAACAGTGTTTGACTGAACCAGCAAGAGTGGTTCAATCTACACCAATATATGTAGAAGAAGAAACCGTTTGTACGAAAGGTGGACTTCGTCGACAATTTCCTTTAAAATTAGCTTGGGCGTGCACAGTTCATAAAGTTCAGGGTTTAACTGTTGATAGTGCTGTTGTTAGTTTAAAAAGAGTTTTCACTGCAGGACAGGCTTATGTAGCATTAAGTCGTGTAAGAACTTTGTCTGGTTTGACGATAAAAGACTTCAAAGAAAAAAGTATTTATTGTAATGAAAAAGTGTTTGAGGCAATTAATGAAATGTCGTCTTTTATGACACATAATGATTTAGATTATACTATTCCAAATACCTCTTTTTCTGTGTTTTTGTTAAATGTACAGAGTTTGCATTGCCATAAACAAGATTTGATGGTTTCTGTTCAACAGTTGCAACCCACGTGTATAGCTTTAACTGAAACTTGGTTGCCTGCTTTCTATCAGTCAAACAATGTGCACTTAGACAATTATAACTTTGTTAATCTTTCTCGATCAGCCGCATACACAAACAATAGTCCTCTTTTCAATGATTTGAAAGCTCAACAACATGGTGGAGTTGGGTTATATACAGCATGTGGTGTGGAAAACACTACTATAACATTCCCAAATCTTAACTTGGAGTGCATGCTCACACACTTCACTGAAATTGACATATTACTCGGAGTTGTCTATAGGCCACAAACATATCCTTTATCCATTTTCAAAGATAATATAGGTAAATTGATTAATTTAATGACTTCACTTTGCAATAAAATCATACTTATGGGAGACTTTAATAATGATGCATTGAAATCAAATTCCTTGTGCTCTTTCATGTCAGATCATGGCTTTGTCCAACTTGTTGAAAAGCCAACATCTGAAAACGGAACCTTAATTGACCATGTGTACGTGAAGAATATTAACAACTTTTCTGTGCACACAAGTGTTGTGCCAGTTTACTTTAGCACACACGAGGGAGTTTTGTGTTCATTTCAACAGTTACATGTTTAAAAGTGTTGAACAACTTGTTCCATAGGTATAGCTTATAGATAATATCTTACGTGTACACACATCAATCAGTAAAACCTTGATATGGTAAATACAATTATGTACAGATCTGATTACATGGTAAAGGAAATAGGGACCCCCAGAACAGAGCTTAACTCTATCTTTTGGATCCTTGTTAAACCACACAGTTTAGCTGTTCTAGTCTATGCGTAATTAATTGCAGTTTTTTTTGTTGGTATTTTATTCCTATGTGCGAGACATAGTGTGATACAAACACTGGGTGAGTGTGCTGAACAAACCACTCAGTATTAGATTTACACAACCGCACAGTTCTGATCTGTGTTTTATTATTATGCGTGATTACTTGCAGTGTTTTGATATTTTATTCCGATGTGCAATATTAAGGGTGTGCTAAAAATCACTGGGTGAGTGTGCTGAACAAACCACCCAGTATTAGATTTACACAAACACACAGTTCTGATCTGTTTTATTATTATGCGTGATTAATTGCAGTGTTTTAATATTTTATTCCGATGTGCAATATTAAGGGTGTGCTAAAAATCACTGGGTGAGTGTGCTGAACAAACCACCCAGTATTAGATTTACACAAACGCACAGTTCTGATCTGTGTTTTGTTAATATGCATAATTAATTGCAGTGTTTGGTATTTTATTCCTTTGTGCGATACACAGTTCAGATAAATACAAATAATGTCTTACATTCATGTTATTATACCTTAATTATGCTGTTCCTAATTTACTTTTATACATTTACGTGTACCTTTTAAAGCTTTAAAATATACATATGAATTAAATACTTAAAAAAAAATTCTACACCATTATTCATTATTCAATTTCTACAAGTATGTAAAATTAACCATTGCTAAACAAGTACATTCATTTTTATTTTTCTATTCACACATATTTTAACAAAAAAGGTTTTGTTTTTCTTGCATTGCAACAGCATGTGAATAACACAACATTATCTATACAGTTATACTTAATATGTAAATCTAACAAATTCAGACCATTTCACAATATTACAACATAAATAAATGCCAATACCCACAGTTTGTTATAGCTTACTGATTAAATATTGATCAAGTTTTTACAAGACAAATACATTCAAATACACATTTATGGTTATATTACATTTGAATTAATTTATCTGTAAATATACTGAATATACAAAATTATTACAAACAACACATAACTGTTATTGCAATATTGTGATTTCAAAAACCGTCGTAAAAAATGTTGACATTTCAACAAAAAATCACATAAAACACATACTATACTTCATTTTTCCCTTTAATCTCATGCTACCCAGATCAACATAATTACACCATGCTGTTGCTAATACAAGTTTTTGCTTTTCCTTATAGCCAAAACAATAACAAAAAGCAAAAACACACTGGTAATGGTACTCCAGGATAACCACTTGGGTGGGGTTCGATTCCCTGCAGTGTACTTGCTTGTTATATTGGCTACTACAAAATATATAAATAAATGTAGCCTACTATCTTAATTTGTAATGATGTACTTAAGGCCATTGCACACTGAGTCCGAAATTCGCATCCGAAATTTTCGCACATTAAAAAAAAAATTCCACCTCACGTTATGTCAGTCACGCTTGCACACCGCCTCCGAAACTTTCGTCCATCATAAAATAAATCGGATCGGGTTCGATTTTCTGCGTTTTTCGCATTCCAGAGCCAGCAGTTTGAGAGGTCTTTTGACAATTCAGGGGCGGGGGGAGCTTGTCCTCAAATCATTGCACATATGCGGCGTGCTTTCAGTTTCGGTTTTCAATTCGATCAAGTGTTTATGTTCCCTTCTCTATATTGGATTATGAAATTAATAAACATCCTTTTTCAATCAGATTGAAATTTAAGATTGAATAAGGTGTGATTGAGCAGCCTATTCGATAACTATATATTATTTGGGCACAATATATACACAATATACACAATAACAGCCTAGCTGTTCTATCTGCCCAGCGCTTCCACCGGGCCGCGCTTTTATGCTTTTATTATGTGTGTGTGTCCATACCTGGTCCATACCAGACACACTGCCAGTCTCCGTTCAGAATCGATTGGTTCACGTTAATTGGTGGTCTTGATTTTAATATGTGGCTCCAGAATCGGTAGCAAAGCATCAAACTGTCCCACTGACATTCTGAGGTAAATTTTGAATCGTTCAGGATAAATTCGCAACTCCTTGATAAGGTGGAACTCTCCTTCCTCTCGGTGCAATTTCAGGATTGGATGGACGTAATATTTTCTCTTTCTTCTCTTTTCAATAAGAGAGAGGGCAAAAATCATCCTCACTGCTTGACGAATCCATTTGGTATTTTTGCGTTTTTCCCCGCAAAGGTTTAATAAAATAAAACGGACTCGGTGTGCAAGGTTTCTATGCGTGACGAATTTTTAGGCTGACAAACACGAAAATACGCATACGAAAATTTCGTACTCAGTGTGCAATGGCCTTTACTCTTAAGATATTATATCGTATGCTATGCTGTATGATTTTTCCTGCATTAAAAGATAAAGTCCTTGTCTTTTTACATAACAATTTTATATTTTTTAAATGACAAAATCTGCACCTACATCGTTTAAATGTATAGTTTTCTTTAAAATAAAATTGAGATTGCATTGGTAATTAAACCTGAATAAATTAAAAAGTTAGGGGAGGGGAGTGCAGGGGAATTTCTCTGTTGGTTGAGATTTAATTAAAATTCTTGATTTTCAAGGTAACATTCTAATCAAAGAGCAAATAATATTCTCAGTGTCTATATATATATATATATATGTATATATATATAATTATATAAATATGTATGTATGCGTGTGTGTATATAAATATACAAAACTGGCGGTACCGCCACCCCGGTGCCTTTAGGTAACTAAACCGGGGTTGCGGTGCCACCGGCTTGGGCCCGCAATCGCTGCTCGCAGCTATATTTATTATTATTATTATTATTTATACGACTATTCGGGCACTTTTGGGGCCCTTAACATGCTCAAAAACTCTTGAAACTTTGCACACGGGTCAGAACCCGCGGCCATCAGGGCCGGGCTGAAGATGGTACCCGGGCGTGGCAGGGGGGCTAGACAGCGCCCCCTGGAACGGGGTCCGAACACTTGGTCCATAAATCAAACACGCTTGCATGTAATAATATGAAACTCGGTACACATGTTGATCTCATCGTTTCATCTATACCTCGTGCTTTTACTTTTTACCCCAGCCCAACAGGAAGTCGGCTATTTAGGGTTGTTCGTAAAACACTCGCAATGGAATTTTTAATACTCCTCCTAGAGCTTTGATCCAAATTCGACGAAACTCGGTCAGCGTGAAGTCAAGACATTGAGGATGAAAGTTTGCGAGGGGATTTTTGATATCTCGAACGGTTTGGCCGTGGCGAGAAAACAAAATTATGGCGAGAAACGTGAAACAGGAAGTGTATCATAACTTCAGCACACATCAACCGATCTTGATGAAACTTCAGCAGTGTGTTCGCTGTAAGAGGACGATCACATGGATGTGACTATTGTGAGTCAAAGTTATAGCGCCACCAACTGGCAGCAGGAAGTGTGTCATTTTCAAAATGCTTTGAAATCACCCTCTAATTTTAACTCGATTTGCTTCAAACTTCATCTGTATAATGCAAATACATGGCAGATGAAGACCTGTAAATGGATTCTTGATATCTTTGAAACTGTTGCCGTGGCAACGCATCAAACTTTACCATTCTTTTAGGATGCTTTTGAGACTCTTAGCATGCTTCAAATTGCATGAAACTCGACAGACACATCACATTTATTAGCCAGTAGACATGTGCAACGTTTCAGAAACGGGTGTGGTGAGGGCTCAGTAGCGCCACCTTTTGACAAAAGTGGGGTTGTTAGTTTTATCTACAGTTACAAAAATCAGTATGTATATTGTACTCCTCGAGCCGGACAACTTTCTAATTGACACTCATTAGCTAGGACCCACAGAAAGTCAGATATGTTTGTTTGAATGTAGAGAAAATCTCAGAATTTTGCCAGTCTCTCAGTGTCTCTCTGTGTGAGTGAGAGGAGGGGCGCCTGTCAGGTTAATTTTAACCCTTTATTTGCTGTGTGCAACTTCTCTGGCATTTTCGGGGGCCTTAACATCCTCTAAAACTCTTGAAACTTTGCACACGGGTCAGAACCCATGGCCATCAGGGCCGGGCTGAAGCTGGTAACCGGGCGTGGCAGGGCGGCTCGACAGCGCCCCCTGGACTGGGATTCAAAAATTTGTCCATATATCAAACACACTTGCATGAATTAATATGAAACTCGGTACAATTAAAGATCACATCAGGCCAAACAACTTTCGTGCTCTAAGTTTTATGACAGTTCAAATGGAAGTTATTTATGAATTATGAATTATGGGTTGTTTGAATAATTGTCCTAGGAGAAATACATCAAATCACAATGCATGTGTTTACCAATCACAACCAAACTCGGTGTGCATGAAGTCAAGACATTGAGGATGCTCAATTCCGGACGGATTTTTGATATCTCGAACGGTCTGGCCGTGGCGAGGAAATGAATTTTGTGACTAAAAAAGGACACATAAAGTGTGTTATAACTTTGCTCAATTTACCTACAGTTACAAAACTTACCACGTATATTGTTCTCGTCAAGCCGATCAACTTTCCAATTTAAAGTCATTCGCTCTGAGCAACAGAAAGTCAGATATTGTAGTTTGAATGGATTTATTTCCCCTGCGATTCTCTCTCTCTCTCTCTCTCTCTCTCTCTCTCTCTCTCTGGGTGTGTGTGTCTGTGTGGGGAGGGGAGGGCTGTTGTCTGTGTTTATGTGTGTGTGTGTGTGTGGCTGGCTGCGATTTTTCCTACAAGTCCTTGTCTCTAAGTCCTTGTCTTTTTGCATAACAATTTTGCATAACAATATTTTTAAATGACAAAATAGGCATATAACCCCCATCTTTTAAATGTATAGTTTGCTTTAAATAAAAGTAAGATTGTATTTGTAATTGAAGTTGAATGAATTTAAAATTCATGTGCTATATTTCAATATATTTGTTTTCCTTAAGATTTTAAAACACTAACTTCATTCTTATCTGAAATACAAATATTTGTTTCTGTATAAAATAATACTCTGACTAAAAACACATTTGATGTTTTTTTTTTTTTGGATTTTTATTTACATGTATTTATGTGTGTGTGTGTGGTGTGTGTGTGTGTGTGTGTGTATAAAGTGCAGGGTTTTTTTTAGATAAAGTAGAATTTCTATAACTATGTGTTGAACTAATAAATCACTCTTGCGTGTGTTAAACACAATCTACTTAATACAGACAACTTCATTATAAAGATAAATAACAAATCCAAAAAATATATGATTATAATCTATGACAAAAAAAGCCATTACAAACTATATTAATGGAAAATACACATTGCTCTTTGTATTGTTGTAAAATATTCATGAAAAACAAGATAACAAAAATCAAAAAGATAAATTATTTTAGATATAGACATGTTTTAAATGTATAGCAGAGATGTTAATTGAGGCAGCAACATACAAACTTTCTAGAACAACATGGACCTGAATAGCTGGTTTTTATGGAGGACAGTGAAGAGGAAGAGGGTGCAAATCAAACAGCTCATTCTCAGACTACACAGCAAACAGCTTAAGTTTTTAGTGCTTTGTTTGAGGTTTTTAGTGCTCTGTCCTATCTATTATCAACATATAATAGATAGAACAGAACAAGAAAGGCAATTAATAATCTGTCATTGCGTCACTGCATTATGATAGGAAAGGCTCAGTACAGTGTGGCACAAAACGCTTATGCGCATCCCGAGTGGAGAATGATGCGCTTAAAGCCACATGGAGTTACAGCGCACAGCGCATCGAGTCCGCATTGATGCAAGCTCTACAATACACTTCTTTTTGATAGTCAAAGCGGGGGTTACGTTTTTACACGTCGTACAGAATAACCCTAAAGGCACCAAGGTGGCGGTGCCACCGGCTTTATATTAAATATAAATATAGCTGTGAGCAGCGATAAAGGGCCAAAGCCGGCGGTACCACCATCCCGGTGCCTTTGGGTAACTAAAGGCATCGGGGTTGCGGTGCCACCGGCTTGGGCCCGCAATCGCTGCTCGCAGCTATATTTATTATTATTATTATTATTTATACGACTATTCGGGCACTTTTGGGGCCCTAAACATGCTCAAAAACTCTTGAAACTTAGCACACGGGTCAGAACCCGCGGCCATCAGGGCCGGGCTGAAGATGGTACCCGGGCGTGGCAGAGGGACTAGACAGCGCCCCCTGGAACGGGGTCCGAAAACTTGGTCCATAACTCAAACACGCTTGTATGTAATAATATGAAACTCGGTACACATGTTGATCTCATCGTTCATATATACCTCATACTATTACTTTTTACCCCAGCCCAACAGGAAGTCGGTTATTTAGGGTTGTTCATAAAACACTCGCAATGGAATTTGAAGTACTACTCCTAGAGAATTCAAACACACGGCACGAAACTCGGTCAGCATGAAGTCAAGGCATTGACGATGAAAGTTTGCGAGGGGATTTTTGATATCTCGAACAGTTTGGCCGTGGCGAGGAAACGAAATTATGGCGAGAAACGTGAAACAGGAAGTGTGTTATAACTTCAGCATACATTAACTGATCTTGATGAAACTTCAGCAGTGTGTTCGCTGTAAGAGGACGATCACATGGATGTGACTATTGTGAGTCAAAGTTATAGCGCCACCAACTGGTAGCAGGAAGTGTGTCACTTTCAAAATGCTTTGAACTCACCCTTTTATTTTTACCCGATGTGCTTCAAACTTAATCTGTATAATGTAAATACATAGCAGATGAAGACCTGTGAATGGATTCTTGATATCTTTGATACTGTTGCCGTGGCAACGCATCAAACTTTAAAATTCTTTTTTTTTATGATTTTGAGACTCTTAGCGGCTTTTGGGGCCCTTAACGGGTTTGAAAACTCTTGAAACTTTGCACACAGGTCAGATCCCACAGCCATCAGAGCCGGGCTGAAGATGGTACCTGGGTGTGGCAGGGGGGCTAGACAGCGCCCCCTGGAACGGGGTCCGAACACTTGGTCCATAAATCAAACACGCTTGCATGTAATAATATGAAACTCGGTACACATGTTGATCTCATCGTTTCATCTATACCTCACGCTCTTACTTTTTACCCCAGCCAAACAGGAAGTCGGCTATTGAGGTTTGTTTGTAAAACGCTCGCAGTGGAATGTGCAATACTCCTCCTAGAGAATTCAAACACACGGCACGAAACTCGGTCAGCATGAAGTCAAGGCATTGAGGATGAAAGTTTGCGAGGGGATTTTTGATATCTCGAACGGTTTGGCCGTGGCGAGGAAACAAAATTATGGCGAGAAACGTGAAACAGGAAGTGTGTTATAACTTCAGCATACATTAACTGATCTTGATGAAACTTCAGCAGTGTGTTCACTGTAAGAGGCTGATTACATGGATGTGACTATTGTGAGTCAAAGTTATAGCGCCACCAACTGGCAGCAGGAAGTGTGTCACTTTCAAAATGCTTTGATATCACCCTCTTATTTTTAACCGATTTGCTTCAAACTTCATCTGTATAATGTAAAAATACAGCAGATGTAGACCTGTGAATGGATTCTTGATATCTTTGATACTGTTGCTGTGGCAACAAATCAAACTTTAACATTCTTTTTTGATACTTTTGGGACTCTTAGCATGCTTGAAATTGCTTGAAACAGATAGATACAGATAGCTCGACAGAAACATCACATTTATTAGCCAGTAGGCATGTGCAACTTTGGCAAAAGATTAAAGTAATGTCAAAAAAGTAAACACTAAAAGCCCAATATCTTCTAAAAATGTAATTATACATCATTTGTTTCTAAATTAAATTATACAAATATTATAATTAAAGCAGTTTTCCCTTTTTTCATTTAAGAATTATGTTTACGTTCAAAAACAGCCAGGTTGTAAAATTCAGAAGAAGAAAAAATAATCTGAGTCATACGTAGTGCTATACTGCCCTCTTGTGTTCAATATCAGTTAGGCCTATTGTGTATATTCCCACCGGTTAATCAACGTGTGACTCCGCTGGGACTCGGGAACTTTTAAATCGCTTACTTAAAACCGAAAGTCAAAATACAGATATCCGCACAAGACATTAATGTTGTGGAGTAGAGCAAGCATTTTAAATAAATTCCTATTAAGTAGGATTGAACTAAACAGAATGAACGTTCACTCTGTTCTGCTGGTTCCTCGCTGTTGGCGCACAGTTATGAATGCTTGTGCAGCCATGAGTTTTAGTTTAATTTTAAAATTAGCGCAATTTCGGGATTTGTATTATTTGAATTTATTTTTAAAAAACACAATGTTGAGTTTTATTGTAACACTGTTTAATCGCGCCCACGGTTATATTTTGTATATTATATATAATTATAATGTATTTCTGTATAAAATAATACTACAATAAAAAACACATTTGTGACCGACCTGATCCAGCAAAATTAGTCACAGTGACCCAAATTTAAAAATTGAGATTTTGATATTAATGAAAAGAGGACACTGTAAGCTTTCAAATGATACCTTGGTCATACCTTGAATGGTTGTAAAGATATACAGATTTGAATTCTGTTCGTCTGCCCTCTTTTTCCAATTGAAAACCTAAGAAAATCGCTTTTAAAGTTTTTTTGCCCGTTTTTTTTTTTTTTTTTTTTTTGATATCTTTCAAAATCCATAGCATTTTAAGGGATAAACTATTTATTTTATATAGCTTAATTTGACCAAATAGATTAACATATATAAATGCAATTTAACGAGGCTGAAACTCAACTTATTTTTAATTTTTTTGAAATAAATAATTAAAAAGTCACTTTTACAAAAATGTTCTAAAATCAGAAAGATTGAAGAGGAGTCAGAGAGAAATTCAGTTTTCATACGGATTAGCCCACATAAGCAGAGAGCAGTCTGTTTTCTTTCATTTTGAATGGTTGTCTTTAAAAGTAGACATTTCAATATGTCTGTGAGGATACCTTATACGCTGACTTTCGGTTCATGAGACAAGCTTCAGTTCACGTGCCGCGCGTCTCAGCGTCGTGATTAGGCCTAGCCTATTGTCTGCAATTTATTTCTTATTATTAAATCCTAGTAATTGGTTGATGAAACATTGATTTAAATTAAGATAATTATTTTAAAACGAAATTTACTTTAAAGAAAGGCTTTGTGCTTGCATGTTTAAGCTATGTGAAAGTTTTAGTGCTGCTTCCAGAGAACGGTCACGTTCGGATTGTTTTTCCTCATAAATGCGAACACGGAAAATAAAATAAAGATTTTATGTTCTGGAGAGAGTCAACCCTTCTTCATCCGGTGAGTATTACTTTTGGTTTGTGCAGTGTGGTTCACATAGGCCAATTTATTAAAATATTTAATTATCTGGGAATTGGATCTCCTCCATAATGCTGAAATTGCCCAATTTTAAAAAATTTAGTAATAATTTAAGTTTTGTGGTGTAAGTCTACGTATTTTATAATGTTAACTTCAAATAATACTAGTAATTTAAAGATGTTGTAGCTAGCATTGGGTCTGGACGTGAAGGATAACTTCGGGAGTTGAAGGGACGTGTCGGTGTCGTGATTCTGTCTTCTCACACCGCGACACAGGTTCGTGGATCTGAGTGTCGCGATCGTTACAGCCTTAATAGGCTATATTCTTCTTGCAGATAAATATACTCACGCAGTTTAGGTTAGAAGCCTCCAGTGAGTTCAACGTTTCAGGGGATACCCGGGAAATGCTCAGAGGTGACGAGGGGAGTTGAGAAGAGCAATGTTTATTTCAGCGAATTTAAAGCTTTGACAACTTTAATCGTTATTTAAATACCTTTACTCAATTATCTCGACTACGAAACCCTGTGAGATTATTTTTGAATGTCTGTTCTTTGAAATTAGCAAAAAAAAAAAAAAAAAAAAAAAAAAAAATATATATATATATATATATATATATATATTGTTATTTCATGGTTTTTCCATATAATCGGCCCATATCTTAAAATGGAAGGTTGCAACTTCCGACTCATTTCGCCAGAGCGGGTCACATTTGATTTTTATTTTTTAAACAATGTAATGTGTAACCTAAAAATAAACAGATTATTTGATAAATGGTATATTTAAATCTGCATATTGTAGCCTAATATCTGCAGGGCAGCCTAGTCTTAATAAATGTATGCTTCATTTTTCATTAGTAAATTTGATCAATAAATTCAATAATTTAGAATAATAAGACACTATAGGGCTGTTACCCTAGGTAAGGCTGATCAAATTAAATCGGTTACACAATAATGTTACGAGATTGGTTTAACAGGAGTCAATTAAAAATCGCTGTAAAGAACGATACTTTTAAACATAACCCTAAATCACCATAAGGTGTCGCCAGATGACCGTCTTAATGAACGAGTCATGGATTCAAAATGCTGAATCATTCAGTAATGAGAAAACACATTGCTTTGAGATGCGCGATGGGTCGCTGTGATCTTTGTTTAACTATTTTCTCTGCTGAAACAGAAAAAAGTCAATATTGCATCTAAAAAGTCAATATTGCATCTAAAATGTAAGTGACTTGACTTGTGTGTGTGACTATGTTTGTTGTAGTGATAAGAGTTGCACCCTTGTTAAAGTTTAAGGCCTTGTGTTTTTGGATATATATCTTTCTTTCTTTTTTTTTCTTCTTTTTTTACAAAATATGCATATAACCCATATATTTTAGATTTATTATTTGCTTTAAATTAAATTAAGATTGTATTTTTGGTAATTGAACCTGAATGAATTTAAAAATGAATGTGCTATATTTCAGATCATATTTGTTTTTTCTTAAAATTTGAACTAACTTTATTCTCAGCTGAATTATAAATATTTTATTTCTGTATGAATTAAAAACACATTTGATTTTTCTTTTTTAATCAATGTAGAATGTGTAACTGAAATATAAACAGATTAGGGCTCTGTTCGAGGACAAGTAACTAAAACCAATGCGACATGATGAATGTTTGTTTCCCAAACCATCTCAGAGTAACAGCTTACTTTTCTTTCTTACTATATTCTTTCTTACTATAAACTGTGCTGTAGAGCTTGCATCAGTCAAAGCAGGGTTACATTTTGCATGTCGTGCACAATAAACCTAAAGGCACCAGGGTGGCGGTGCCACCGGCTTCATATATATATGTATATACAGTATATATATATATATATAGCTGTGATCCGCGATGAAGGGCCAAAGCCAGTGGCATGGCCACCCTGGTGCTTTTAGGTAACTAAGGAACCGGGGTTGCGGTGCCACCGGCTTGGGCCCTTCATCGCTGCTCGCAGCTATATTTATTATTATTATTATTATTATTATTATTTATACGACTATTCAGGCACTTTTGGGGCCCTTAACATGCTCAAAAACTCTTGAAACTTTGCACACGGGTCAGAACCCGCGGCCATCAGGGCCGGGCTGAAGATGGTACCCGGGCGTGGCAGGGGGGCTAGACAGCGCCCCCTGGAACGGGGTCCGAAAACTTGGTCCATAAATCAAACACGCTTGTATGTAATAATATGAAACTCGGTACACATGTTGATCTCATCGTTCATATATACCTCAAACTATTACTTTTTACACCAGCCCAACAGGAAGTCGGTTATTTAGGGTTGTTCATAAAACACTCGCAATGGAATTTGAAGTACTCCTCCTAGAGAATTCAAACACACGGCATGAAACTCGGTCAGCATGAAGTCAAGGCATTGAGGATGAAAGTTTGCGAGGGGATTTTTGATATCTCGAACGGTTTGGCCGTGGCGAGGAAACGAACTTATGGCGATAATCGTGAAACAGGAAGTGTGTCAGAACTTCAGCATACATTAACTGATCTTGATGAAACTTCAGCAGTTTGTTTGCTGTAAGAGGACGATCATATGGATGTGAATATTGTGAGTCAAAGTTATAGCGCCACCAACTGGCAGCAGGAAGTGTGTCACTTTCAAAATGCTTTGAAATCACCCTCTTATTTTTACCCGATTTGCTTCAAACTTAATCTGTATAATGTAAATACATAGCAGATGAAGACCTGTGAATGGATTCTTGATATCTTTGATACTGTTGCCGTGGCAACGCATCAAACTTTAAAATTCTTTTTTTTGATGATTTTGAGACTCTTAGCGGCTTTTGGGGCCCTTAACGGGTTTGAAAACTCTTGAAACTTTGCACACAGGTCAGATCCCACAGCCATCAGAGCCGGGCTGAAGATGGTACCTGGGTGTGGCAGGGAGGCTAGACAGCGCCCCCTGGAACGGGGTCCAAACACTTGGTCCATAAATCAAACACGCTTGAATGTAATAATATGAAACTCGGTACACATGTTGATCTCATCGTTTCATCTATACCTCACACTCTTACTTTTTACCCCAGCCCAACAGGAAGTCGGCTATTGAGGTTTGTTTGTAAAACGCTCGCAATGGAATGTGCAATACTCCTCCTAGAGAATTCAAACACACGGCACGAAACTCGGTCAGCATGAAGTCAAGGCATTGAGGATGAAAGTTTGCGAGGGGATTTTTGATATCTCGAACGGTTTGGCCGTGGCAAGGAAATGAAATTATGGCGAGAAACGTGAAACAGGAAGTGTGTTATAACTTCAGCATACATTAACTGATCTTGATGAAACTTCAGCAGTGTGTTCGCTGTAAGAGGACGATCACATGGATGTGACTATTGTGAGTCAAAGTTATAGCGCCACCAACTGGCAGCAGGAAGTGTGTCACTTTCAAAATGCTTTGAAATCACCCTTTAATTTTTACCCGATTTGCTTCAAACTTCATCTGTATAATGTAAACATACGGCAGATGTAGACTTGTGAATGGATTCTTGATATCTTTTAAACTGTTGCCGTGGCAACGCATCAAACTTTACCATTCTTTTAGGATGCTTTTGAGACCCTTAGCATGTTTCAAATCGCATGAAACTCGACAGACACATCACATTTATTAGCCAGTAGACATGTGCAAAGTTTCAGAAACGGGCGTGGTGAGGGCTCAGTAGCGCCACCTTTTGACAAAAGTGGGGTTGTTAGTTTTAACTAGAGTTACAAAAATCTGTATGTATATTGTACTCCTCGAGCCGGACAACTTTCTAATTGACACTCATTAGCTAGGACCCACAGAAAGTCAGATATCTTTGTTTGAATGTAGAGAAAATCTTAGAATTTTGCCAGTCTCTCAGTGTCTCTCTGTGTGAGTGAGAGGAGGGGCGCCTGTCAGGTTAATTTTAACCCTTTATTTGCTGTGTGCGACTTCTCTGGCATTTTCGGGGGCCTTAACATCCTCTAAAACTCTTGAAACTTTGCACACGGGTCAGAACCCATGGCCATCAGGGCCGGGCTGAAGCTGGTAACCGGGCGTGGCAGGGCGGCTCGACAGCGCCCCCTGGACTGGGATTCGAACATTTGTCCATAAATCAAACACACTTGCATGAATTAATATGAAACTCGGTACAATTATAGATCACATCAGGCCAAACAACTTTCGTGCTCTAAGTTTTACGACAATTAAAATGGAAGTTGAGAATTATGGGTTGTTTGAATAGTTGTCCTAGGAGAAATACATCAAATTACAACGCATGTGTTTACCAATCACAACCAAACTCGGTGTGCAAGAAGTCAAGACATTGAGGATGAAAGTTTGTGAGTGGATTTTTGATATCTCAAACGGTTTGGCCGTGGTGAGGAAACGAAATTACGGCGAGAAACGTGAAACAGGAAGTGTGTTATAACTTCAGCATACATTAACATATCTTGATGAAACTTCATCAGTGTGTTCACTGTAAGAGGAAGATCACATGGATGTGACTATTTCGAGTCAAAGTTATAGCGCCACCAACTGGCAGCAGGAAGTGTGTCACTTTCAAAATGCTTTGAAATCAACCTCTTATTTTTACCCGATTTGCTTCAAACTTCATCTGTATAATGTAAATACATGGCAGATGAAGACCTGTGAATGGATTCTTGATATCTTTGATACTGTTGCCGTGGCAACGCATCAAACTTTAAAATTCTTTTTTTTGATGATTTTGAGACTCTTAATGGCTTTTGAGGCCCTTAACGGGTTTGAAAACTCTTGAAACTTTGCACACAGGTCATATCCCACAGCCATCAGGCCCGGGCTGAAGATGGTACCTAGGCGTGGCAGGGGGGCTAGACAGCGCCCCCTGGAACGGGGTCCGAAAACTTGGTCCATAAATCAAATACGCTTGCATGTAATAATATGAATGAAAAACTTCATCTGTATAATGTAAACAGATGAAAAACTTCATCTGTATAATGATGAAAAACAGATGAAAAACTTCATCTGTATAATGTAAACATACGGTAGATGTAGACCTGTGAATGGATTCTTGATATCTTTTAAACTGTTGCCGTGGCAAAGCTTCAAACTTTGAAATTATTTTAGGATGCTTTTGAGACTCTTAGCATGCTTGAAATTGCATGAAACTCAACAGACACATCACATTTATTAGCCAGTAGACATGTGCAAAGTTTCAGAAACGGGCATGGTGCAGGGACTAAATAGCGCCACCTTTTGACAAAAGTGGGGTTGTTATTTTTATCTACAGTTACAAAAATCGTTATATACATTGTACTCCTCAAGCCAGACAACTTTCTAATTCATAGTCATTAGCTCAGACCAAGAGGAAGTCAGATATTTTGGTTTGAATATGGTGAGACTCTCTCTGAGCCTACATCCGTGTATGGCAAGCCCTTTTAACATTTAAAAGCTAAGTTTGCCTATCCGGAAATTAACATTGTAGATATCAACAATGTCTTTCTGTCTAGTCGTAATTACATTTTGGATAGTTTGTATTATCATTTAAGATATCTGTAACATAATTGTGACTAGTCAAAATGACAGAGTATGGCAAGCCGTTTTAACATTTAATCATGAAAGGGCCAAAGCCTTCGGCACCGCCACCCCGGTGCGTTTAGGTAACTAAAGGAGCCGGGGTTGCGGTGCCACCGGCTTGGGCCCGCCATCGCTGCTCGCAGCTATATTTATTATTATTATTATTATTTATACGACTATTTGGGCACTTTTGGGGCCCTTAACATGCTCAAAAACTCTTGAAACTTTGCACACGGGTCAGAATCCGCGGCCATCAGGGCCGGGCTGAAGATGGTACCCGGGCGTGGCAGGGGGGCTAGACAGCGCCCCCTGGAACGGGGTCCGAAAACTTGGTCCATAAATCAAACACGCTTGCATGTAATAATATGAAACTCGGTGCACATATAGATCTCATCGTTCATATATACCTCAAACTATTACTTTTTACCCCAGCCCAACAGGAAGTCGGTTATTTAGGGTTGTTCATAAAACACTCGCAATGGAATTTGAAGTACTCCTCCTAGAGAATTCAAACACACGGCACGAAACTCGGTCAGCGTTAAGTCAAGGCATTGACGATGAAAGTTTGCGAGGGGATTTTTGATATCTCAAACGGTTTGTCCGTGGCGAGGAAACGAAATCATGGCGAGAAACGTGAAACAGGAAGTGTGTTATAACTTCAGCATACATTAACTGATCTTGATGAAACTTCAGCAGTCTGTTCGCTGTAAGAGGACGATCACATAGATGTGACTATTGTGAGTCACAGTTATAGCGCCACCAACTGGCAGCAGGAAGTGTGTCACTTTCAAAATGCTTAGATATCACCCTTTTATTTTTACCCGATTTGCTTCAAACTTCATATGTATAATGTAAACATACGGCAGATGAAGACCTGTGAATGGATTCTTGATATCTTTGAAACTGTTGCCGTGGCGACGCATCAAACTTTACCCTTCTTTTAGGATGCTTTTAGGATGCTTTTGAGACCCTTAGCATGCTTCAAATTGCATGAAACTCGACAGACACATCACATTTATTAGCCAGTAGACATGTGCAAAGTTGCAGAAACGGGCGTGGTGAGGGCTCAGTAGCGCCACCTTTTGACAAAAGTGGGGTGGTTAGTTTTAACTAGAGTTACAAAAATTGGTATGTATATTGTACTCCTCGAGCCGGACAACTTTCTAATTGACACTTATTAGCTAGGACCCACAGAAAGTCAGATATTTTTGTTTGAATATGGCCACTCTGAGCCTACATGTCTCTGTGTCTTTGGCTGGCTGGCTGACTGGCTGGCTGTCTGTGTGTGTGTGTGTGTGTGTGTGTGTGTGCGTGTGCAGGGGGAGGGGGCTTAACCATTTCACTGCTGTGTGTATGACCTGCATAAAGAAAATACATTTCTCAAGCCTGGTATTTTTTAAATAGGTTTTTATTTTTATTTTTTATAAGTAAAGGCATATAACTAGTTTAATTGTAGTGAATTGACAATAGTTTTATATAATTAGTTTATTAATCAGATTAACTTGGTCAATAAACTTGGTCTGAAAATTTGGTCCATAAATCAAACACACTTGCATGTAATAATATGAAACTTGGTACACATATAGATCTCATCGTTTCATATATACTTCACACTCTTACTTTTTACCCCAGCCCAACAGGAAGTCGGCTATTTAGGGTTGTGTTTAAAACACATGCAATGGAATTTAAATTATTGCTCCTAGAGCACTGAACCAAATTCGACGAAACTCGATCAGCGTGAAGTCAAGACATTAAGGATGAAAAGTGCCACGGGATTTTTGATATCTCGAACGGTTTGGCCGTGGCGAGGAAACGAAATTATGGCGAGAAACATGAAACAGGATGTGTGTTATAACTTCAGCATACATTAACTGATCTTGATGAAACTTCAGCAGTGTTTTTGCTGTAAGAGACCGATCACATGGATGTGACTATTGTGAGTCAAAGTTATAGTGCCACCAACTGGCAGCAGGAAGTGTGTCACTTTCAAAATGCTTTGAAATCACTCTCTTATTTTTAACCGATTTGCTTCAAACTTCATCTGTATAATGTAAATACACGGCAGATGTAGACCTGTGAATGAATTTTTGATATCTTTGATACTGTTGCCGTGGCAACGAAACAAACTTTAACATTCTTTTTTGATGCTTTTGGGACTCTTAGCATGCTTGAAATTGCTTGAAACTCAACAGATACATCACATTTATTAGCCAGTAGACATGTGCAACTATGGCAAAAGATTAAAGTAATGTCAAAAAAGTAAACACTAAAAGCCTCATATCTTCTAAAAATGTAATTATACATCATTTGTTTCTAAATTAAATTATACAAATATTATAACTTCCCCAATTTTTCCCTTTTTTCATTTAAGAATTATGTTTACGTTCAAAAACAGCCAGAATTGTTGTAAAATTCAGAAAAAAATAATAATCTGAGTCATACGTAGTGCTATACTGCCCTCTTGTGTTCAATATCAGGTAGGCCTATTGTGTATATTCCCACCGGTTAATAAACGTGTGACTCCGCTGGGACTTGGGAGCTTTTAAATCGCTTACTTAAAACCGAAAGTCTAAATACGGATGTCCGCACAAGACATCAATGGTGTGGAGTAGAGCGAGCATTTTAAATAAATTCCTATTAAGTAGGATTGAACTAAACAGAAAGAATGTTCACTCTGTTCTGCTGGTTCCTCGCTGGTGGATCATATGATTACTTTGTCATAATCTATGACAAAAATGCTATTATAAACCATATTAATAATAGATAATACACATTGCTCTTATTTTTGAAAAATACATTCATGAAAAACAAGATAACAAAAATCATAAAAAAATATAGCCATGGCTGCTATAAATGTTTGAAATGCATAGGACAGATGTTTAATGACGCAGCAACATATAATTGAAAGGCAATTAATAATCTGTCATTACGTCACTGCATTATGATATTACGGCTCCAATACGGTGCAGCACAAAGCACTTATGTGCATCCCGAGCGGAGAATGATGTGCTTGAAGCCACATGAAGTTACAGCGCAGTGAGTCCGTATTGAAAAGTTCAAAGCACAAAGGAAATACATATTTATGAACAGTGTATTATACATTATCTATCTATGCAATAGTTTATTGAGCCTTTTCTTTTAAAGGTTTTAAATTTCAGTTACTGTGTGCGTGAAGAACAATTATAGTGCTCTGACTCTAGTGTTGTGATCTAACCGACAGCGTCCGACACCCGGTAGAAAATAACACGGTTAAGTTACAGCAATAAAGTCCAGCAAGAAAAAGTTTCTTCATTCGAAAATATAGACCTTTAGACCTTTATCTTAAAGATCCAGTATAATAGGATTAACATTCAATCATCTTGAAGATCGTTTCATCATTGACTGTAACCGAATGTGACGTGCTGTTTGAATGCTGAATGGAGAATGACTGACAGGCGCAGAGAGGGAAAAGTTTGTGTTCTTGAATTTAATGACTTAAATATTAATTTCTATATCACATAATAGCTTCAGAACACTAATAATACAGTACACAAAAACTTTATGGTACTTTAGAAAGTTTTTGTGCCTTTGTGCCTAACATAGAATAGTATATATGCACAATATAGAATTTGAATCAGCCTCGTCAAAGATGGCAGTGTCAGAGCCGATACCGATCCTGAGTATCTAATCGGCGCACTTCTTTTCAACATTCAAATTTGAAATTGAAATTGAAATTGCTTGAAACTCAACAGATACATCACATTTATTAGCCAGTAGACATGTGCAAAGTTTCAGAAACGGGCATAGTGCAAGGACTAAATAGCGCCACCTTTTGACAAAAGTGGGGTTGTTAGTTTTATCTACAGTTACAAAAATCGCTATATACATTGTACTCCTCAAGCCGGACAACTTTCTAATACATAGTCATTAGCTCGGACCAAGAGGAAGTCAGATATTTTGGTTTGAATATGGTGAGCCTCTCTCTGAGCCTACGTCCCTGTATGGCAAGCCCTTTTAACATTTAAAAGCTAAGTTTGCCTGTCCGGAATTAACATTGTAGATATCAACAACGTCTTTCTGTCTATTCGTAATTACATTTTGGATAGTTTGTATTATCATTTAAGATATCTGTAACATAATTGTGACTAGTCGAAATGACAGAGTATGGCAAGCCGTTTTAACATTTAATCATAAAAGGGCCAAAGCCTTCGGCACCGCCACCCGGGTGCATATAGGTAACTAAAGGAACCGGGGTTGCGGTGCCACCGGCTTGGGCCCGCCATCGCTGCTCGCAGCTATATTTATTATTATTATTATTATTATTATTTATACGACTATTCGGGCACTTTTGGGGCCCTTAACATGCTCAAAAACTCTTGAAACTTAGCACACGGGTCAGAACCCGCGGCCATCAGGGCCGGGCTGAAGATGGTACCCGGGCGTGGCAGGGGGGCTAGACAGCGCCCCCTGGAACGGGGTCCGAAAACTTGGTCCATAAATCAAACACGCTTGCATGTAATAATATGAAACTCGGTGCACATATAGATCTCATCGTTCATATATACCTCATACTATTACTTTTTACCCCAGCCCAACAGGAAGTCGGTTACTTAGGGTTGTTCATAAAACACTCGCAATGGAATTTGAAGTACTACTCCTAGAGAATTCAAACACACGGCACGAAACTTGGTCAGCATGAAGTCAAGGCATTGACGATGAAAGTTTGCGAGGGGATTTTTGATATCTCGAACGGTTTGGCCATGGCGAGGAAACGAAATTATGGCGAGAAACGTGAAACAGGAAGTGTGTTATAACTTCAGCATACATTAACTGATCTTGATGAAACTTCAGCAGTATGTTCGCTGTAAGAGGACGATCACATGGATGTGACTATTGTGAGTCAGAGTTATAGCGCCACCAACTGGTAGCAGGAAGTGTGTCACTTTCAAAATGCTTTGAACTCACCCTTTTATTTTTACCCGATGTGCTTCAAACTTAATCTGTATAATGTAAATACATAGCAGAAGAAGACCTGTGAATGGATTCTTGATATCTTTGATACTGTTGCCGTGGCAACGCATCAAACTTTAAAATTCTTTTTTTTATGATTTTGAGACTCTTAGCGGCTTTTGGGGCCCTTAACGGGTTTGAAAACTCTTGAAACTTTGCACACAGGTCAGATCCCACAGCCATCAGAGCCGGGCTGAAGATGGTACCTGGGTGTGGCAGGGGGGCTAGACAGCGCCCCCTGGAACGGGGTCCGAACACTTGGTCCATAAATCAAACACGCTTGCATGTAATAATATGAAACTCGGTACACATGTTGATCTCATCGTTTCATCTATACCTCACGCTCTTACTTTTTACCCCAGCCAAACAGGAAGTCGGCTATTGAGGTTTGTTTGTAAAACGCTCGCAATGGAATGTGCAATACTCCTCCTAGAGAATTCAAACACACGGCACGAAACTCGGTCAGCATGAAGTCAAGGCATTGAGGATGAAAGTTTGCGAGGGGATTTTTGATATCTCGAACGGTTTGGCCGTGGCGAGGAAACAAAATTATGGCGAGAAACGTGAAACAGGAAGTGTGTTATAACTTCAGCATAGATTAACTGATCTTGATGAAACTTCAGCAGTGTGTTCGCTGTAAGAGGACGATCACGTGGATGTGACTATTGTGAGTCAGAGTTATAGCGCCACCAACTGGCAGCAGGAAGTGTGTCACTTTCAAACTGCTTTGATATCACCCTCTTATTTTTAACCGATTTGCTTCAAACTTCATCTGTATAATGTAAAAATACAGCAGATGTAGACCTGTGAATGGATTCTTGATATCTTTGATACTGTTGCTGTGGCAACAAATCAAACTTTAACATTCTTTTTTGATACTTTTGGGACTCTTAGCATGCTTGAAATTGCTTGAAACAGATAGATACAGATAGCTCGACAGATACATCACATTTATTAGCCAGTAGGCATGTGCAACTTTGGCAAAAGATTAAAGTAATGTCAAAAAAGTAAACAGTAAACACTAAAAGCCTCATATCTTCTAAAAATGTAATTATACATCATTTGTTTCTAAATTAAATTATACAAATATTATAATTAAACCAGTTTTTCCCTTTTTTCATTTAAGAATTATGTTTACGTTCAAAAACAGCCAGAATGGTTTTAAAATTCAGAAGAAGAAAAAATAATCTGAGTCATACGTAGTGCTATACTGCCCTCTTGTGTTCAATATCAGGTAGGCCTATTGTGTATATTCCCACCGGTTAATCAACGTGTGACTCCGCTGGGACTCGGGAACTTTTAAATCGCTTACTTAAAACCGAAAGTCAAAATACAGATATCCGCACAAGACATTAATGTTGTGGAGTAGAGCGAGCATTTTAAATAAATTCCTATTAAGTAGGATTGAACTAAACAGAATGAACGTTCACTCTGTTCTGCTGGTTCCTCGCTGTTGGCGCGCACAGTTATGAAAGCTTGTGCAGCCATGAGTTTTAGTTTAATTTTAAAATTAGCGCAATTTCGGGATTTGTATTATTTGAATTTATTTTTAAAAAACACAATGTTGAGTTTTATTGTAACACTGTTTAATCGCGCCCACGGTTATATTTTGTATATTATATATAATTATAATGTATTTCTGTATAAAATAATACTACAATAAAAAACACATTTGTGACCGAACTGATCCAGCAAAATTAGTCACAGTGACCCAAATTTAAAAATTGAGATTTTGATATTAATGGAAAGAGGACACTGTAAGCTTTCAAATGATACCTTGGTCATACCTTGAATGGTTGTAACGATATACAGATTTGAATTCTGGTCGTCTGCCCTTTTTTTCCAATTGAAAACCTAAGAAAATCGCTTTTAAAGTTTTTTTGCCCGTTTTTTTTTTTTTTTTTTTTTTGATATCTTTCAAAATCCATAGCATTTTAAGGGATAAACTATTTATTTTATATAGCTTAATTTGACCAAATAGATTAACATATAAATGCAATTTAACGAGGCTGAAACTCAACTTATTTTTAATTTTTTTGAAATAAATAATTAAAAAGTCACTTTTACAAAAATGTTCTAAAATCAGAAAGATTGAAGAGGAGTCAGAGAGAAATTCAGTTTTCATACGGATTAGCCCACATAAGCAGAGAGCAGTCTGTTTTCTTTCATTTTGAATGGTTGTGTTTAAAAGTAGACATTTCAATATATATGTCTGTGAGGATACCTTATACGCTGACTTTCGGTTCATGAGACAAGCTTCAGTTCACGTGCCGCGCGTCTCCGCGTCGTGATTAGGCCTAGCCTATTGTCTGCAATTTATTTCTTATTATTAAATCCTAGTAATTGGTTGATGAAACATTGATTTAAATTAAGATAATTATTTTAAAACGAAATTTACTTTAAAGAAAGGCTTTGTGCTTGCATGTTTAAGCTATGTGAAAGTTTTAGTGCTGCTTCCAGAGAACGGTCACGTTCGGATTGTTTTTCCTCATAAATGCGAACACGGAAAAATAAAATAAAGATTTTATGTTCTGGAGAGAGTCAACCCTTCTTCATCCGGTGAGTATTACTTTTGGTTTGTGCAGTGTGGTTCACATAGGCCAATTTATTAAAATATTTAATTATCTGGGAATTGGATGCTGAAATTGCCCAATTTAAAAAAAAATTCGTAATAATTTAAGTTTTGTGGTGTAAGTCTACGTATTTTATAGGCTAATGTTAACTTCAAATAATACTAATAGTAATTTAAAGATGTTGTAGCTAGCATTGGGTCTGGACGTGAAGGATAACTTCGGGAGTTGAAGGGACGTGTCGGTGTCGTGATTCTGTCTTCTCACACCGCGACACAGGTTCGTGGATCTGAGTGTCGCGATCGTTACTACAGCCTTACATAGGCTATATTCTTCTTGCAGATAAATATACTCACGCAGTTTAGGTTTGAAGCCTCCAGTGAGTTCAAGGTTTCAGGGGATACCCGGGAAATGCTCAGAGGTGACGAGGGGAGTTGAGAAGAGCAATGTTTATTTCAGCGAATTTAAAGCTTTGACAACTTTAATCGTTATTTAAATACCTTTACTCAATTATCTCGACTACGAAACCCTGTGAGATTATTTTTGAATGTCTGTTCTTTGAAATTAGCAAAAAAAAAATTTTTTTTTTTTTTGTTATTTCATGGTTTTTCCACATAATCGGCCCATATCTTAAAATGGAAGGTTGCAACTTCCGACTCATTTCGCCAGAGCGGGTCACATTTGATTTTTATTTTTTAAACAATGTAATGTGTAACCTAAAAATAAACAGATTATTTGATAAATGGTATATTTAAATCTCCATATTGTAGCCTAATATCTGCAGGGCAGCCTAGTCTTAATAAATGTATGCTTCATTTTTCATTAGTAAATTTGATCAATAAATTCAATAATTTAGAATAATAAGACACTATAGGGCTGTTACCCTAGGTAAGGCTGATCAAATTAAATCGGTTACACAATAATGTTACGAGATTGGTTTAACAGGAGTCAATTAAAAATCGCTGTAAAGAACGATACTTTTAAACATAACCCTAAATCACCATAAGGTGTCGCCAGATGACCGTCTTAATGAACGAGTCATGGATTCAAAATGCTGAATCATTCAGTAATGAGAAAACACATTGCTTTGAGATGCGCGATGGGTCGCTGTGATCTTTGTTTAACTATTTTCTCTGCTGAAACAGAAAAAAGTCAATATTGCATCTAAAAAGTCAATATTGCATCTAAAATGTAAGTGACTTGACTTGTGTGTGTGACTATGTTTGTTGTAGTGATAAGAGTTGCACCCTTGTTAAAGTTTAAGGCCTTGTGTTTTTGGATATATATCTTTCTTTTTTTTTCTTTTTTTACAAAATATGTATATAACCCATATATTTTAGATTTATTATTTGCTTTAAATTAAATTAAGATTGTATTTTTGGTAATTGAACCTGAATGAATTTAAAAATGAATGTGCTATATTTCAGATCATATATTTGTTTTTCTTAAAATTTGAACTAACTTTATTCTCAGCTGAATTATAAATATTTTATTTCTGTATGAATTAAAAACACATTTGATTTTTCTTTTTTAATCAATGTAGAATGTGTAACTGAAATATAAACAGATTAGGGCTCTGTTCGAGGACAAGTAACTAAAACCAATGCGACATGATGAATGTTTGTTTCCCAAACCATCTCAGAGTAACAGCTTACTTTTCTTTCTTACTATATTCTTTCTTACTATAAACTGTGCTGTAGAGCTTGCATCAGTCAAAGCAGGGTTACATTTTGCATGTCGTGCACAATAAACCTAAAGGCACCAGGGTGGCGGTGCCACCGGCTTTTTATATATATGTATATATACAGTATATATATATATATATAGCTGTGATCCGCGATGAAGGGCCAAAGCCAGTGGCATGGCCACCCTGGTGCTTTTAGGTAACTAAGGAACCGGGGTTGCGGTGCCACCGGCTTGGGCCCTTCATCGCTGCTCGCAGCTATATTTTTAATTGTTTTTCATTCAAAATAATAATGATCCACAAACTCAACATTTGTTTTAAAATTCAAAGATCTTTTATTTATTTGTTAAAACGTGGGTATACCAAATCATCCTTCTTATTCATTTTTTAATATAAGCGAATTGTCATTGTAGTATTTCATTGTTGATATATTTATCATTGATGTATTTCCATTAATAATAAGGAACTACAAACCAAGGATTTGTTTTAAATTATTTCAAAGATCTTTCATTTATTACTATTACAATGGGGGTATACCATGGCATTAGTCCAATTTGTTTGTTTGATAAAAGTTTAATGTTTTTAAAATAAGTGAGTTATTGTGTTATTGTATCATTGTGCTATTTAGGGCCCAAGCCCTGAAAGGGCGAAGGCCCTATTGTTTTCCTTAGGATTATTAGGGCCCAAGCCCTGAAAGGGCGAAGGCCCTATTGTTTTCCTTCCGATTATTTTTAGGGCCCAAGCCCTGAAGGGGCGAAGGCCCTATTTTTAGGGCCCAAGCCCTGAAAGGGCGAAGGCCCTATTGTTTTCCTTGCGATTATTAGGGCCCAAGCCCTGAAAGGGCGAAGGCCCTATTGTTTTCCTAAGGATTATTTATTAGGGCCCAAGCCCTGAAAGGGCGAAGGCCCTATTGTTTTCCTTCCGATTATTAGGGCCCAAGCCCTGAAAGGGCGAAGGCCCTATTGTTTTCCTTGCGATTATTTTTCTTCACTATTATTATAATTAGGGCCCAAGCCCTGAAAGGGCGAAGGCCCTATTGTTTTCCTTAGGATTATTATTATTAGGGCCCAAGCCCTGAAAGGGCGAAGGCCCTATTGTTTTCCTTGGGATTATTATTCTTTAGTATTATTAGGGCCCAAGCCCTGAAAGGGCGAAGGCCCTATTGTTTTCCTTAGGATTATTATTATTATTATTATTATTATTATTATTTATACGACTATTCGGGCACTTTTGGGGCCCTTAACATGCTCAAAAACTCTTGAAACTTAGCACACGGGTCAGAATCCGCGGCCATCAGGGCCGGGCTGAAGATGGTACCCGGGCGTGGCAGGGGGGCTAGACAGCGCCCCCTGGAACGGGGTCTGAAAACTTGGTCCATAAATCAAACACGCTTGCATGTAATAATATGAAACTCGGTGCACATATAGATCTCATCGTTCATATATACCTCATACTATTACTTTTTACCCCAGCCCAACAGGAAGTCGGTTACTTAGGGTTGTTCATAAAACACTCGCAATGGAATTTGAAGTACTACTCCTAGAGAATTCAAACACACGGCACGAAACTCGGTCAGCATGAAGTCAAGGCATTGACGATGAAAGTTTGCGAGGGGATTTTTGATATCTCGAACGGTTTGGCCATGGCGAGGAAACGAAATTATGGCGAGAAACGTGAAACAGGAAGTGTGTTATAACTTCAGCATACATTAACTGATCTTGATGAAACTTCAGCAGTATGTTCGCTGTAAGAGGACGATCACATGGATGTGACTATTGTGAGTCAGAGTTATAGCGCCACCAACTGGTAGCAGGAAGTGTGTCACTTTCAAAATGCTTTGAACTCACCCTTTTATTTTTACCCGATGTGCTTCAAACTTAATCTGTATAATGTAAATACATAGCAGAAGAAGACCTGTGAATGGATTCTTGATATCTTTGATACTGTTGCCGTGGCAACGCATCAAACTTTAAAATTCTTTTTTTTTATGATTTTGAGACTCTTAGCGGCTTTTGGGGCCCTTAACGGGTTTGAAAACTCTTGAAACTTTGCACACAGGTCAGATCCCACAGCCATCAGAGCCGGGCTGAAGATGGTACCTGGGTGTGGCAGGGGGGCTAGACAGCGCCCCCTGGAACGGGGTCCGAACACTTGGTCCATAAATCAAACACGCTTGCATGTAATAATATGAAACTCGGTACACATGTTGATCTCATCGTTTCATCTATACCTCACGCTCTTACTTTTTACCCCAGCCAAACAGGAAGTCGGCTATTGAGGTTTGTTTGTAAAACGCTCGCAATGGAATGTGCAATACTCCTCCTAGAGAATTCAAACACACGGCACGAAACTCGGTCAGCATGAAGTCAAGGCATTGAGGATGAAATTTTGCGAGGGGATTTTTGATATCTCGAACGGTTTGGCCGTGGCGAGGAAACAAAATTATGGCGAGAAACGTGAAACAGGAAGTGTGTTATAACTTCAGCATAGATTAACTGATCTTGATGAAACTTCAGCAGTGTGTTCGCTGTAAGAGGACGATCACGTGGATGTGACTATTGTGAGTCAGAGTTATAGCGCCACCAACTGGCAGCAGGAAGTGTGTCACTTTCAAACTGCTTTGATATCACCCTCTTATTTTTAACCGATTTGCTTCAAACTTCATCTGTATAATGTAAAAATACAGCAGATGTAGACCTGTGAATGGATTCTTGATATCTTTGATACTGTTGCTGTGGCAACAAATCAAACTTTAACATTCTTTTTTGATACTTTTGGGACTCTTAGCATGCTTAAAATTGCTTGAAACAGATAGATACAGATAGCTCGACAGATACATCACATTTATTAGCCAGTAGGCATGTGCAACTTTGGCAAAAGATTAAAGTAATGTCAAAAAAGTAAACAGTAAACACTAAAAGCCTCATATCTTCTAAAAATGTAATTATACATCATTTGTTTCTAAATTAAATTATACAAATATTATAATTAAACCAGTTTTTCCCTTTTTTCATTTAAGAATTATGTTTACGTTCAAAAACAGCCAGAATGGTTTTAAAATTCAGAAGAAGAAAAAATAATCTGAGTCATACGTAGTGCTATACTGCCCTCTTGTGTTCAATATCAGGTAGGCCTATTGTGTATATTCCCACCGGTTAATCAACGTGTGACTCCGCTGGGACTCGGGAACTTTTAAATCGCTTACTTAAAACCGAAAGTCAAAATACAGATATCCGCACAAGACATTAATGTTGTGGAGTAGAGCGAGCATTTTAAATAAATTCCTATTAAGTAGGATTGAACTAAACAGAATGAACGTTCACTCTGTTCTGCTGGTTCCTCGCTGTTGGCGCGCACAGTTATGAATGCTTGTGCAGCCATGAGTTTTAGTTTAATTTTAAAATTAGCGCAATTTCGGGATTTGTATTATTTGAATTTATTTTTAAAAAACACAATGTTGAGTTTTATTGTAACACTGTTTAATCGCGCCCACGGTTATATTTTGTATATTATATATAATTATAATGTATTTCTGTATAAAATAATACTACAATAAAAAACACATTTGTGACCGAACTGATCCAGCAAAATTAGTCACAGTGACCCAAATTTAAAAATTGAGATTTTGATATTAATGGAAAGAGGACACTGTAAGCTTTCAAATGATACCTTGGTCATACCTTGAATGGTTGTAACGATATACAGATTTGAATTCTGGTCGTCTGCCCTTTTTTTCCAATTGAAAACCTAAGAAAATCGCTTTTAAAGTTTTTTTGCCCGTTTTTTTTTTTTTTTTTTTTTTGATATCTTTCAAAATCCATAGCATTTTAAGGGATAAACTATTTATTTTATATAGCTTAATTTGACCAAATAGATTAACATATAAATGCAATTTAACGAGGCTGAAACTCAACTTATTTTTAATTTTTTTGAAATAAATAATTAAAAAGTCACTTTTACAAAAATGTTCTAAAATCAGAAAGATTAAAGAGGAGTCAGAGAGAAATTCAGTTTTCATACGGATTAGCCCACATAAGCAGAGAGCAGTCTGTTTTCTTTCATTTTGAATGGTTGTGTTTAAAAGTAGACATTTCAATATATATGTCTGTGAGGATACCTTATACGCTGACTTTCGGTTCATGAGACAAGCTTCAGTTCACGTGCCGCGCGTCTCCGCGTCGTGATTAGGCCTAGCCTATTGTCTGCAATTTATTTCTTATTATTAAATCCTAGTAATTGGTTGATGAAACATTGATTTAAATTAAGATAATTATTTTAAAACGAAATTTACTTTAAAGAAAGGCTTTGTGCTTGCATGTTTAAGCTATGTGAAAGTTTTAGTGCTGCTTCCAGAGAACGGTCACGTTCGGATTGTTTTTCCTCAATGCGAACACGGAAAATAAAATAAAGATTTTATGTTCTGGAGAGAGTCAACCCTTCTTCATCTGGTGAGTATTACTTTTGGTTTGTGCAGTGTGGTTCACATAGGCCAATTTATTAAAATATTTAATTATCTGGGAATTGGATCTCCTCCATAATGCTGAAATTGCCCAATTTTAAAAAATTTAGTAATAATTTAAGTTTTGTGGTGTAAGTCTACGTATTTTATAATGTTAACTTCAAATAATACTAATAGTAATTTAAAGATGTTGTAGCTAGCATTGGGTCTGGACGTGAAGGATAACTTCGGGAGTTGAAGGGACGTGTCGGTGTCGTGATTCTGTCTTCTCACACCGCGACACAGGTTCGTGGATCTGAGTGTCGCGATCGTTACAGCCTTACATAGGCTATATTCTTCTTGCAGATAAATATACTCACGCAGTTTAGGTTAGAAGCCTCCAGTGAGTTCAACGTTTCAGGGGATACCCGGGAAATGCTCAGAGGTGACGAGGGGAGTTGAGAAGAGCAATGTTTATTTCAGCGAATTTAAAGCTTTGACAACTTTAATCGTTATTTAAATACCTTTACTCCATTATCTCGACTACGAAACCCTGTGAGATTATTTTTGAATGTCTGTTCTTTGAAATTAGCAAAAAAAAAAAATATATATATTTTTTTTTTGTTATTTCATGGTTTTTCCACATAATCGGCCCATATCTTAAAATGGAAGGTTGCAACTTCCGACTCATTTCGCCAGAGCGGGTCACATTTGATTTTTATTTTTTAAACAATGTAATGTGTAACCTAAAAATAAACAGATTATTTGATAAATGGTATATTTAAATCTGCATATTGTAGCCTAATATCTGCAGGGCAGCCTAGTCTTAATAAATGTATGCTTCATTTTTCATTAGTAAATTTGATCAATAAATTCAATAATTTAGAATAATAAGACACTATAGGGCTGTTACCCTAGGTAAGGCTGATCAAATTAAATCGGTTACACAATAATGTTACGAGATTGGTTTAACAGGAGTCAATTAAAAATCGCTGTAAAGAACGATACTTTTAAACATAACCCTAAATCACCATAAGGTGTCGCCAGATGACCGTCTTAATGAACGAGTCATGGATTCAAAATGCTGAATCATTCAGTAATGAGAAAACACATTGCTTTGAGATGCGCGATGGGTCGCTGTGATCTTTGTTTAACTATTTTCTCTGCTGAAACAGAAAAAAGTCAATATTGCATCTAAAAAGTCAATATTGCATCTAAAATGTAAGTGACTTGACTTGTGTGTGTGACTATGTTTGTTGTAGTGATAAGAGTTGCACCCTTGTTAAAGTTTAAGGCCTTGTGTTTTTGGATATATATCTTTCTTTCTTTTTTTTTCTTTTTTTACAAAATATGCATATAACCCATATATTTTGGATTTATTATTTGCTTTAAATTAAATTAAGATTGTATTTTTGGTAATTGAACCTGAATGAATTTAAAAATGAATGTGCTATATTTCAGATCATATATTTGTTTTTCTTAAAATTTGAACTAACTTTATTCTCAGCTGAATTATAAATATTTTATTTCTGTATGAATTAAAAACACATTTGATTTTTCTTTTTTAATCAATGTAGAATGTGTAACTGAAATATAAACAGATTAGGGCTCTGTTCGAGGACAAGTAACTAAAACCAATGCGACATGATGAATGTTTGTTTCCCAAACCATCTCAGAGTAACAGCTTACTTTTCTTTCTTACTATATTCTTTCTTACTATAAACTGTGCTGTAGAGCTTGCATCAGTCAAAGCAGGGTTACATTTTGCATGTCGTGCACAATAAACCTAAAGGCACCAGGGTGGCGGTGCCACCGGCTTCATATATATATATGTAAATATACAGTATATATATATATATATATATAGCTGTGATCCGCGATGAAGGGCCAAAGCCAGTGGCATGGCCACCCTGGTGCTTTTAGGTAACTAAGGAACCGGGGTTGCGGTGCCACCGGCTTGGGCCCTTCATCGCTGCTCGCAGCTATATTTATTATTATTATTATTATTATTATTATTTATACGACTATTCGGGCACTTTTGGGGCCCTTAACATGCTCAAAAACTCTTGAAACTTTGCACACGGGTCAGAACCCGCGGCCATCAGGGCCGGGCTGAAGATGGTACCCGGGCGTGGCAGGGGGGCTAGACAGCGCCCCCTGGAACGGGGTCCGAAAACTTGGTCCATAACTCAAACACGCTTGTATGTAATAATATGAAACTCGGTACACATGTTGATCTCATCGTTCATATATACCTCATACTATTACTTTTTACCCCAGCCCAACAGGAAGTCGGTTATTTAGGGTTGTTCATAAAACACTCGCAATGGAATTTGCAATACTCCTCCTAGAGAATTCGAACACACGGCACGAAACTCGGTCAGCATGAAGTCAAGGCATTGAGGATGAAAGTTTGCGAGGGGATTTTTGATATCACGAACGGTTTGGCCGTGGCGAGGAAACGAAATCATGGCGAGAAACATGAAACAGGAAGTGTGTTATAACTTCAGCATACATTAACTGATCTTGATGAAACTTCAGCAGTGTGTTCGCTGTAAGAGGACGATCACATGGATGTGACTATTGTGAGTCAAAGTTATAGCGCCACCAACTGGCAGCAGGAAGTGTGTCACTTTCAAAATGCTTTGATATCACCCTTTTATTTTTACCCGATTTGCTTCAAACTTCATCTGTATAATGTAAACATACGGCAGATGTAGACCTGTGAATGGATTCTTGATATCTTTGAAACTGTTGCCGTGGCGACGCATCAAACTTTACTCTTCTTTTAGGATGCTTTTAGGATGCTTTTGAGACCCTTAGCATGCTTCAAAATGCATGAAACTCGACAGACACATCACATTTATTAGCCAGTAGACATGTGCAAAGTTTCAGAAACGGGCGTGGTGAGGGCTCAGTAGCGCCACCTTTTGACAAAAGTGGGGTTGTTAGTTTTAACTAGAGTTACAAAAATTGGTATGTATATTGTACTCCTCGAGCCGGACAACTTTCTAATTTACACTTATTAGCTAGGACCCACAGAAACTCAGATATTTTTGTTTGAATATGGTCACTCTGAGCCTACATGTCTCTTTGTCTTTGGCTGTCTGTGTGTGTGTGTGCGTGTGCAGGGGGAGGGGGCTTAACCATTTCACTGCTGTGTGTATGACCTGCATAAAGAAAATACATTTCTCAAGCCTGGTATTTTTTAAATAAGTTTTTATTTTTATTTTTTATAAGTAAAGGCATATAACTAGTTTAATTGTAGTGCATTGACAATAGTTTTATATAATTCGTTTATTAATCAGATTAACTTGGTCAATAAACTTGGTCTGAAAATTTGGTCCATAAATCAAACACACTTGCATGTAATAATATGAAACTTGGTACACATATAGATCTCATCGTTTCATATATAGCCTACTTCACACTCTTACTTTTTACCCCAGCCCAACAGGAAGACGGCTATTTAGGGTTGTGTTTAAAACACATGCAATGGAATTTCAAGTATTGCTCCTAGAGCACTGAACCAAATTCGACAAAACTCGATCAGCGTGAAGTCAAGACATTAAGGATGAAAAGGTGCCAAGGGATTTTTTATATCTCGAACGGTTTGGCCGTGGCGAGGAAACGAAATTATGGCGAGAAACATGAAACAGGATGTGTGTTATAACTTCAGCATACATTAACTGATCTTGATGAAACTTCAGCAGTGTTTTCGCTGTAAGAGACCGATCACATGGATGTGACTATTGTGAGTCAAAGTTATAGCGCCACCAACTGGCAGCAGGAAGTGTGTCACTTTCAAAATGCTTTGAAACCACTCTCTTATTTTTAACCGATTTGCTTCAAACTTCATCTGTATAATGTAAATACACGGCAGATGTAGACCTGTGAAAGAATTTTTGATATCTTTGATACTGTTGCCGTGGCAACGAATCAAACTTTAACATTCTTTTTTGATGCTTTTGGGACTCTTAGCATGCTTGAAATTGCTTGAAACTCAACAGATACATCACATTTATTAGCCAGTAGACATGTGCAACTATGGCAAAAGATTAAA
Organism: Pimephales promelas; assembly: GCF_988280905.1. Taxonomy (NCBI): domain Eukaryota; kingdom Metazoa; phylum Chordata; class Actinopteri; order Cypriniformes; family Leuciscidae; genus Pimephales; species Pimephales promelas. Next base: position 41,875,867 of record NC_142770.1, on the reverse strand, counting down.
GTAATGTCAAAAAAGTAAACACTAAAAGCCTCATATCTTCTAAAAATGTAATTATACATCATTTGTTTCTAAATTAAATTATACAAATATTATAACTTCCCCAATTTTTCCTTTTTTTCATTTAAGAATTATGTTTACGTTCAAAAACAGCCAGAATTGTTGTAAAATTCATAAAAAAATAATAATCTGAGTCATACGTAGTGCTATACTGCCCTCTTGTGTTCAGTATCAGGTAATGTTAGGCCTATTGTGTATATTCCCACCGGTTAATCAACGTGTGACTCCGCTGGGACTTGGGAGCTTTTAAATCGCTTTCTTAAAACCGAAAGTCAAAATACAGATGTCCGCACAAGACATTAATGGTGTGGAGTAGAGCGAGCATTTTAAATAAATTCCTATTAAGTAGGATTGAACTAAACAGAAAGAATGTTCACTCTGTTCTGCTGGTTCCTCGCTGGTGGATCATATGATTACTTTGTCATAATCTATGACAAAAATGCTATTATAAACCATATTAATAATAGATAATACACATTGCTCTTATTTTTGAAAAATACATTCATGAAAAACAAGATAACAAAAATCATAAAAACATATAGCCATGGCTGCTATAAATGTTTGAAATGCATAGGACAGATGTTTAATGACGCAGCAACATATAATTGAAAGGCAATTAATAATCTGTCATTACGTCACTGCATTATGATATTACGGCTCCAATACGGTGCAGCACAAAGCACTTATGTGCATCCCGAGCGGAGAATGATGTGCTTGAAGCCACATGAAGTTACAGCGCAGTGAGTCCATATTGAAAAGTTCAAAGCACAAAGGAAATACATATTTATGAACAGTGTATTATACATTATCTATCTATGCAATAGTTTATTGAGCCTTTTCTTTTAAAGGTTTTAAATTTCAGTTACTGTGTGCGTGAAGAACAATTATAGTGCTCTGACTCTAGTGTTGTGATCTAACCGACAGCGTCCGACACCCGGTAGAAAGTAACACGATTAAGTTACAGCAATAAAGTCCAGCAAGAAAAAGTTTCTTCATTCGAAAATATAGACCTTTAGACCTTTATCTTAAAGATCCAGTATAATAGGATTAACATTCAATCATCTTGAAGATCGTTTCATCATTGACTGTAACCGAATGTGACGTGCTGTTTGAATGCTGAATGGAGAATGACTGACAGGCGCAGAGAGGGAAAAGTTTGTGTTCTTGAATTTAATGACTTAAATATTAATTTCTATATCACATAATAGCTTCAGAACACTAATAATACAGTACACAAAAACTTTATGGTACTTTAGAAAGTTTTTGTGCCTTTGTGCCTAACATAGAATAGTATATATGCACAATATAGAATTTGAATCAGCCTCGTCAAAGATGGCAGTGTCAGAGCCGATACCGATCCTGAGAATCTAATCGGCGCACTTGTTTTCAACAGTCAAATTGAAATTGAAATTGAAATTGCTTGAAACTCAACAGATACATCACATTTATTAGCCAGTAGACATGTGCAAAGTTTCAGAAACGGGCATAGTGCAAGGACTAAATAGCGCCACCTTTTGACAAAAGTGGGGTTGTTAGTTTTATCTACAGTTACAAAAATCGCTATATACATTGTACTCCTCAAGCCGGACAACTTTCTAATACATAGTCATTAGCTCGGACCAAGAGGAAGTCAGATATTTTGGTTTGAATATGGTGAGCCTCTCTCTGAGCCTACGTCCCTGTATGGCAAGCCCTTTTAACATTTAAAAGCTAAGTTTGCCTGTCCGGAATTAACATTGTAGATATCATCAACGTCTTTCTGTCTATTCGTAATTACATTTTGGATAGTTTGTATTATCATTTAAGATATCTGTAACATAACTGTGACTAGTCGAAATGACAGAGTATGGCAAGCCGTTTTAACATTTAATCATGAAAGGGCCAAAGCCTTCGGCACCGCCACCTGGGTGCCTTTAGGTAACTAAAGGAACCGGGGTTGCGGTGCCACCGGCTTGGGCCCGCCATCGCTGCTCGCAGCTATATTATTATTATTATTTTGCTACCTTTTGGGCACTTTTGGGGCCCTTAACGTGCTCGAAAACTCTTGAAACTTTGCACACGGGTCAGAACCCGCGGCCATCAGAGCCGGGCTGAAGCTGGTACCCGGGCGTGGTAGGGCGGCTCGTCAGCGCCCCCTGGAACGGGGTCCGAACACTTGGTCCATAAATCAAACACGCTTGCATGTAATAATATGAAACTCGGTGCACATATAGATCTCATCGTTCATATATACCTCAAACTATTACTTTTTACCCCAGCCCAACAGGAAGTCGGTTATTTAGGGTTGTTCATAAAACACTCGCAATGGAATTTGAAGTACTCCTCCTAGAGAATTCAAACACACGGCACGAAACTCGGTCAGCATGAAGTCAAGGCATTGAGGATGAAAGTTTGCGAGGGGATTTTTGATATCTCAAACGGTTTGGCCGTGGCGAGGAAACGAAATTATGGCGAGAATCGTGAAACAGGAAGTGTGTCAGAACTTCAGCATACATTAACTGATCTTGATGATACTTCAGCAGTTTGTTTGCTGTAAGAGGACGATCACATGGATGTGAATATTGTGAGTCAAAGTTATAGCGCCACCAACTGGCAGCAGGAAGTGTGTCACTTTCAAAATACTTTGAAATCACCCTCTTATTTTTACCCGATTTGCTTCAAACTTAATCTGTATAATGTAAATACATAGCAGATGAAGACCTGTGAATGGATTCTTGATATCTTTGATACTGTTGCCGTGGCAACGCATCAAACTTTAAAATTCTTTTTTTGATGATTTTGAGACTCTTATCGGCTTTTGGGGCCCTTAACGGGTTTGAAAACTCTTGAAACTTTGCACACAGGTCAGATCCCACAGCCATCAGAGCCGGGCTGAAGATGGTACCTGGGTGTGGCAGGGGGGCTAGACAGCGCCCCCTGGAACGGGGTCCGAACACTTGGTCCATAAATCAAACACGCTTGAATGTAATAATATGAAACTCGGTACACATGTTGATCTCATCGTTTCATCTATACCTCACACTCTTACTTTTTACCCCAGCCCAACAGAAAGTCGGCTATTGAGGTTTGTTTGTAAAACGCTCGCAATGGAATGTGCAATACTACTCCTATAGAATTCAAACACACGGCACGAAACTCGGTCAGCATGAAGTCAAGGCATTGAGGCTGAAAGTTTGCGAGGGGATTTTTGATATCTCGAACGGTTTGGCCGTGGCGAGGAAACGAAATTATGGCGAGAAACGTGAAACAGGAAGTGTGTTATAACTTCAGCATACATTAACTGATCTTGATGAAACTTCAGCAGTGTGTTCGCTGTAAGAGGACGATCACATGGATGTGACTATTGTGAGTTAAAGTTATAGCGCCACCAACTGGCAGCAGGAAGTGTGTCACTTTCAAAATGCTTTGAAACCACTCTCTTATTTTTAACCGATTTGCTTCAAACTTCATCTGTATAATGTAAATACACGGCAGATGTAGACCTGTGAATGAATTTTTGATATCTTTGATACTGTTGCCGTGGCAACGAATCAAACTTTAACATTCTTTTTTGATGCTTTTGGGACTCTTAGCATGCTTGAAATTGCTTGAAACTCAACAGATACATCACATTTATTAGCCAGTAGACATGTGCAACTATGGCAAAAGATTAAAGTAATGTCAAAAAAGTAGACACTAAAAGCCTCATATCTTCTAAAAATGTAATTATACATCATTTGTTACTAAATTAAATTATACAAATATTATAACTTCCCCAATTTTTCCTTTTTTTCATTTAAGAATTATGTTTACGTTCAAAAACAGCCAGAATTGTTGTAAAATTCATAAAAAAATAATAATCTGAGTCATACGTAGTGCTATACTGCCCTCTTGTGTTCAATATCAGGTAGGCCTATTGTGTATATTCCCACCGGTTAATCAACGTGTGACTCCGCTGGGACTTGGGAGCTTTTAAATCGCTTACTTAAAACCGAAAGTCGAAATACGGATGTCCGCACAAGACATTAATGGTGTGGAGTAGAGCGAGCATTTTAAATAAATTCCTATTAAGTAGGATTGAACTAAACAGAAAGAATGTTCACTCTGTTCTGCTGGTTCCTCGCTGGTGGATCATATGATTACTTTGTCATAATCTATGACAAAAATGCTATTATAAACCATATTAATAATAGATAATACACATTGCTCTTATTTTTGAAAAATACATTCATGAAAAACAAGATAACAAAAATCATAAAAAAATATAGCCATGGCTGCTATAAATGTTTGAAATGCATAGGACAGATGTTTAATGACGCAGCAACATATAATTGAAAGGCAATTAATAATCTGTCATTACGTCACTGCATTATGATATTACGGCTCTAATACGGTGCAGCACAAAGCACTTATGTGCATCCCGAGCGGAGAATGATGTGCTTGAAGCCACATGAAGTTACAGCGCATTGAGTCCGTATTGAAAAGTTCAAAGCACAAAGGAAATACATATTTATGAACAGTGTATTATACATTATCTATCTATGCAATAGTTTATTGAGCCTTTTCTTTTAAAGGTTTTAAATTTCAGTTACTGTGTGCGTGAAGAACAATTATAGTGCTCTGACTCTAGTGTCGTGATCTAACCGACAGCGTCCGACACCCGGTAGAAAGTAACACGATTAAGTTACAGCAATAAAGTCCAGCAAGAAAAAGTTTCTTCATTCAAAAATATAGACCTTTAGACCTTTATCTTAAAGATCCAGTATAATAGGATTAACATTGAATCATTGAAGATCGTTTTATCATTGACTGTAACCGAATGTGACGTGCTGTTTGAATGCTGAATGGAGAATGACTGACAGGCGCAGAGAGGGAAAAGTTTACGTGTTCTTGAATTTAATGACTTAAATATTAATTTCTATATCACATAATAGCTTCAGAACACTTATAATACAGTACACAAAAACTTTATGGTACTTTAGAAAGTTTTTGTGCCTTTGTGCCTAACATAGAATAGTATATGCACAATATAGAATTTGAATCAGCCTCGTCAAAGATGGCAGTGTCAGAGCCGATACCGATCCTGAGTATCTAATCGGCGCACTTCTTTTCAACAGTCAAATTGAAATTGAAATTGAAATTGCTTGAAACTCAACAGATACATCACATTTATTAGCCAGTAGACATGTGCAAAGTTTCAGAAACGGGCATGGTGCAAGGACTAAATAGCGCCACCTTTTGACAAAAGTGGGGTTGTTAGTTTTATCTACAGTTACAAAAATCGTTATATACATTGTACTCCTCAAGCCGGACAACTTTCTATTACATAGTCATTAGCTCGGACCAAGAGGAAGTCAAATATTTTGGTTTGAATATGGTGAGCCTCTCTCTGAGCCTACGTCCCTGTATGGCAAGCCCTTTTAACATTTAAAAGCAAAGTTTGCCTATCCGGAATTAACATTGTAGATATCAACAACGTCTTTCTGTCTATTCGTAATTACATTTTGGATAGTTTGTATTATCATTTAAGATATCTGTAACATAATTGTAACTAGTCGAAATGACAGAGTATGGCAAGCCGTTTTAACATTTAATCATAAAAGGGCCAAAGCCTTCGGCACCACCACCCGGGTGCCTTTAGGTAACTAAAGGAACCGGGGTTGCGGTGCCACCGGCTTGGGCCCGCCATCGCTGCTCGCAGCTATATTTAGGGCCCAAGCCCTGAAAGGGCGAAGGCCCTATTGTTTTCCTTAGGATTATTCTTTTCTATTATTATTATTATTATTATTATTTTTCTTACGACTATTCGGGCACTTTTGGGGCCCTTAACATGCTCGAAAACTCTTGAAACTTTGCACACAGGTCAGAACCCGCGGCCATCAGAGCCGGGCTGAAGATGGTACCTGGGCGTGGCAGAGGGGCTCGTAAGCGCCCCCTGGAATGGGGTCCGAACACTTGGTCCATAACTCAAACACGCTTGCATGTAATAATATGAAACTCGGTACGCATGTTGATCTCATCGTTTCATCTATACCTCGCGCTTTTACTTTTTACCCCAGCCCAACAGGAAGTCGGCTATTGAGGTTTGTTTGTAAAACGCTCGCAATGGTATTTGAAATACTCCTCCTAGAGCTTTGATCCAAATTCGACGATACTCGGTCAGCGTGAAGTCAAGACATTGAGGATGAAAGCTTGTGTGGGGATTTTTGATATCTCGAACGGTTTGGCCGTGGCGAGGAAACGAAATCATGGCGAGAAACGTGAAACAGGAAGTTTGTTATAACTTCAGCATACATTAACTGATCTTGATGAAACTTCAGCAGTATGTTCGCTGTAAGAGGACGATCACATGGATGTGACTATTATGAGTCAAAGTTATAGCGCCACCAACTGGCAGCAGGAAGTGTGTCACTTTCAAAATGCTTTGATATCACCCTTTTATTTTTACCCGATTTGCTTCAAACTTCATATGTATAATGTAAACATACGGCAGATGTAGACCTGTGAATGGATTCTTGATATCTTTGAAACTGTTGCCGTGGCGACGCATCAAACTTTACCCTTCTTTTAGGATGCTTTTAGGATGCTTTTGAGACCCTTAGCATGCTTTAAATTGCATGAAACTCGACAGACCCATCACATTTATTAGCCAGTAGACATGTGCAAAGTTGCAGAAACGGGCGTGGTGAGGGCTCAGTAGCGCCACCTTTTGACAAAAGTGGGGTTGTTAGTTTTATCTACAGTTACAAAAATCGGTATGTATATTGTACTCCTCGAGCCGGACAACTTTCTAATTGACACTCATTAGCTAGGACCCACAGAAAGTCAGATATGTTTGTTTGAATGTAGAGAAAATCTCAGAATTTTGCCAGTCTCTCAGTGTCTCTCTGTGTGAGTGAGAGGAGGGGGGCTTGTCAGGTTAATTTTAACCCTTTATTTGTTGTGTGCGACTTCTCTGGCATTTTCGGGGGCCTTAACAGCCTCGAAAACTCTTGAAACTTTGCACACGGGTCAGAACCCATGGCCATCAGGGCCGGGCTGAAGCTGGTAACCGGGCGTGGCAGGGCGGCTCGACAGCGCCCCCTGGACTGGGATTCGAACATTTGTCCATAAATCAAACACACTTGCATGAATTAATATGAAACTCGGTACAATTATAGATCACATCAGGCCAAACAACTTTCGTGCTCTAAGTTTTATGACAGTTCAAATGGAAGTTATTTATGAATTATGAATTATGGGTTGTTTGAATAATTGTCCTAGGAGAAATACATCAAATCACAATGCATGTGTTTACCAATCACAACCAAACTCGGTGTGCATGAAGTCAAGACATTGAGGATGCTCAATTCCGGACGGATTTTTGATATCTAGAACGGTCTGGCCGTGGCGAGGAAATGAATTTTATGACTAAAAAAGGACACATAAAGTGTGTTATAACTTTGCTCAATTTACCTACAGTTACAAAACTTACCACGTATATTGTTCTCGTCAAGCCGATCAACTTTCCAATTTAAAGTCATTCGCTCTGAGCAACAGAAAGTCAGATATTGTAGTTTGAATGGATTTATTTCCCCTGCGATTCTCTCTCTCTCTCTCTCTCTCTCTCTCTCTCTCTCTCTCTCTCTGTGTGTGTGGGTGTGTGTGTCTGTGTGGGGAGGGGAGGGCTGTTGTCTGTGTTTATGTGTGTGTGTGTGGCTGGCTGTGATTTTTCCTACAAGTCCTTGTTTCTAAGTCCTTGTCTTTTTGCATAACAATTTTGCATAACAATATTTTTAAATGACAAAATAGGCATATAACCCCCATCTTTTAAATGTATAGATTGCTTTAAATAAAAGTAAGATTGTATTTGTAATTGAAGTTGAATGAATTTAAAATTCATGTGCTATATTTCAATATATTTGTTTTCCTTAAGATTTTAAAACACTAACTTCATTCTTATCTGAATTACAAATATTTGTTTCTGTATAAAATAATACTCTGACTAAAAACACATTTGATGTATTTTTTTTGGTATTTTTATTTACATGTATTTATGTGTGTGTGTGTGTGTGTGTGTATAAAGTGCAGGTTTTTTTTAGATAAAGTAGAATTTCTATAACTATGTGTTGAACTAATAAATCACTCTTGTGTGTGTTAAACATAATCTACTTAATACAGACAACTTCATTATAAAGATAAATAACAAATCCAAAAAATATATGATTATAATCTATGACAAAAAAAGCCATTACAAACTATATTATTGGAAAATAGACATTGCTCTTTGTATTGTTGTAAAATATTCATGAAAAACAAGATAACAAAAATCAAAAAGATAAATTATTTTAGATATAGCCATGTTTTAAATGTATAGCAGAGATGTTAATTGAGGCAGCAACATACAAACTTTCTAGAACAACATGGACCTGGATAGCTGGTTTTTATGGAGGACAGTGAAGAGGAAGAGGGTGCAAATCAAACAGCTCATTCTCAGACTACACAGCAAACAGCTTAAGTTTTTAGTGCTTTGTTTGAGGTTTTTAGTGCTCTGTCCTATCTATTATCAACATATAATAGATGGAACAGAACAAGAAAGGCAATTAATAATCTGTCATTGCGTCACTGCATTATGATATGAAAGGCTCAGTACAGTGTGGCACAAAACGCTTATGCGCATCCCGAGTGGAGAATGATGCGCTTAAAGCCACATGGAGTTACAGCGCACAGCGCATCGAGTCCGCATTGATGCAAGCTCTACAATACACTTCTTTTTGATAGTCAAAGCGGGGGTTACGTTTTTACACGTCGTACAGAATAACCCTAAAGGCACCAAGGTGGCGGTGCCACCGGCTTTATATTAAATATAAATATAGCTGTGAGCAGCGATAAAGGGCCAAAGCCGGCGGTACCACCATCCCGGTGCCTTTGGGTAACTAAAGGCATCGGGGTTGCGGTGCCACCGGCTTGGGCCCGCAATCGCTGCTCGCAGCTATATTTAGGGCCCAAGCCCTGAAAGGGCGAAGGCCCTATTGTTTTCCTTAGGATTATTAGGGCCCAAGCCCTGAAAGGGCGAAGGCCCTATTGTTTTCCTTAGGATTATTATTATTATTATTATTATTATTATTTATACGACTATTCGGGCACTTTTGGGGCCCTTAACATGCTCAAAAACTCTTGAAACTTTGCACACGGGTCAGAACCCGCGGCCATCAGGGCCGGGCTGAAGATGGTACCCGGGCGTGGCAGGGGGGCTAGACAGCGCCCCCTGGAACGGGGTCCGAACACTTGGTCCATAAATCAAACACGCTTGCATGTAATAATATGAAACTCGGTACACATGTTGATCTCATCGTTTCATCTATACCTCGTGCTTTTACTTTTTACCCCAGCCCAACAGGAAGTCGGCTATTTAGGGTTGTTCGTAAAACACTCGCAATGGAATTTTTAATACTCCTCCTAGAGCTTTGATCCAAATTCGACGAAACTCGGTCAGCGTGAAGTCAAGACATTGAGGATGAAAGTTTGCGAGGGGATTTTTGATATCTCGAACGGTTTGGCCGTGGCGAGGAAACAAAATTATGGCGAGAAACGTGAAACAGGAAGTGTATCATAACTTCAGCACACATCAACCGATCTTGATGAAACTTCAGCAGTGTGTTCGCTGTAAGAGGACGATCACATGGATGTGACTATTGTGAGTCAAAGTTATAGCGCCACCAACTGGCAGCAGGAAGTGTGTCATTTTCAAAATGCTTTGAAATCACCCTCTAATTTTAACTCGATTTGCTTCAAACTTCATCTGTATAATGCAAATACATGGCAGATGAAGACCTGTAAATGGATTCTTGATATCTTTGAAACTGTTGCCGTGGCAACGCATCAAACTTTACCATTCTTGATGCTTTTGAGACTCTTAGCATGCTTCAAATTGCATGAAACTCGACAGACACATCACATTTATTAGCCAGTAGACATGTGCAACATTTCAGAAACGGGTGTGGTGAGGGCTCAGTAGCGCCACCTTTTGACAAAAGTGGGGTTGTTAGTTTTATCTACAGTTACAAAAATCAGTATGTATATTGTACTCCTCGAGCCGGACAACTTTCTAATTGACACTCATTAGCTAGGACCCACAGAAAGTCAGATATGTTTGTTTGAATGTAGAGAAAATCTCAGAATTTTGCCAGTCTCTCAGTGTCTCTCTGTGTGAGTGAGAGGAGGGGCGCCTGTCAGATTAATTTTAACCCTTTATTTGCTGTGTGCAACTTCTCTGGCATTTTCGGGGGCCTTAACATCCTCTAAAACTCTTGAAACTTTGCACACGGGTCAGAACCCATGGCCATCAGGGCCGGGCTGAAGCTGGTAGCCGGGCGTGGCAGGGCGGCTCGACAGCGCCCCCTGGACTGGGATTAAAAAATGTGTCCATAAATCAAACACACTTGCATGAATTAATATGAAACTCGGTACAATTAAAGATCACATCAGGCCAAACAACTTTCGTGCTCTAAGTTTTATGACAGTTCAAATGGAAGTTATTTATGAATTATGAATTATGGGTTGTTTGAATAATTGTCCTAGGAGAAATACATCAAATCACAATGCATGTGTTTACCAATCACAACCAAACTCGGTGTGCATGAAGTCAAGACATTGAGGATGCTCAATTCCGGACGGATTTTTGATATCTCGAACGGTCTGGCCGTGGCGAGGAAATGAATTTTATGACTAAAAAAGGACACATAAAGTGTGTTATAACTTTGCTCAATTTACCTACAGTTACAAAACTTACCACGTATATTGTTCTCGTCAAGCCGATCAACTTTCCAATTTAAAGTCATTCGCTCTGAGCAACAGAAAATCAGATATTGTAGTTTGAATGGATTTATTTCCCCTGCGATTCTCTCTCTCTCTCTCTCTCTCTCTCTCTCTCTGTGTGTGTGTGTGTGTGGGTGTGTGTGTCTGTGTGGGGAGGGGAGGGCTGTTGTCTGTGTTTATGTGTGTGTGTGTGTGGCTGGCTGCGATTTTTCCTACAAGTCCTTGTCTCTAAGACCATGTCTTTTTGCATAACAATTTTGCATAACAATATTTTTAAATGACAAAATAGGCATATAACCCCCATCTTTTAAATTTATAGTTTGCTTTAAATAAAAGTAAGATTGTATTTGTAATTGAAGTTGAATGAATTTAAAATTCATGTGCTATATTTCAATATATTTGTTTTCCTTAAGATTTTAAAACACTAACTTCATTCTTATCTGAATTACAAATATTTGTTTCTGTATAAAATAATACTCTGACTAAAAACACATTTGATGTTTTTTTTTTTTGGATTTTTATTTACATGTATTTATGTGTGTGTGTGTGTGTGTGTGGTGTGTGTGTGTGTGTGTATATAAAGTGCAGGGTTTTTTTAGATAAAGTAGAATTTCTATAACTATGTGTTGAACTAATAAATCACTCTTGTGTGTGTTAAACACAATCTACTTAATACAGACAACTTCATTATAAAGATAAATAACAAATCCAAAAAATATATGATTATAATCTATGACAAAAAAAGCCATTACAAACTATATTAATGGAAAATACACATTGCTCTTTGTATTGTTGTAAAATATTCATGAAAAACAAGATAACAAAAATCAAAAAGATAAATTATTTTAGATATAGCCATGTTTTAAATGTATAGCAGAGATGTTAATTGAGGCAGCAACATACAAACTTTCTAGAACAACATGGACCTGAATAGCTGGTTTTTATGGAGGACAGTGAAGAGGAAGAGGGTGCAAATCAAACAGCTCATTCTCAGACTACACAGCAAACAGCTTAAGTTTTTAGTGCTTTGTTTGAGGTTTTTAGTGCTCTGTCCTATCTATTATCAACATATAATAGATAGAACAGAACAAGAAAGGCAATTAATAATCTGTCATTGCGTCACTGCATTATGATATGAAAGGCTCAGTACAGTGTGGCACAAAACGCTTATGCGCATCCCGAGTGGAGAATGATGCGCTTAAAGCCACATGGAGTTACAGCGCACAGCGCATCGAGTCCGCATTGATGCAAGCTCTACAATACACTTCTTTTTGATAGTCAAAGCGGGGGTTACGTTTTTACACGTCGTACAGAATAACCCTAAAGGCACCAAGGTGGCGGTGCCACCGGCTTTATATTAAATATAAATATAGATGTGAGCAGCGATAAAGCGCCAAAGCCGGGCGGTACCACCATCCCGGTGCCTTTGGGTAACTAAAGGCATCGGGGTTGCGGTGCCACCGGCTTGGGCCCGCAATCGCTGCTCGCAGCTATATTTATTATTATTATTATTATTATTATTATTTATACGACTATTTGGGCACTTTTGGGGCCCTTAACATGCTCAAAAACTCTTGAAACTTAGCACACGGGTCAGAACCCGCGGCCATCAGGGCCGGGCTGAAGATTGTACCCGGGCGTGGCAGGGGGACTAGACAGCGCCCCCTGGAACGGGGTCCGAAAACTTGGTCCATAAATCAAACACGCTTGCATGTAATAATATGAAACTCGGTGCACATATAGATCTCATCGTACATATATACCTCATACTATTACTTTTTACCCCAGCCCAACAGGAAGTCGGTTATTTAGGGTTGTTCATAAAACACTCGCAATGGAATTTGAAGTACTACTCCTAGAGAATTCAAACACACGGCACGAAACTCGGTCAGCATGAAGTCAAGGCATTGACGATGAAAGTTTGCGAGGGGATTTTTGATATCTCGAACGGTTTGGCCATGGCGAGGAAACGAAATTATGGCGAGAAACGTGAAACAGGAAGTGTGTCAGAACTTCAGCATACATTAACTGATCTTGATGAAACTTCAGCAGTTTGTTTGCTGTAAGAGGACGATCACATGGATGTGACTATTGTGAGTCAAAGTTATAGTGCCACCAACTGGTAGCAGGAAGTGTGTCACTTTCAAAATGCTTTGAACTCACCCTTTTATTTTTACCCGATGTGCTTCAAAATTAATCTGTATAATGTAAATACATAGCTGATGAAGACCTGTGAATGGATTCTTGATATCTTTGATACTGTTGCCGTGGCAACGCATCAAACTTTAAAATTCTTTTTTTTTATGATTTTGAGACTCTTAGCGGCTTTTGGGGCCCTTAACGGGTTTGAAAACTCTTGAAACTTTGCACACAGGTCAGATCCCACAGCCATCAGAGCCGGGCTGAAGCTGGTACCTGGGTGTGGCAGGGGGGCTAGACAGCGCCCCCTGGAACGGGGTCCGAACACTTGGTCCATAAATCAAACACGCTTGCATGTAATAATATGAAACTCGGTACACATGTTGATCTCATCGTTTCATCTATACCTCACGCTCTTACTTTTTACCCCAGCCAAACAGGAAGTCGGCTATTGAGGTTTGTTTGTAAAACGCTCGCAATGGAATGTGCAATACTCCTCCTAGAGAATTCAAACACACGGCACGAAACTCGGTCAGCATGAAGTCAAGGCATTGAGGATGAAAGTTTGCGAGGGGATTTTTGATATCTCGAACGGTTTGGCCGTGGCGAGGAAACAAAATTATGGCGAGAAACGTGAAACAGGAAGTGTGTTATAACTTCAGCATACATTAACTGATCTTGATGAAACTTCAGCAGTGTGTTCACTGTAAGAGGCTGATTACATGGATGTGACTATTGTGAGTCAAAGTTATAGCGCCACCAACTGGCAGCAGGAAGTGTGTCACTTTCAAAATGCTTTGATATCACCCTCTTATTTTTAACCGATTTGCTTCAAACTTCATCTGTATAATGTAAAAATACAGCAGATGTAGACCTGTGAATGGATTCTTGATATCTTTGATACTGTTGCTGTGGCAACAAATCAAACTTTAACATTCTTTTTTGATACTTTTGGGACTCTTAGCATGCTTGAAATTGCTTGAAACTCAACAGATACATCACATTTATCACAGTAGACATGTGCAACTATGGCAAAAGATTAAAGTAATGTCAAAAAAGTAAACACTAAAAGCCTCATATCTTCTAAAAATGTAATTATACATCATTTGTTTCTAAATTAAATTATACAAATATTATAACTTCCCCAATTTTTCCTTTTTTTTCATTTAAGAATTATGTTTACGTTCAAAAACAGCCAGAATTGTTGTAAAATTCATAAAAAAAATAATAATCTGAGTCATACGTAGTGCTATACTGCCCTCTTGTGTTCAATATCAGGTAGGCCTATTGTGTATATTCCCACCGGTTAATCAACGTGTGACTCCGCTGGGACTTGGGAGCTTTTAAATCGCTTACTTAAAACCGAAAGTCGAAATACGGATGTCCGCACAAGACATTAATGGTGTGGAGTAGAGCGAGCATTTTAAATAAATTCCTATTAAGTAGGATTGAACTAAACAGAAAGAATGTTCACTCTGTTCTGCTGGTTCCTCGCTGGTGGATCATATGATTACTTTGTCATAATCTATGACAAAAATGCTATTATAAACCATATTAATAATAGATAATACACATTGCTCTTATTTTTGAAAAATACATTCATGAAAAACAAGATAACAAAAATCATACAAAAATATAGCCATGGCTGCTATAAATGTTTGAAATGCATAGGACAGATGTTTAATGACGCAGCAACATATAATTGAAAGGCAATTAATAATCTGTCATTACGTCACTGCATTATGATATTACGGCTCCAATACGGTGCAGCACAAAGCACTTATGTGCATCCCGAGCGGAGAATGATGTGCTTGAAGCCACATGAAGTTACAGCGCATTGAGTCCATATTGAAAAGTTCAAAGCACAAAGGAAATACATATTTATGAACAGTGTATTATACATTATCTATCTATGCAATAGTTTATTGAGCCTTTTCTTTTAAAGGTTTTAAATTTCAGTTACTGTGTGCGTGAAGAACAATTATAGTGCTCTGACTCTAGTGTTGTGATCTAACCGACAGCGTCCGACACCCGGTAGAAAGTAACACGGTTAAGTTACAGCAATAAAGTCCAGCAAGAAAAAGTTTCTTCATTCGAAAATATAGACCTTTAGACCTTTATCTTAAAGATCCAGTATAATAGGATTAACATTCAATCATCTTGAAGATCGTTTCATCATTGACTGTAACCGAATGTGACGTGCTGTTTGAATGCGGAATGGAGAATGACTGACAGGCGCAGAGAGGGAAAAGTTTGTGTTCTTGAATTTAATGACTTAAATATTAATTTCTATATCACATAATAGCTTCAGAACACTAATAATACAGTACACAAAAACTTTATGGTACTTTAGAAAGTTTTTGTGCCTTTGTGCCTAACATAGAATAGTATATATGCACAATATAGAATTTGAATCAGCCTCGTCAAAGATGGCAGTGTCAGAGCCGATACCGATCCTGAGTATCTAATCGGCGCACTTCTTTTCAACAGTCAAATTGAAATTGAAATTGCTTGAAACTCAACAGATACATCACATTTATTAGCCAGTAGACATGTGCAAAGTTTCAGAAACGGGCATAGTGCAAGGACTAAATAGCGCCACCTTTTGACAAAAGTGGGGTTGTTAGTTTTATCTACAGTTACAAAAATCACTATATACATTGTACTCCTCAAGCCGGACAACTTTCTAATACATAGTCATTAGCTCGGACCAAGAGGAAGTCAGATATTTTGGTTTGAATATGGTGAGCCTCTCTCTGAGTCTACGTCCCTGTATGACAAGCCCTTTTAACATTTAAAAGCTAAGTTTGCCTGTCCGGAATTAACATTGTAGATATCAACAACGTCTTTCTGTCTATTCGTAATTACATTTTGGATAGTTTGTATTATCATTTAAGATATCTGTAACATAATTGTGACTAGTCGAAATGACAGAGTATGGCAAGCCGTTTTAACATTTAATCATAAAAGGGCCAAAGCCTTCGGCACCGCCACCCGGGTGCATTTAGGTAACTAAAGGAACCGGGGTGGCGGTGCCACCGGCTTGGGCCCGCCATCGCTGCTCGCAGCTATATTTATTATTATTATTATTATTTATACGACTATTCGGGCACTTTTGGGGCCCTTAACATGCTCAAAAACTCTTGAAACTTTGCACACGGGTCAGAACCCGCGGCCATCAGGGCCGGGCTGAAGATGGTACCCGGGCGTGGCAGGGGGGCTAGACAGCGCCCCCTGGAACGGGGTCCGAACACTTGGTCCATAAATCAAACACGCTTGCATGTAATAATATGAAACTCGGTACACATGTTGATCTCATCGTTTCATCTATACCTCGTGCTTTTACTTTTTACCCCAGCCCAACAGGAAGTCGGCTATTTAGGGTTGTTCGTAAAACACTCGCAATGGAATTTTTAATACTCCTCCTAGAGCTTTGATCCAAATTCGACGAATCTCAGTCAGCGTGAAGTCAAGACATTGAGGATGAAAGTTTGCGAGGGGATTTTTGATATCTCGAACGGTTTGGCCGTGGCGAGGAAACAAAATTATGGCGAGAAACGTGAAACAGGAAGTGTATCATAACTTCAGCACACATCAACCGATCTTGATGAAACTTCAGCAGTGTGTTCGCTGTAAGAGGACGATCACATGGATGTGACTATTGTGAGTCAAAGTTATAGCGCCACCAACTGGCAGCAGGAAGTGTGTCATTTTCAAAATTCTTTGAAATCACCCTCTAATTTTAACTCGATTTGCTTCAAACTTCATCTGTATAATGCAAATACATGGCAGATGAAGACCTGTAAATGGATTCTTGATATCTTTGAAACTGTTGCCGTGGCAACGCATCAAACTTTACCATTCTTTTAGGATGCTTTTGAGACTCTTAGCATGCTTCAAATTGCATGAAACTCGACAGACACATCACATTTATTAGCCAGTAGACATGTGCAACGTTTCAGAAACGGGTGTGGTGAGAGCTCAGTAGCGCCACCTTTTGACAAAAGTGGGGTTGTTAGTTTTATCTACAGTTACAAAAATCAGTATGTATATTGTACTCCTCGAGCCGGACAACTTTCTAATTGACACTCATTAGCTAGGACCCACAGAAAGTCAGATATGTTTGTTTGAATGTAGAGAAAATCTCAGAATTTTGCCAGTCTCTCAGTGTCTCTCTGTGTGAGTGAGAGGAGGGGCGCCTGTCAGGTTAAATTTAACCCTTTATTTGCTGTGTGCAACTTCTCTGGCATTTTCGGGGCCTTAACATCCTCTAAAACTCTTGAAACTTTGCACACGGGTCAGAACCCATGGCCATCAGGGCCGGGCTGAAGCTGGTAACCGGGCGTGGCAGGGCGGCTCGACAGCGCCCCCTGGACTGGGATTCAAAAATTTGTCCATAAATCAAACACACTTGCATGAATTAATATGAAACTCGGTACAATTAAAGATCACATCAGGCCAAACAACTTTCGTGCTCTAAGTTTTATGACAGTTCAAATGGAAGTTATTTATGAATTATGGGTTGTTTGAATAATTGTCCTAGGAGAAATACATCAAATCATAATGCATGTGTTTACCAATCACAACCAAACTCGGTGTGCATGAAGTCAAGACATTGAGGATGCTCAATTCCGGACGGATTTTTGATATCTCGAACGGTCTGGCCGTGGCGAGGAAATGAATTTTATGACTAAAAAAGGACACATAAAATGTGTTATAACTTTGCTCAATTTACCTACAGTTACAAAACTTACCACGTATATTGTTCTCGTCAAGCCGATCAACTTTCCAATTTAAAGTCATTCGCTCTGAGCAACAGAAAGTCAGATATTGTAGTTTGAATGGATTTATTTCCCCTGCGATTTTCTCTCTCTCTCTCTCTCTCTCTCTCTCTCTCTCTCTCTCTGTGTGTGTGTGTGTGTGTGTGGGTGTGTGTGTCTGTGTGGGGAGGGGAGGGCTGTTGTCTGTGTTTATGTGTGTGTGTGTGGCTGGCTGCGATTTTTCCTACAAGTCCTTGTCTCTAAGTCCTTGTCTTTTTGCATAACAATTTTGCATAACAATATTTTTAAATGACAAAATAGGCATATAACCCCCATCTTTTAAACGTATAGATTGCTTTAAATAAAAGTAAGATTGTATTTGTAATTGAAGTTGAATGAATTTAAAATTCATGTGCTATATTTCAATATATTTGTTTTCCTTAAGATTTTAAAACACTAACTTCATTCTTATCTGAATTACAAATATTTGTTTCTGTATAAAATAATACTCTGACTAAAAACACATTTGATGTTTTTTTTTGGTATTTTTATTTACATGTATTTATGTGTGTGTGTGTGTGTGTATATGTGTATAAAGTGCAGGGTTTTTTTTAGATAAAGTAGAATTTCTATAACTATGTGTTGAACTAATAAATCACTCTTGTGTGTGTTAAACACAATCTACTTAATACAGACAACTTCATTATAAAGATAAATAACAAATCCAAAAAACATATGATTATAATCTATGACAAAAAAAGCCATTACAAACTATATTATTGGAAAATACACATTGCTCTTTGTATTGTTGTAAAATATTCATGAAAAACAAGATAACAAAAATCAAAAAGATAAATTATTTTAGATATAGCCATGTTTTAAATGTATAGCAGAGATGTTAATTGAGGCAGCAACATACAAACTTTCTAGAACAACATGGACCTGGATAGCTGGTTTTTATGGAGGACAGTGAAGAGGAAGAGGGTGCAAATCAAACAGCTCATTCTCAGACTACACAGCAAACAGCTTAAGTTTTTAGTGCTTTGTTTGAGGTTTTTAGTGCTCTGTCCTATCTATTATCAACATATAATAGATGGAACAGAACAAGAAAGGCAATTAATAATCTGTCATTGCGTCACTGCATTATGATAGGAAAGGCTGAGTACAGTGTGGCACAAAACGCTTATGCGCATCCCGAGTGGAGAATGATGCGCTTAAAGCCACATGGAGTTACAGCGCACAGCGCATCGAGTCCGCATTGATGCAAGCTCTACAATACACTTCTTTTTGATAGTCAAAGCGGGGGTTACGTTTTTACACGTCGTACAGAATAACCCTAAAGGCACCAAGGTGGCGGTGCCACCGGCTTTATATTAAATATAAATATAGCTGTGAGCAGCGATAAAGGGCCAAAGCCGGCGGTACCACCATCCCGGTGCCTTTGGGTAACTAAAGGCATCGGGGTTGCGGTGCCACCGGCTTGGACCCGCAATCGCTGCTCGCAGCTATATTTATTATTTTGTAACCTTTTGGGCATTTTTGGGGCCCTTAACGTGCTCGAAAACTCTTGAAACTTTGCACATGGGTCAGAACCCGCGGCCATCAGAGCCGGGCTGAAGCTGGTACCCGGGCGTGGCAGGGCGGCTCGTCAGCGCCCCCTGGAACGGGGTCCGAACACTTGGTCCATAACTCAAACACGTTTGTATATAATAATATGAAACTCGGTGCACATGTTGATTAGGGTTGCCGCGGTGAGGAAAATTTCCCACCGGTTAATCGACGTGTGACAACACCGGTAATCCCGGTGTCACCGTGGAGGGCAGGGCGGGGGGGTTAAATAGCTTTTAAATGCGTGCGCGTTATACTTTCACTTTCGAAATAAGCGTCAATTGCTTGAATGGACAAAAAAAAAACAACTCGCTGATAATAAAACTTTTATTTATAGACTTTTATTAGCATAACGAACGAATAAAAATAACCCCATGCATAGGCTGAAAAAAGTGAAAATCGGCAAAATGTGGGCCCAAACAAATAAGAACCATAAAACGTTTATTAACGAATAAGAAAATAAAATAGGCCTAAATAAATTACACAAAGTTTAAATGAGATAAAACCAATTAAAAAGAGACGAATATAAAATAAAAACTTCAAAACGGACCTTAGCCTATACATAAATGACATACTTTCACTTTCGAAATAAGCGTCAATTGCAATTCAGCGTCAATTGCTGGAATGGACAAAAAAAAAAAAAAAAACTCCCTGACAATAAACTTTTATTTAGACAGCACTTTTATTAGAATAATAAACGAATAAAATATAGA
Organism: Pimephales promelas; assembly: GCF_988280905.1. Taxonomy (NCBI): domain Eukaryota; kingdom Metazoa; phylum Chordata; class Actinopteri; order Cypriniformes; family Leuciscidae; genus Pimephales; species Pimephales promelas. The sequence goes on along the minus strand of NC_142770.1, from coordinate 41,855,814 downwards.
CAGAACTTTTATTAGCATAACGAACGAATAAAAATAACCCCATGCATAGGCTGAAAAAGGTGAAAATCGGCAAACTGTGGGCCCAAAAAAAATAAAACGTTTATTAACGAATAAGAAAACAAAATAGGCCTAAATAAATTAAACAAAGTTTAAATAAGATAAAACCAAATAAAAAGAGACGAATATAAAATAAAAACTTTAAAAAGGACCTTAGCCTACATAAATGACAGCACTCTAAAAAAAAGTAAAACACTATAAATTGGCATTTATTAACATTAATATATATTGGCCAAAATATTGCCAAACAGGCGCTTTTGCATTGCATTTTGACACCAAATCTTCCGCCATTATCTTGCTTTTCTGTAATTTGACTCGTTCTCGTCTCTACACGTGCTAAATGGAATCCTGATGCTTGCTGATCTGTGACGTGACGGCACGCGTTGCGCAGTTCATTTTTAATTATAATGCTCTCTTCAGAACTAAATAATTGAAAATTATTATTTTTAATTAATTCAAATAAATATTTTAGCAAAAACGAATACTTTAAAAAAAAAAAAGTCAAGACATCGCGGTGTCACGGTGGGAAAGTGATGTCACCGGTGATGGGGCTTAAAACCGGTAACACCGTCAACACCGTCTATCGCGGCAAGCCTAATGTTGATCTCATAGTTTCATCTATACCTCGCGCTTTTACTTTTTACCCCAGCCCAACAGGAAGTCGGCTATTGAGGTTTGTTTGTAAAACGCTCGCAATGGAATGTTAAATACTCCTCCTAGAGCTTTGATCCAACTTCGACAAAACTCGGTCAGCATGAAGTCAAGACATTGAGGATGAAAGTTTGCGAGGGGATTTTTGATATCTCGAACGGTTTGGCCGTGGCGAGGAAACGAAATCATGACGAGAAATGTGAACCAGGAAGTGTGTTATAACTTCAGCATACATTAACTGATCTTGATGAAACTTCAGCAGTGTGTTCGCTGTAAGAGGACGATCACATGGATGTGACTATTGTGAGTCAAAGTTATAGCGCCACCAACTGGCAGCAGGAAGTGTGTCACTTTCAAAATGCTTTGATATCACCCTTTTATTTTTACCCGATTTGCTTCAAACGTCATCTGTATAATGTAAACATACGGCAGATGTAGACCTGTGAATGGATTCTTGATATCTTTGAAACTGTTGCCGTGGCGACGCATCAAACGTTACCATTTTTTTAGGATGCTTTTGAGACCCTTAGCATGCTTGAAATTGCATGAAACTCGACAGACACATCACATTTATTAGCCAGTAGACACGTGCAAAGTTTCAGAAACGGGCGTGGTGAGGGCTCAGTAGCGCCACCTTTTGACAAAAGTGGGGTTGTTAGTTTTATCTACAGTTACAAAAATCGGTATGTATATTGTACTCCTCGAGCCGGACAACTTTCTAATTGACACTCATTAGCTAGGACCCACAGAAAGTCAGATATGTTTGTTTGAATGTGGTCTTGCTCAATCTGAGCCTACATCTCTCTTTGCCTGTCTGTGTATGTGTGTGTGTTTGTAGGGGGAGGGGTCTTAACCATTTCACTCCTGTGTGTATGGCCTGCATAAAAAATAAATGCCTTAAGCCTGGTATTTTTTAAATAAGTTTTTTATTTTTTATAAGTAAAGGCATATAACCAGTTTAATTGTAGTGCATTAATAGTTTTATATAATTAGTTTATTAATTAAATTAACTTGGTCCATAAACTTGATCTGAAAATTTGGTCCATAAATCAAACACACTTGCATGTAATAATATGACTTGAGTGTTAATCACATCATGTTTTCAGTTTGAATATAAAATATATAAATTATGTAAAAAAAATAAAGTTGATCCAGCTGGAGCGCAGGCTGAGAATAGCGCTGTCATGACTGGATCAGAGATCATCAGTCATGCCCTCTCATACCTTACGCGCACACCACGCCCACTTACATCAGATCACATCAACATGTCAGCCGGAGGGATACCGAGGGTCGCTTTCGGATTCAAGAATTTCTTACAACAAGATGGCAAAAGAACAGCGCTTTGCAAGACATGCAACGTTAAGATCGCGGACAGTCAGATGACAACCTCCAATTTCGTCCGTCATTTAAAGAGCCATTCTCAGTAAGTGCTTGTCAATTTGTTAATGTTATCTGGTTAGCTCGTTCGTAGTTAGCTAGCTAATGTAAGTTAAAGGAGAACTCCGGCGCAAAATTACACATTGTTACCTAGTCAACCGTTATCTGAGATTTGTTTTCATGACTGCCGAATGTAAATAGTTTTATCTATAAAAACAGTTTAGCCTATAAGTGACGTCCGACATTCTGCATATTGTGTTATTTTGTTAAGCCCCACTAAAGGCATAAAAAACTGTAAAGCACAATCAAGTTTTCACACTATATTCCAAGACTTCTAAAGTCATTCAATAGCTTAATGTGTGGTAAAATTAATATTTTAGTCTCTAAGTTAAAGTTAACGGAAAGTCATCTCGCCTCAGTCATTCTCCATGCATCAGCATTCACACAGCGTTGCGTTCGGTTGCGACAGTAACACGACGACACTCTCTTAAAGATCAATGTTCCCAATATTATACTTTATTTGTAGATAAGGCATAAAGGTCTATGATTTGCATAAAATGACTATCTTGCTGGAGTGGAGTTTATTGCCCTTTAGAATACACTAAGCATTAGTGCTGCACGATTAATTATATCGCAGTCGTAATAGCGATCTCAAACCTATGCAATTATATAACGCAAAATGCCGCGATTTTATATGAAATAAACAAAGTAGGGCTATTAGCGCAGCATCTCTTCTTTTTTGTCATCCTTTGACTAGTGTTACAAGATCCCCCTCTTATTGGTTCAAATGCCTTTTCGCATTTTGCACGACAAGAAGTGAAAAGCTGCCTGTGAGTGCCCTAGATTAGATGATACGCATAATGCGCATGCACTGACCGTGTGCCAGCCCAGAATAAACAGTTCTCTTTCGAGCTTGAACGAACAATAGCACACACAATTATGCCAAAATGTGGTTTTGTCTAGTATCTTCATAACATAAGAAAAGTCTATGGATGAAAAGAGTTGTGCTATGAGGCGCGTGTGAGATCCGCGTCTCGGCAACGGGTGCTCTTAAAGGGCCAGCAGCGAATAAAGCGTTCTTTCAGTAAAGTTAAAAGAACAAAGGGAAATTAGAAAATTACTCACTGATCTTGAGTAAAGAACTTTTGTAGCTTTAATAAGGATTATTATATATATAATTTATGATTCAGGCAGCGCAGACTGTTTGATAACTTTATTCAATTTCTGTACCTGTTAAGACAGGAAGGGCACAGGTAAATATGTTTTTTATTATGGGTTTATGTGGGGATTGTTTGAAGTTCACTTAATTTAAAAGCTGTTATATATTTTTTTTAAGCCTAATAATTTTTTTAAAAGTTGATGGCTTTCAATTGATGGAATCACTGTAATGTTGGTTTGGTTGATGGTTTATTGATCATTATAGGTGTTATCAATCATTTATTGTTGTTGTTGTTTTTAGTTTGAGTTGAGAAATAAACATTAATCTGTGTGTGCATTTTACTTTAGAACCAAGCAAGTTGGACTCATGAAACCATTTTATTATATCGGAGTCGCAAATCGCAATTGCAATATTGGCTCAATAATGGCAATATGACATTTTCCCAAATCGTGCAGCCCTACTAAGCATAGATTATAGATACCATCCCTTCGCTATGTTCTTTTCAATGTGAAGCGTTGCGTGCTGTGACTTGGTGTTGCTTCAAGTGCATCATTCTGCACACGGGATGCGCATGATTGCTTATAATACTTTGGGGAGACAAGGGGGCGTGGCCTAAGGGAATATCACTCGTGATGTTAAGTGGTGTTACCCCGTCATCGCTGATACAACCTTTAGCAGTTATGTTTTTGCTTCTTGAGAGAGAGAGAAAGTGTGTGTGTGTGTGTGTGTGTGTGTGTGTGTGTGAGCAGTGGCGGTTCTAGGCGGGGGCCTGGGGGGGCCAGTGCCCCTGCGACAACAAGCTTGGACCCCCTTGTGGCCCCCCTAAATGTGGAGTCAGTGTGAAATATTTTTTTTTATAGTGTGTCACGCATTGAGCATGACAGTCACTCGTTTCAGTCTTTTGTCTCACACTCCCGTCACACATTGTATTTCTCATGCGGAAAAACTATTAATAATATATTTAATATACGCAATTTCTCTGGCCGCGCCGCTCTCACGTGAGAATCAAGCGCGTCTCGCCTGGAGTTCAGCAGTCGACCCTGCTACGCATCAGCCAATCAAAAAAAGAGAAGTGCTACTTAATAGCCAATCAGAAAAGGGCACTATTGTATCTGGGTAAAATTTAACGCAACAACCAATGAAAAAAAGCATATCCTGGAATTGTTCATATGATTCTGTTACAACATCTTCCGAAAGTTTCTTCACCCGTCCCACAGATGAAACTAATCACTGGAGCTCCGAACATCACTTGGAGCACGGAGTAAGTCATGATCTCCTGTTTTAATGTTACAACAAATTCACAACTTGTTTGACAAAAACTATGACAACTTGACTGATGTAAGATGAATCTTTCCCGTAGCGTAAGCTAGCTTACGCAATGCTCGTTCCCTCATCTAGAGAGAACCGAGGTTACGTTAGGTAATCGATTCGTTTCCCATTTAATTAGTATCAGTCTGTAACTTAGACAACAGTTTTACAGCCTGTTCACTGACAACACCTGCTCAGAACAAGTAGTCTAGGCCTAGTCATCTTATTACACGAATCACGATGACTGACATATTGTCACATTATAAACATCTCTCTCTCCAAATAGGCTTAATAATTGTATTAGCACTAGATAAATTAAAGTGTATTGCATAGTCGATTTTATAGGTCACTTTTAAAATCATGTCATATTTTATAATTATATCCTGGCCAAGGATGCATTAATTATTGCTTCTGTCTTTCAAAGATGTCAGGAAAAAAACAATTATAAAAAAGCTCATTCACCCTGAGAGGAAAGCCCCCTAAAAAGGCCAGTTTAGAGGATAATTTGCTGATCTTTTTGCAAAAAAAAAAAAAAAAAAAAAAACCCCACAAAAATCGTAGATTAATTTGTAAAAATGAGATATATATATATATATATATATATATATATATATATATATATACATACTGTATATTTAATGTAAAAAAATAAAATGGAAATTCAAATACAGACTGATATATGTAATGCAAATGTAAAAATATAATGGAAATGCAAATTGTTGGATAATTATAAACATGGTATTTTGCTTATTTATGCCTTCAGTGCAGTGCAGAAAATGATAAGGTCTAAATGTAACTGGCCCCTCTAACAGTACAACTGGCCCCAGCTTGGCCCCCCCAGTTGAAATGGTCTAGAACCGCCACTGTGTGTGTGAGAGAGAGAGAGAGAGAGAGAGAGAGAGAGAGAGAGAGAGAGAGAGAGAGAGAGAGAGAGGAGAAATGTAACAAAGTTTAATATTGTTTGTAAACTGTGTTTGAGAGAGAGGAAGGTGTTCAGAGAGTCTGTAGGATGTTAAGCTGTTATTTGTTTTATGGACTCAATGTTGAAAATTTAAAACATTTCAAACACACTGTTGGCAGAAGTGAAAAATAAATAATTTTATGAAGTTACAATTTTGTTTGATTCCATGGTGTATTTTACTGAACATGAGCATTTACAATGCAAATTATTGTAATTTACTGGCAAATACTTATCTTGTCTTTTCATTTTATTAAGATCAGATTCTGCATGTAAAATTAAAATAATAAGGTGACTTGACTTGCACTTGACTTAACCTACTACAAGACTTGACTTGACTTGACATAGCCTGTGACTTGACTTGACTTGACTTGCCCCCCCCCCCCCCCCCCAAAAAAAAAAATACTTGGGACTTACTTGAGACTTGACGGTTAAGACTTGAGACTTACTTGAGACTTGCGTGACCTGCGCCCATCTCTGCTCTAAGTTTTAAGACAGTTCAAATGGAAGTTGGGAATTATGGGTTGTTTGAATAAATCTCCTAGGAGAAATACATCAAATTACAACGCATGTGTTTACCAATCACCACCATACTCGGTGTGCATGAAGTCAAGACATTGAGGATGCTCAATTCCGGACGGATGTTTGATTTCTCGAACGGTTTGGCCGTGGCGAGGAAATGAATTTTATGACTGAAAAAGGACACATAAAATGTGTTATAACTTTGCTCGTTTTACCTACAGTTACAAAACTTGCCACGTATATTGTTCTTGTCAAGCCGATCAACTTTCTAATTAACAGTAAGAAGCTCAGACCAAAAGAAAGTCAGATATTGTAGTTTTGGATGTGTATCTTGTCTCTATCAGTGTCTGTGTGGGGAGGGGGGGGGGGTTGCTGGTGTCTTTGTGTGTGTGTGTGTGTGTGTGTGTGTGTGTGCGTGTGTGGGGAGGGGAGGGCTGTTGTCTGTGTTTATATGTGTGTGTGTGTGTGTGTGTGTGTGGTTGGCTGTGATTTTTCCTGCAAGTCCTTGTCTCTAAGTCCTTGTCTGTTAGCATAACAATTTTGTATTTTTTAAATGACAAAATATGCATATAACCCCCATCTTTTAAATGTATAGTTTTCTTTAAATAAAAGTAAGATTGTATTTGTAATTGAAGCTGAAAGAGTTTAAAATTCATGTGCTATATTTCAATGTATTTGTTTTCCTAAAAATTTTAAAACACTAACCTCATTCTCAGTCAAAGCGGGGGCTACATTTTTGCACGTCATGCAGAATAACCCTAAAGGCACCAAGGTGGCGGTGCCACCGGCTTTATATATATATATATATATAGCTGCGAGCAGCGATGAAGGGCCAAAGCTGGCGGTACCGCCACCCCAGTGCCGTTTGAAGCAACTCGGGGTTTGACAAAAGTGGGGTTTAGGTAACTAAAGGCACCGGGGTTGCGTTGCCACCGGCTTGGGCCCGCAATCGCTGCTCGCAGCTATATTTTAATTGTAGGTTTGCTTGAGCTAGAATGAGCTACTAAACAAAATAAATAAAATGTTGTAAAAATAAATAAATTTTGAACAAATGTACACACATGTACATGTACATAAAATAAATTATGAAACATAATAATATCATAACCATAGAACAGTAGAACATAAACATGAGTCTTGCTATGGTTCATTTCTTAACTCGTTTCACACGCACACACACACACACACACGCACAGACACACACGCACACACACACACACACACACACACCCTCTCTGGAACACATTGAATTGACACCATGGTTGACACATATAATCAGATTGACGGCTAGATCGGACTAAAAAACCTTTACCTTAATTGATCTTAATTAATTTACCCCTTTTGTAATCTGATCGAGAACATTTAAACACTTGATCGGATTGAAAACCGAAACTGGGGTGGTGATGGTGCAGTGGATAAGACACATGCCTTGGTGTGAGAGTCCCGGGTTCGAATCCACTGTGAGACACCAATGTGTCCCTGAGCAAGACACTTAACCTCTAGTTGCTCCAGAGGCGTGCGACCTCTGACATATATAGCAATTGTAGGACGCTTTGGATAAAAGCTAATAAGCAGATAAATAAATAAATGTAATGTAAAATGTAAATGAAACTTAAAGGATTGCGCATGTGCAATGACGCTAAATAAACGCAATGATGGATGACAAGCGGAACGACCTGGTTGTTTTTTACTGTCTATGGTTTTTCCTGTTGAAAAAAGATATAAACATATTAATAAGTTTCCCATCATTGTAAAATTCTCATTTTACTCGCGCGTATTTGAAGTGAAGCAGGACAACCTCCCACCAGTGCATGTTTTGGATTCTCATCCACAGACTTTGGCGGCGGGGAGGGGCATTTTTACTGTGTGATCAGCACAGCAGAGATGACCAGAGACGAATTCATATTACGTCTGCTGCTGAAAACAAATAAAGAACCAACAGAGGAGAATATTTATGCGCAAACAGCGGGGAAACTCAAAAAAATCAGATCCGATTCAAAACTTGTGACCTATAAACGCGCAGTTCAATCCGATTTCTTTATTTATTTTTCATGAAACATATTATTCAGGTTCATCAATCGTATTGATTTCATTCCAATTGTGTGCGTGTAAACCTAGCTACGGGCAAAAGCGACGCATGCTCTCTTCACTTGTAAAACTCAAGGGTGTATGGGTAATGTACTCTCTGCTCTCGGTTTGACGAATTAGGAAGCGCGCATTTAAGGGCGCTCTGAATAGCAGCAGCGCAGCCAAAGGATTAAAACAGATGTGCAAATGAGTGTACCGGTACGCTAAAAGCACATTCTGGGCGCACGGAGAGGTGGCGGTACGCTCAAGAGCTATATTTGGAAGTGGAGGTATTAAGTACCGACACGTACCAGCCCACTTAAAGCACTGCATCCATCCAACTGTAGTTACTAAGGGACTGTATGTTTTTATTTAAGGGGCCACCAGAGGAGATTTGAGATCTGTAGTCAAAAAACACTTGACCCATTTTTTTCTATGACCCTCCAAAATGATTGTGAAAAAAGGCATGACTCTCCCCGATAATTTATTGATTACTTCTGCCTGGTTTGTGCTTAAAAAATGTTCAGATATCCATTGTTTTTTACGACCATGACAAACGAATAAACTCGCGCTTTCTCATCTAACTAGGGCTGTAACGAAAGACCAAACCTACAATTCGGTTCGCTTCACGATTGAAATAAAAAATTAACAAAACACATGTTTTCAGTACTGATGCAGTGGTGAGGCGTTCATGTAACATGTAAGGGTGGCGCTGCAAATAACAAATAAAGTAAATCCAAAAGCTGCCACAAAGAACCGGCAAAAGTAATGATTATGAATATATTAAATATAGCAAGTCGCCTGCAAATATAAAGAGTTGAAAATGTTGACTTTCGATCTTCGCAGTAGTGAACGCGCCAGAGAGAAATGCACATTTCATAGGATACATAAGAAGAGAGCAGTCTCTAGTCTGTTTTCTTTCGTTTTGAATTGTTCTGTTAAAAGTAGACATGTCACGCTTTCTACATATTTATCAGGTCTGTGAGGCAGTAGCCTACCTTAAGCTATACTCTGAGTTTCGTTTCATTTGAGACGAGAGTTCACGCACCGGCACCTCCATTTTGTGATGACCTATTTTATACTATTTACTTATTTATTATATCAAGGCAATTGGTTGATGTAAAAATTGATTAAAATTAAGATACAATTAATTAAAATTTGAAATTCACTTTAAAGAAAGCCTTTGTGTATATATGTTAACTTCAAATAATACTAATAGTAATTTAAAAATGTGGTAGCCCTACGTCTGACACATCACACTCCACCGTTATGGTGGAAATTTCAGTCAGAGCTGCCAACTTTTGAGTTTAGTCTGGCGTGAGACTTATCGCAAGGGGGGGGGGGTTGTTCTGGTCGTCGGTGCGCATAGCCTATATATATACAGTATATATATTATATATAATACACCCTTATTGTAAAGTATGTCCATTTTAGTCATTATTCATTGATAATCTACGCTTTTGAATCTCATTTTGTGCTTTGTGTATTCAAACTTGGCGTGACACAGGAACACCAAGAATTGTGCGCATAGCCTATATTTGCACTAAAGCCGCCTTTAGTGCCTGTCTTTACACCAAAAACATACCCATTACGGAACAGCTATAGTGGTGTAGATCGTAAAGCCTGTAGTTCGTGGAAGAGCTGTTGATGCGCTCCGAACTGAGTTCGAATCTGCCTTTTGCCGAACATGAGATGTTATAAACTAACAGGAAGGTCTCTAGTGTCATATTTTGCCAATTAACTAAAAAACGAAACCATGATATGGCTTTTTGCCTTCATAAAACAGCACAAGACTTTAAAAATAGGCATTCTGTTGTGCTGGGTGTTTTTAGAGAAACGTGTGCACTTTGCTCACGCGAACACGGAGCAGTTTTTCCTGTGAGTGAGACTGGAAAACCCGTAGTGGATATAATCGGAGTGATAACAGAATGCTTAGGCATAGAGTGCAGAGAGGAATTGGCTTTGACTCCAGTCCTGGTTTTGCGTCCGCGCCGTTAGGAGCTCAACATCTGTCTCGCATGCATGATCGGTGATCGCCCTAGACTAGATTAGAGGATATTTTAACTAATTTGTGTTAAAACTAGTCGATCATGAGTGGCTCAACTGGTGGATTTATAGATAAACTTATCTTTCAAGTATTTTGCCGACTGGCTTGACACTTTAGCGTGAGAAATCGGGGGTGTGGCGTGAGAGCGTGAGAATTGCCTAAATTGCGTGAGTCTCACGCTCAATGTGTGAGAGTTGGCAGCCCTGATTTCAGTAGATTTATTCATTATTACATTGTTCTGGAAACACAATAATGTTAGGAAACTAAAATATATAGTGCTACAGCGCACATTATATCAGCTGCAGTTCTGTAAAACTCAACGTACATTCACATCACGTGTTAAAGCGGCGGTAGAGTTACACTCACAGGACACTGCACTTATTCGCAATCACAAAAGCTCATTATTTGCTCGTGCTTTAAAGCTTTGCCGGGTAAACATTTCATTGGCGTTCTGTTCTAATGCACTTTTTCACATGTGTCCAGCTCTGTGTCTCTGAAGAGTGATCGGTCTAAAGATGATGTACCAGACTTCAGTGAGAAAACACCATCATCTAATAAAAGGTATTTTGTGTTGCTAATTATTCTATCATGTGTTAACTGTGTTTAAAAGTTGTATCAGTGAATACCAATCATGAAACAAGTTTAGATCAAATATTTGTCAGAGTATTCACAGCTAATGCTTATTTCTCTTTCTGTAAAATATCAGTTAGTATTTTATTTTACTAATGTGATTACAGGTTTCAATATGAGACATTAGACTCAGACCTTCAGACTCACAGAAACCACGAGAATTTCAAAGACAATCTTCTTGGGATCTTCCAGGTAAGAAAACACATTTTTATTAATGTTTAATAAATATCTAAAAAAATAAATATGTTATTGAACAACGAAATTTAATAAATTTTTCTTCATCTCCTTTTTTTAGTTTTAAACACATTTTAGCACAACTTGGTTAGCATGTTGGTCTTTTAACTGGATTTTTATGTACATAGATTATAATTATTAATAAATAGTGTTGACAAGGGGACTTCCGGTGGCGTCAGAGAGATGGCACACGCTTGAAAGTTAGGCTCCGTCGATTGATGCAATAAATCCCGATTTACATAGCTAATTCAGATATATTCAGAGTTTTTCAGAATGAGTACAGCAACGAGACACAAGACTACCTCAAAAAATGAAAATTTGAGAGAAAGAGATGATAAGAAACGATCACCTAGCCCTACTAGGCCCGCTAAATTTAGCCCGCGTACTCCCGACCTTACTGAAGTGATGGAAGAACTGAAATCGCTAAGAAAAGAAAATCAAGATGGGCATAAACAAACAAAAATATCGCTGACAAAAGTGGAGACCTCGGTTGAGGACTTAAAATGCCAAATAAATGGTTTGGAGAGCAGGATCGAGGAGACGGAGAAACGGATCAGCGCTGCTGAGGAGACGGGGATGATCTCATGAAAGAGCGCTACGATATCTACTGGAACGTGAGGCGGATCTCACAGGTAGATGCGAGGACTTGCAAAATAGACTTCGCCGGAATAATCTAAGAATATATCAAGTTCCAGAGGGCAGCGAAGAAGAAAACACGGCGGAGTTTGTTTTGGGCCTGCTCAACACAGTCCTACAGTTACCTCAGGATATGGATATAAAGATTGAAAGGGCGCACAGGGCCTTTGCAGATAAACCAAAAGACCCCGCCGCACCCCCGAGATCGATAATAGTGAGATTCCTAGACTATGCGGTTAAGGACGCAATTCTACGAAAAGCCTGGTCACAGGTCCTTTACAACGCGAAACGGATCTACTTTGACAACGACTACTCGCCTGAGTTACAGAGGAAGAGAGCGCAGGTACGAGACGCAATGAAACAACTCAAGACGAAGGATGTGCGAGCTCAGTGTATCTATCCAGCACAGATAAGGATCTACCTGGATGCGGGAGTTAAAACTTTTCCTACCCTGATGGATGCTGCACCACCCCTGCGGGAAATGGGAATTAAAGTCCGAGTGGATGAACGAGACCGACAAGTAAGAGAAATATCGAAGGCTAGATGGTCAGTGCAAAGTAAAGGTAGACGTGGATCAAGTACAGCGCTGCTGTCCGACGCGGACCTTCAAGCATTTTTGCAGGATTGAATAGCTCGAATGTAAAGAGGTAGCCTATATTTGAACTGGATATTTCTGCTTCAGAATGTGAGAACTAAAATATATTTCTTTTTTTCTTTTTTTCCCCCCTTCGATATTCTCGGGATAATAATTGATTTTTTTTTTTATTATTATCATTTTTTTTTTTTAAATTGACGGAACCTTGCTGACATTTTGCTGAGTGGAAATCACTCTTGGAGGCGGCCGTGTTCTAAAAATGGCTGAGCGCACTTGGTGCACTTTGGATACCCCAGGGAGTCAGCGTCACAATTCCCTGCCCTTCTTACATCGGGATTTGGCCTACGAGACAAGAACTTGGCCGAATGGAGGTGTGGAAGTCTTGTTCGTGTACATAGTTCCTGTTTTTGTTAATGTTAATTATTTACCCTTGACAGCCAATTTAAAGTGTTTTTTAATATTTTCTTTTTACATATATTACTGGAATATATATGGTGACTAGCGCACACAACATTTATACCAATGTCAATGGATAATTTAATTTGTGTCAGTTACAATGTGAAAGGACTGAGCAGCCCAATTAAAAGAAAGAAAATATTTAACCAGCTTAGAAAAATGCAATGCTCTATTGCATTGCTTCAAGAGACGCACCTGTCCGATGGGGAACATTTAAAATTGAGGAGGGAATGGGGCCAAGTCTGTTTTTTTTAATATGGAGCAAGTATACAAAGATAAAGAGGGGAGATACGTCATGGTAGTTGGAACAATTGCAGGCATTAAAATTACTATTCTTAATATTTACGCACCTAATGAGGACTACCCACAATTTTCCAAGAATGTTTTCTCTCTTTTGGCACAGAAAGGCGAGGGAATGTATTTAATTTGTGGTGATTTTAACTGTGTATTAGATAGTCATACGGATAGGTTACCAGCAGTTAGGGGAACACAGTCAAAAAAAGCAAAAGCTCTTTCAGGAATAATGAGAGAATTAGGTCTAATAGATATTTGGAGACACATGCATCCTAAAAAGGATTTTACCTTTATGTCACATGTACATGGCAGTTATTCTAGAATTGATTTCTTCTGTACATCTAAAGCAGATTTGCATAATGTCAAAGAATGCTATATAGATCCCATAACTATATCGGATCATGCTCCAGTTAGGCTAAAATTTTAGTTAGGACGATTGTAGTGAAGTGCCGCTGTTTGTTGATGTTCTCTCTCTAGATTGAGACTCCGCCCTAGATGCACGCAGGTAATCAGCACTCAATTCATTGATAGATTAAGGTAATTCATTCCAAGGGGTATATTAAAGTGGTGTCACCGGAGATTGCGTGAATGTGCGACCGCGTTCTAGCACGTCATTATTTTTGCGACTGTCTGGTGCTCTGGCTGAGGTGAGTGGGACGGCTGTGTTTTTTTTTTTTTTAAGGCTCGAGCCTAACGAACATTAGATTGAGTGTTACTCTTGTCAGGTTCTGGGCTGTTTGCAGAAAAGCACTCGTTGTGCTGAGGGTTGCATGCCTGGCAACCCGCGCTGGTTGCCGTAGACGACCGTTTCGGGTATGAATTGCATTCAGCATCGGGGGTGTATTGCTGCTTGACTTCCTGGTAGGTCTCTCTCTCTGGCCCTTTCGGCTGTATTTAATTAATGAGCGTATAGTTATTATTATGGGGTTTGTGTATTCCAGCTTATCATGACTGTTCATCTCTTGCCGACTGGACGAGTGGCGCGATCTCCGCATGTTTGGTATGTGCCAGCAATTGTACAATAGTAAATTAATGCTATGCATATTTTAGCTCATAGTCAGGCTTTTGCAGGTGACTTGATCTGCCGTTTTAAGGGCACTTGAAGACTACACTTACCGGCTCTAGGACTTGTCGTCGCTGCTGTTTTGTTCCCATTACAATTTCATTTAGTTTTTTTGTGTTCATTCCTTTACCAACATGCTTCAGTGCAGTTGCTCACGTCTGAGCACGCCTCCGCACTGCTAATGTTTTATTTTGTTTTTGTTGAGTGATTTGGCTGTATTAGTTGGGTGGGGGTAATTAATTAATTTACATTCTGTGTTTTTCTTGGGGTTGTTTTATTATTTGTGATTTCGTTGATGTATTGTTTTGTTTATTATTTTTGGGTGCTTGTTTGGTGTTTTGTTTGGATTGTGAATAATGTTTATTTTTCTTTGCTCACTGTGATTTATCCCTGACTGGTTCCAAGGAAACGAGGGATTGTGAGTGGTAACCGGCCTAGGGAGACTGTTCCTGTGGGCCCGTAGCGATCCATTCACAATCACTGACACTGATGAGTGCAGGTTTGAGTGGATTGTGGAGTGTCTTGTCTAGTTGCGCATAGTATTGTATGTCTCGTATGTGGTGTCCTGTACATTGGGTACCCATGAGTATGATTGTTTGAATTAATTTTTTTTTTGATTTATTTTTGTAATTCTTCATTTCTTGTGTTTCAGGCACGGTGAGCCCGGAGCAGGAGGGCTAGTTGTCCAATTTTGGTGACGGTTCCTGATGAGACACAGTGTGTGGTCTGCAATCCATAGTGATTGGTCTTAGTTGACGTGATTGAGTGTGAAGTGTGGTGCACGTGTGGGTGCTCCTTTACCATCGCTAAGACTAGCGACGTCTGGCACTAGCCCATCCTGCTTCTGGTGATCACGAGCCCTGTGAGCTGTTATTGTGTGAGGTTCTAGTTAACCTAACTGACTGGCACACCAGCATTTTTATCTTTGTCTAAATAAAGAATCTTTTTTGTATTTTTCTATATCCACGTCTCAGAGTCTTTATATAAGGGAGACACCGAACCTGTGTGTCTTTAATAGGACACTTTCCCTGGCTTAGCGACCAGGGTGGCGTAGTCGATGTTCTTTCTGGTTCTCTCTCTCTTTTGTACTGCCCGCCACATTTGGCGTATAGTCGGCAGGGTTTCCTTTTTTTTTTTTTTTGATCTGAGGCGTGGATATATTTGTTGTTGTTGTTTTTTCTTAGGTGTTGGGAGCAGGACAGCAGCGGGGACAGTGACCACAGGTAACTCTATTTGGGGGTTCTTGACTAGTTTTCCTTCTATTGGGTTTTGTGGACATGGAAGACGAGTTGCAAGAATTGAGGGAGCTCGTGGCCCAATTACGAGCTGATAATGCAAAGTTGCGGCAAGATCAAGCTCTTGCAGGGCCTTCAGATCTGGGCCATGGTTCCAATGTACCTAGTCCGTCAATTGCTCCTCTTCAGGCTATTGATGTGGGTACTATTCCTACGGAAAGGTACGTTTTTATACCGAGGGACCGAAGGTGCCCTAAATTTAATGGTAGATCGGGTATAGGAATTAACGAATGGGTTGAGGAGGCACAGGCCTGCATGCGGTCCCGTCATTTTTCCACAGCCGACAAGGCCTTCTTTCTTTTCGACCATTTAGAGGGGGAGGCACGTGATGAGATAAAGTATAGGCCTGTTGGGGAGCGGGAAGATCCCGAAAAGATTATTACGGCTTTGAAAGAAGTGTATGGCTGCTCTAAATCATATGTTGCCTTGCAGGAGGCCTTTTTCTCCAGGAGGCAACATGATGGTGAGACTCTGTTGGAGTTTTCACTTGCTTTAATGAGCCTTTTGGAGCAAGTCAAGCAGCAATCGCCTACGGTCATGTCAAATACCGAAACCTTGCTTCGTGATCAATTCGTGGAGCATGTGGCCGATAGTGCTCTTCGCCGCGAGCTTAAACAGTTGGTTCGGCGTCAACCTAGTGCCACTCTGTTGGAGGTTCGCAGGGAAGCTATTAGGTGGGAGCAGGAGGGCATGCTGGGTGGGGCAAGAGGCCGCAGTCATTCTCTCCCCTCGGCACATGGTTTTCAATACGGTGTACAGGGTGTTCGTCCGGGTGGTTGTGACTCTCCTCAGCGGTCTGAGATGGGTGAGTTGAGAGAGATGTTAAAATTGCAGCAACAGCAGCTAACTCAACTCACACAAAATCTAGCTCGGTTACAGGACCCGTTTCAGCGTTCTCGTAGTCAAACTCGTCCTTTTCGCAACAGTTCGGTTATCTGTAGAAGGTGTCAAAAACCGGGGCATTTTGCGAGGGAGTGCGACGGGGAACGCGTTCCATGTCGGGCTCCCGCTTCTAGAAGAGACGATCCGGGGGCCAGTGAGGGGGAGTTGCATCATTCAGGCCCGTTGCCATCGGAAAACTAGCCCCCGCTGAGTTGCAGAGCCACAGCTCGGTGGGAGGGAACATCGGCTCAGATGTATTGGAGATTCCTGACCCCATGTTAAATTTGATGTCACCTTGCCCTCATATTAATGCTCTTATGGGTGGCATTCCAGTACCATGTTTGATCGATACTGGGTCAATGGTATCTACTCTTACGGAGAGTTGCTTTTTAAAGTACTTTGAGCCATGGGGACAGGAACGCCTTCGGACCTGTCAATGGTTGCAACTTAAGGCTGCAAATGGACTTTCCATTCCATATATAGGATATATGGAATTGGATGTTGAGCTTTGCGGGAAATTAGTACCGCAATGTGGTGTGCTAGTGGTCAAAGATCCTCCGGGTGGCATGAGTGCTAAGGTCCCTGGAGTTTTGGGGATGAATGTACTGGGTAGGTGTTACCAGGGACTCTTGGGACAACATGGCCCCTCCCTTTTTGAATTTCCGCCAGTAGCGAATGCTCCCGGCTCTGTTGTTCGGGCATTGCAATATTGTCACCAAACCAGCGCTTGTCCTCCAGTTGTGGAAACGGGTCCGGTTAAGACCCGCGGCCCTCGGGCATACCGCATACCTGGTGGCACCATTAAGCTGGTAGCCGCAACTTGTTCGGAGCATTATTCTAACGTTACTGCGCTCCTTGAACCTCCAGAATTTGGGCTCCCTATGGGGTTATTGGTTTCTCCTGCTTTGGTTCGAGTGGTTAAGGGCACTGTTTATGTTCCAGTGGTTAATGTAGGGAGTGCTGATGTTTTGCTTTTCCCTCGCCGAGTAATAGGCACTTTAACGAATGTGAATGTGGTCAGTTTGCCCCCAGGCGTCACTGAAGTGAAGTCTATTTCCTGTAGGATGTGGTCCATCACCCCGCAAGTGAGTATTCCAACAGTTCCAGGCCAAATTGATGCGTTGGACTTGTCCCTCCTGTCCAGCGATGAGCAACGTAAGGTTAGGGCTCTCTTGGTGAAGTATCAGTCGGTATTTTCTGCTTTTGAAGGGGATTTGGGGTGTACTAATATCATTGCACACGATATT
This sequence comes from Pimephales promelas, assembly GCF_988280905.1. NCBI lineage: Eukaryota > Metazoa > Chordata > Actinopteri > Cypriniformes > Leuciscidae > Pimephales > Pimephales promelas. The sequence goes on along the minus strand of NC_142770.1, from coordinate 41,838,336 downwards.
CCACTTATAGATGACACCCCAGTTCGACAACGGTATCGGCGAATCCCCCCATCGGAGTATGAAGTGGTAAGAGCACACATTAATCAGCTGTTGGATGCTCAGGTGGTACGGGAGAGTTGTAGCCCCTATGCCTCTCCAATTGTGCTTGTAAAGAAAAAGGACGGTAGTCTGCGCATGTGTGTGGACTACCGTCAACTAAATTCTAAGACGAGGAAGGACGCATTTCCATTGCCTCGGATTGAGGAGTCACTGGACGCCCTGACTGGTGCCCGCTGGTTCTCCACTTTGGATTTAACCAGCGGGTACAATCAGGTTCCCATGTCAGAGGGGGATAAGCCAAAGACTGCTTTTTGCACCCCATTCGGGTTATTCGAGTGGAATCGAATGCCGTTTGGGCTCTGCAATGCCCCCAGCACATTCCAGCGACTTATGCAGCGACTATTTGGTGACCAGCAGTGCCAATCATTACTTTTATACTTGGATGACATTGTGGTGTTTTCTTCCTCTGTAGAGCAGCACTTGGAGAGGCTGGAGGTGGTCTTGAGCCGATTGGAACATGAGTGCCTGAAGGTTAAGATGGAGAAGTGTGCGTTTTTCAAGACCGAGGTGAGGTATTTGGGCCATGTTATATCCGCCCAGGGTGTGGCAACCGACCCTAGTAAAACTGAAGCTGTGGCTCAGTGGCGTCGTCCAAACACGGTCACCGAATTACGCTCGTTTCTTGGATTTGCCAGTTACTACCGGCGTTTTGTCGAGGGGTTTGCTAGGCTGGCAGCCCCCCTGCATAGGCTAGTGGCTGAGTGTTCTCGGGACAAACCAAAGTCTAGGAAACGAAACGGTTTAAGTTTGGAGGGCGCCTGGGATGAGCAGTGCCAGTCAGGCTTTGAGCAATTAAAAGAGAGACTAACCTCAGCCCCAGTGCTTGCATACGCGGACTTTTCCTTGCCCTTCATCCTGGAGGTGGATGCTAGTCATGGAGGGTTGGGAGCCGTCCTCTCACAGGAAAACGAGGGTAGGGTACGTCCCATTGCATATGCGAGTCGCAGTCTTAGGCCCACTGAGCGTAATATGGATAATTACAGCTCCATGAAGTTGGAGTTTCTTGCGCTCAAGTGGGCCATGACTGAGAAATTTCGTGAATATCTGTTGGGTAATAAGTGTGTGGTCTTTACGGATAATAATCCTCTCAGTCATCTGACCTCGGCAAAACTCGGGGCGGTGGAGCAGCGCTGGGCTTCCCAGTTGGCGGCTTTTGACTTCGAGATCCGGTATAGATCAGGAAGGAGCAATAAGAATGCTGATGCCCTTTCCAGGCAGAATCCACCCGAGCAAGGGGCCGTAGGCGACTTAGTCCCAGGGACGGTGGTACCAGTGTCATTGCAGCAAGCTGTGGGGCTGCAGCCAATTGTTGAAGCAGTACAGCGGGTGATCACTACAATGCCTGGTTACTCACCTGTCGATTTGAGTTTGTTACAGGAAGAAGACCCTGTGATTTCTGAGATTTTGACTTTTTGGAGACGCAAGGCACGTCCTGGGTCTGAGGAGCGACGACGCATGTCTACTCCAGCCGTGGTACTTCTCCGTCAGTGGGATCGCCTGTTAGAGAGGGAGGGGGTACTCTATCGCAGGGTTAGGGCTCCGAGTGGGGGAGAGGAGATTTGTCAATTGTTATTGCCCGCGGTGTTGAGGTCTGATGTCCTCAGGCAGTTACATCAACAACACGGACATCAGGGCATCGAGCGTACCACTGAACTGATTAGACAGCGATGTTATTGGCCTGGCTTGTCATCAGATGTGGAGCGGTGGTGCCAGGAGTGTGAGAGATGTCAGGTAGCTAAAGATTCGCATCCTTTGGCTCAAAGCTTTATGGGTCATTTGTTGGCCTCTAGGCCTAACGAAATTTTGGCCATAGACTTTACACTGTTGGAACCTTCTAGGTCCGGAGTAGAAAATGTGTTGGTAATGACAGACGTGTTCAGCAAATACACCCTTGCTGTGCCAACTAGGGATCAGAGAGCGGAAACGGTGGCCCAGACCCTGGTAACTGAGTGGTTCTATAAGTTTGGGGTGCCCAGTCGTCTCCACTCTGACCAAGGGCGAAATTTTGAATCTCTCTTGCTTCGCCAGCTTTGCAGCCTGTATGAGGTAGATAAGTCTCGCACCACACCCTACCACCCAGCTGGTAATGGCCAGTGTGAGCGCTTCAATCGAACTTTGCACAATCTGTTGCGCACACTGCCCGTTTCCAGAAAGAGGGACTGGGTGGCTTGTCTTCCACAGCTCCTCTTTTCCTACAATACCACCCCTCATCAAGCCACCGGGGAGTCTCCACATTTTTTAATGTTTGGCCAAGAACCCCGTTTGCCAGTTGATTTCTTGTTGGGTAGGGTGCAGGAACCAGTGGCAGGGAAAGTGCATGAATGGGTCGTCGAACACCAAACTAGGCTGCAAGTGGCATTTGAAGGAGCACGGCAACGTTTACAGATGGTAGCTGCGAGGCGTAAGGAAAGGCACGATCAGCATATCAAGAATGACCCTCTGGTTGAGGGACAATTAGTGTACCTCCGTGACTATGGGGTAAGGGGTCGCCATAAGATTCACGATCTATGGAGCCCAGTTGTCTACCAGGTAGTGAGAGGGCCTCGAGAGGGGGGTGCGGTTTACACTATAGCACCAGTGGAAGATCTTAATTCAGTGAAAACTGTTCACCGCTCGCTGCTTAAGAGTCGGACCCAGAGGGAGCCCTCGGGTCCTGCCCTCCCCAGTAATTCGGGTGGTCCCCTGGTCCCGGTGTCACTGCAGGAAGAGGAGGAAGAGGAAATGGATCTGGTGAGAGTGTCTACTGGAAGTTTCTCTGGTGGCCCTGGTGGTGTGCAGCTAGCTTCACCTAAGCAAATTGCCCCACCATTGGCAGCAGGGTCTTTAGACCCCATCCCCAGGGGACGAGTGGTTATCCCTGATGAGACTAGTCGGGACGAAACTAGTTCAGTGGTGGGGTCCATGCGATGGGGTAGGGAGGCCGGGGGGGGCGAGGTACAGCAGCGGAGGACTGGAAGAGTGACTGCCGGCCGTCACACCAATCTTTACCATCTCCCTAGGTCTCTGTTGGATGTGGCATCCCCAGCGTCCCATTCTGTAACTGCAGTGTTCAGACCTTGGATCTGAATAACGTGATGGTTGGATGGTTCATCGTCGGGGCGACGATGCAAAGGGGAGGGGTAGATTGTAGTGAAGTGCCGCTGTTTGTTGATGTTCTCTCTCTAGATTGAGACTCCGCCCTAGATGCACGCAGGTAATCAGCACTCAATTCATTGATAGATTAAGGTAATTCATTCCAAGGGGTATATTAAAGTGGTGTCACCGGAGATTGCGTGAATGTGCGACCGCGTTCTAGCACGTCATTATTTTTGCGACTGTCTGGTGCTCTGGCTGAGGTGAGTGGGACGGCTGTGTTTTTTTTTTTTTAAGGCTCGAGCCTAACGAACATTAGATTGAGTGTTACTCTTGTCAGGTTCTGGGCTGTTTGCAGAAAAGCACTCGTTGTGCTGAGGGTTGCATGCCTGGCAACCCGCGCTGGTTGCCGTAGACGACCGTTTCGGGTATGAATTGCATTCAGCATCGGGGGTGTATTGCTGCTTGACTTCCTGGTAGGTCTCTCTCTCTGGCCCTTTCGGCTGTATTTAATTAATGAGCGTATAGTTATTATTATGGGGTTTGTGTATTCCAGCTTATCATGACTGTTCATCTCTTGCCGACTGGACGAGTGGCGCGATCTCCGCATGTTTGGTATGTGCCAGCAATTGTACAATAGTAAATTAATGCTATGCATATTTTAGCTCATAGTCAGGCTTTTGCAGGTGACTTGATCTGCCGTTTTAAGGGCACTTGAAGACTACACTTACCGGCTCTAGGACTTGTCGTCGCTGCTGTTTTGTTCCCATTACAATTTCATTTAGTTTTTTTGTGTTCATTCCTTTACCAACATGCTTCAGTGCAGTTGCTCACGTCTGAGCACGCCTCCGCACTGCTAATGTTTTATTTTGTTTTTGTTGAGTGATTTGGCTGTATTAGTTGGGTGGGGGTAATTAATTAATTTACATTCTGTGTTTTTCTTGGGGTTGTTTTATTATTTGTGATTTCGTTGATGTATTGTTTTGTTTATTATTTTTGGGTGCTTGTTTGGTGTTTTGTTTGGATTGTGAATAATGTTTATTTTTCTTTGCTCACTGTGATTTATCCCTGACTGGTTCCAAGGAAACGAGGGATTGTGAGTGGTAACCGGCCTAGGGAGACTGTTCCTGTGGGCCCGTAGCGATCCATTCACAATCACTGACACTGATGAGTGCAGGTTTGAGTGGATTGTGGAGTGTCTTGTCTAGTTGCGCATAGTATTGTATGTCTCGTATGTGGTGTCCTGTACATTGGGTACCCATGAGTATGATTGTTTGAATTAATTTTTTTTTTGATTTATTTTTGTAATTCTTCATTTCTTGTGTTTCAGGCACGGTGAGCCCGGAGCAGGAGGGCTAGTTGTCCAATTTTGGTGACGGTTCCTGATGAGACACAGTGTGTGGTCTGCAATCCATAGTGATTGGTCTTAGTTGACGTGATTGAGTGTGAAGTGTGGTGCACGTGTGGGTGCTCCTTTACCATCGCTAAGACTAGCGACGTCTGGCACTAGCCCATCCTGCTTCTGGTGATCACGAGCCCTGTGAGCTGTTATTGTGTGAGGTTCTAGTTAACCTAACTGACTGGCACACCAGCATTTTTATCTTTGTCTAAATAAAGAATCTTTTTTGTATTTTTCTATATCCACGTCTCAGAGTCTTTATATAAGGGAGACACCGAACCTGTGTGTCTTTAATAGGACACTTTCCCTGGCTTAGCGACCAGGGTGGCGTAGTCGATGTTCTTTCTGGTTCTCTCTCTCTTTTGTACTGCCCGCCACACAAGGAAAACAATTTAAATACTGGAGATTAAATGCCTCAGGAATAAATGATTGTAAGGCGAAAGAAGAAATAAGACAACAATTGATTGAATACTTTGATATTAATGATTACCACATCTATTTTGTGGGAGGGGGCTAAAGCAGTGACGAGAGGTAAAATAATAGAAATAACATCCAGGAATAAAAAATTGAGATTAGCCAAACAAAATGAGATAGAGAATGAAATCAGGAAACTGGAAACTGAACATAAACAAACAGGTAAAATAAAAATTCTAGAATGCTTAAGGAAGGAAAGAAAGAAATTGGATGATTTGCTTACATATAAAGCAGAGGGGGCACTCAGATTTGTAAGCAGAAAATATTATGAGATGAGTAATAAAGCTAGTAGGCTCTTGGCCTTTCAATTACGTAAGGCTCAAGCAAGTAGGGTAGTTCCAAAAATCAAACACCCAGACACCTCAACAATGTTAACACAACCAAACGATATAGTTAATGCATTTGAAGATTATTATAAAAAATTATATGAAGGCCAGGAGTTAATAAATAAGGAGGAAAAAGTAAAAATATTTTTGCGAACAATTAAATTAAATAAACTAACAGAAGACGTAGCAAAGGAAATTATATCCCCTCTCACAGAAGAAGAAATTAGGGAGACGATTGCACATTTAAAAAACAATAAGTCACCAGGGGTGGACGGATTCTCCGGGGAACTTTATAAGGCATTTGTAAATGAATTGGCTCCTAATTTATGTAAGATGTTTAACTATGTGCTGCAGGATGAAGACCCCCCGCATTCATGGTCTGACGCAATAATTACTGTAATTCATAAAACTGGAAAGGACCCTACACAGTGTATGGCTTATAGACCAATAAGCTTACTATGTCAGGATATGAACATTTTAACTTCAATAATAGCAAATAGAATTCAGAAGCATATTAAAAAATTGGTCAAACCGGATCAAACTGGATTTATTAATAGAAGATTCGGAACAAATAACATAAGAAGAGCTTTAAACTTACAACAAATTGGAAAAGATAGTAAAACACCCTCAATGCTTCTCAGCTTAGATGCTGAGAAAGCATTTGATAGGGTGGACTGGGTGTTTCTGGAACAGACTCTTAATTATATGGGCTTTCATGACACTTTTGTTAAATGGGTAAAGATTTTTTTTTTAAAAAAACCCTAAATCAAGAGTTCGAGTTAATGGTCACTGCTCAGAGTTCTTTAATTTAGGTAGGGGAACTCATCAGGGAGATGCAATGTCTCCAGTTTTATTTGCTCTTAGTATTGAGCCACTAGCGGAGTTAATAAGGAGCAACACCAGAATACAGGGGATAACAGATAAAGGAGGGAAGTGTCATAAAATATCATTATACGCTGATGACGTACTATTATTTATTGAAAACCCCGTTTCATCTATCCCGGCTCTTTTAGAGTGCCTTAGAGACTATGGTTTAGTTTCAGGATATAAGGTAAACGCGGAGAAATCCGAGGCAATGATGGTTTCAGGACGTTGGCCTAATTAGTTAGATAATGAAGTATCTTTTCGATGGTCTAGTAAGGGTTTCAAATACCTGGGTGTTACTCTTACACCTATGGTATCGCATTTATATTCGGCTAACTACACACAGCTTTTTGAGATCATAAAAAAAGATTTGGCAAGATGGGAGATACTACCTCTCTCCATGTTTGGAAGGATTGAAACAGTGAAAATGAATATACTGCCGAGGCTTCTCTTCCTATTTCAATCTCTTCCTGTTTTGGTTCCAGTCTCAGCGTTTAACAAACTAGAAAAATGTATTTCAAAATTTATCTGGCAAAATAAAAGACCAAGAATAAGACTTAAAATACTTATGTCAAATAAAGACACAGGAGGTTTGAACCTTCCTAATCTTAGATACTAGCGCTGCTCAGCTTAGGGCTATGGCTGCTTGGCTTGGCATCGATAAAGAGGCAGAATGGGTTAATATTGAACATAATTCACTTCCTGGAGTCTCTTTGACAGTTCTGCCATTCATGGACTTGCAAGCACAGAAAAGAGTGAAGAAAATAAATATATGGATTCAGCATACTGTCAAAATTTGGTCCACAATACAAAAAAAGTTTAGAGGAGTAATAACTTTATCACGTGCAATACCTATTAAAGGCAACCCAGATTTCCTTCCTTCTATATGTGATAGTGCCTTTAATAGATGGGAAGAGAGTGGTCTAAAGATAATTAATCAAATTTTTGATGGAGAAACCATAAAACCTTCTACTCAGTTATGTGATAAGTTCACATTGAGATCTAATGATCTCTTTAGATATTTACAGCTACGACATTATATCACAACTCATAAGCATTGGGACATAATTAAAAGATCTCCAACAAATGTTGAAAAATATTTTATCAATATCATCGAACATGATCTACCTACTAAAAATCACATAGCTCATATTTATGGGAAGTTAATGCAGGATCAGTCTGATGACACATTTCATATAAAAATAAATTGGGAACTAGAGTTAAATATTGTAATAGAGGATGAGATGTGGACAAATATATGTGCTGGCTGTCATAAGGGTATTAGCAGTCAAATGTGGAAGGAATTTGACTGGAAAATGAAAATGAGATTCTTCCACTGTGTTCCACTGGTGGTTGCCAAATTTGACAGTACTTCGCCATTATCACAATGCTGGAGAGATTGTGGGATGGTGGGGGACTATGTGCATATATTCTGGGAATGCCCAAAAATACAAGTGTATTGGCAGGGGGTTAAGAGGGAAATTGATAAAGTTTTAGAAGGAGATATTCCAATGCGCCCAGATTTTTTCTTGCTAGATAGCTTCCCCCCAGATCTGTTCAGTAAATCCCACTTATTTGTATTGCATATATTGTTAATGGCAGCTAGGAAAATAATCACTGTGAACTGGATGAAGGTGCATGTGTCACGGGTGTGGGTGCAGACAGAAGAACAGGCAGATTCCAAAAGGCTCCAATGCAAGGGTTTAATCACAAATACACAGGATACAGGCAGGCGGAACACGGGGTAACATTTACATCGACCGACAAAGACTGACTAAAACAGAAGGAACTAAATACACAGAAGAATCAAACATAATGAGGTGAAGACAGGTGAAACAGATGACGATGACGAGGAACAGGTGGCTGATGAGGGAGTGAACACGGGATAGGGTGACGAGAGGATCCTGGGAAGTGTAGTGCTGAAGACAAGACAGACTGGTGCAGACGGAGGACTGTGACAGAACTCCCCCCTCCCGGGAGGCGTGACCTCACGCCGCAGAACAGAGGAAGGAGGGGGGGCGAACTGGGGGCTGAGAGGGGTGTGGCCATGGCGGAGCAGGCTGAGGACGTGGCCAGGGCGGAGCAGGCTGAGGGCGTGGCCAGGGCGGAGCAGGCTGAGGGCGAGACCAGGGCGGAGCAGGCTGAGGGCGAGACCAGGGCGGAGCAGGCTGAGGGCGAGACCAGGGCGGAGCAGGCTGAGGGCGAGACCAGGGCGGAGCAGATGGAGGGAGGACCCCTGGTGGAGCCGATGGAAGCGGGGCTGACAACACCAGGGGGCCGACAGACAGGGGCGGAGCAGATGGTAGAGGAGACCAGGGTGAAGCAGAGGGACAGACGACATCGGGTGCTGACGAGGGACCGAGGGACCATGGGGACACCGTAGGCTCAGGTGACAGAAGTGACGACAGGGGCACAGAGGGACACGGTGAGGCCAGAGGGAGTGAGGGCTGACGGGTGACTGGAGGGAGTGAGGAGTCCGACAGAACCGGGGGGGTGACCTGACGGTGCGGAGCAAAGGGAAGGAAGTCCAAAGGTGAAGGGAGGATGACGAGGGAACGAAGGGAGTCCGGAGGGTCGAGGGAGCCTGGTCGAGCTGGTGGACTGAGGGGCCATGGAGGAGCTGAGGGAGGTAGGAGCCACGGGGGAGCTGATGGGACAGAGGGCCGAGGAAGTGTCTCTGAGGAGGAGGTGTGAGGCGAAGACCGGGGATCCAAGGACCAGGCTGGTTTAGGGGAGCTGAAGGGCAGGAGAGCAGAGCAAGGACAGATGAGAGGAGGCGGGCGAGGGAGGCTGGGTGGGATCCTGGTCTCTGGCGCCGGCTGGACGGTCTCTGGCGCCGGCTGGACGGTCTCTGGCGCCGGCTGGACGGTCTCTGGCGCCGGCTGGACGGTCTCCGGCGCCGGCTGGACGGTCTCCGGCGCCGGCTGGACGGTCTCCGGCGCCGGCTGGACGGTCTCCGGCGCCGGCTGGACGGTCTCCGGCGCCGGCTGGACGGTCTCCGGCGCCGGCTGGACGGTCTCCGGCGCCGGCTGGACGGTCTCCGGCGCCGGCTGGACGGTCTCCGGCGCCGGCTGGACGGTCTCCGGCGCCGGCTGGACGGTCTCCGGCGCCGGCTGGACGGTCTCCGGCGCCGGCTGGACGGTCTCCGGCGCCGGCTGGACGGTCTCCGGCGCAGGCTGGACGGTCTCCGGCGCAGGCTGGACGGTCTCCGGCGCAGGCTGGACGGTCTCTGGCGCAGGCTGGACGGTCTCTGGAGAGCTGGACAGAACCAGCAGTGAAGAGCATACAGTCTCTGGTGGGCTGGACGGAACCAGCAGTGAAGAGCATACAGTCTCTGGAGGGCTGGACGGAACCAGCAGTGAAGAGCATACAGTCTCTGGAGGGCTGGACGGAACCAGCAGTGAAGCGCATACAGTCTCTGGAGGGCTGGACGGAACCAGCTGTGAAGAGCATACAGTCTCTGGAGGGCTGGACGGAACCAGCAATGAAAAGCACACAGTCTCTGGAGGGCTGGACGGAACCAGCTGTGAAGAGCATACAGTCTCTGGAGGGCTGGACGGAACCAGCTGTGAAGAGCATACAGACTCTGGAGGGCTGGACGGAACCAGCAGTGAAGAGCATACAGTCTCTGGAGGGCTGGACGGAACCAGCAATGAAGAGCATACAGTCTCTGGAGGGCTGGACGGAACCAGCGGTGAAGAGCATTCAGTCTCTGGAGAGCTGGGCGGAACCAGCGGGGAAGAGCATTCAATCTCTGGAGAGCTGGACGGAACCAGCGGCGAAGAGCATTCAATCTCTGGAGAGCTGGACGGAACCAGCGGTGAAGAGCATTCAATCTCTGGAGAGCTGGACGGAACCAGCGGTGAAGAGCACTCGAGCGATGGAGTGGGGCTGGTGACGTCATACATGGTAAAGGGAGATCCACATGACACCAGCACCCACTCCACATAGGCCACAAAGTCCCCTAGAGGCCCGTCTCCGGGCAGGCGTGCCTGGGTTTCAGCGTTTAGGCCTGCCCGGAAGAACACACAGAGGCTTGTGTCATCATAGTGAACATGAGGTACCAAGTCCAAATACCTCTGTGTGTGGGCCTCGAGGGATTGATCCTCCTGCTCCAGGAGGAGAAGTTGTACAGCTGCTAAATCCATTTTTGGAGGTCGGTCGATCTGTCACGGGTGTGGGTGCAGACAGAAGAACAGGCAGATTCCAAAAGGCTCCAATGCAAGGGTTTAATCACAAATACACAGGATACAGGCAGGCGGAACACGGGGTAACATTTACATCGACCGACAAAGACTGACTAAAACAGAAGGAACTAAATACACAGAAGAATCAAACATAATGAGGTGAAGACAGGTGAAACAGATGACGATGACGAGGAACAGGTGGCTGATGAGGGAGTGAACACGGGATAGGGTGACGAGAGGATCCTGGGAAGTGTAGTGCTGAAGACAAGACAGACTGGTGCAGACGGAGGACTGTGACAGCATGTACCCACTGTGACAGAATGGACATATAAACTGAAACAGATATACATATTTGAGAAGATGACTGCAGATTTGCAGTTTAAATCTGACATTTTTCAACAGAAGTGGGCATTAATTAAAAATCTGCTGGAAATAAATAGACTTGATATATGTTAATTTATGAATAATGCGGATAGTGTACTGGTATGCGGTGTATTTTTGAAGTGCTGTCAAGGGCTTGTGGGTTTTTTTTGTTTGTTTTCTGTTTTTTTTTTGTTGTTTTTTTAAGTTTATTTATTGATTTCTTTTCTTTTACCCTTTTCTTTTTTTCTGTATAAGAAAAGTTCAATAAAAACATAGTTCAAAAAAAAAAATAGTGTTGACAAAATGTAGAATTTGGCTTATTGTGTTATTCTGTCTTTTCTCTTACTTTTCTTTGTAGGATCTTGAGAGGAAAATAATCACATTTCTGAAGAATGAGCTGGAGAAGTTAAAGAAAATATTACAACATGAGAACACACAACACTTTGTGAAGGACTTTAATGAGAACAGATCCAGTATCAAATCAGCAGCTCTTGATCTCACACTACATTACCTGAGAGAGATGAAGCAAGATGAAGCTGCTGATGCTCTAGAAGGCAAGAGACTCGTCATCATCTGTCTGATTGTCTCTTATAAATGTAGGAGAGAAAATGAAGACTAAAACTATCTATTTTCTGTTCCTGTGTTTAGGTGAGCTGTTCTTCATTCATCAGCTGAAATGTGGCCTAAAGAAGAAGTATCAATGTGTGTTTGAAGGAATTGCAAAGCAAGGTGACTCCACACTCCTGAATAACATCTACACAGATCTCTACATCACTCAGGGTGGCAGTGAACAGGTCAATACTGAACATGAGGTGAGACAGATTGAAGTTGCTTCCAGACGTCATGAAGCACAAGAGATACAGGTTGAATGCACACATTTGTTTGAAGCGCCTGAACAAGACGAGGAGATCCGAACTGTACTGACAAAAGGAGTCGCTGGCATCGGGAAATCAGTCTCTGTGCAAAAGTTTGTTCTGGACTGGGCTGAAGGAAAAGAAAATCAAGATATCAGCTTCATATTTCCTCTTCCATTCAGAGAGATGAACTTAAAGGAGAAAGAAAAACTAAGTTTGATGGACCTTATAACTCAGTTTTTCCCAGAGACAAAAGGACTGAACCTCACAAGAAGGAATCAGTTCAAAGTGCTGTTCATCCTTGATGGACTGGACGAATGTCGCCTTCCTCTGAAGTTTGATTGTAATGAGACGTGGCGTGATGTATCGTCACCAGCCTCTCTGGATGTTCTCCTAACGAACCTCATGAAGGGAAATCTGCTTCCTTCTGCTCTCGTCTGGATCACCAGCAGACCAGCAGCTGCCAGTAAGATTCCTCCTGACTGTATCGACCGGCTGACAGAGATACGAGGATTCAGCGACGCACAAAAGCAAGAGTACTTCAAAAAAAGATTCAAGGATGATATTCAAGCCAACACAATCATAGATCATGTTAAACAATCAAAGAGTCTCTTTATCATGTGCCACATCCCAGTCTTCTGCTGGATTTCAGCCACTGTTCTCCAGAACATTCTGGAGGAGAAGAGAAATAATGATGTGAGAAACACTCAGGCTGATGAGATCTCTAAAACACTGCAGGAATCAAACACTGAAGACACTCCCAAGACTCTGACACAAATGTACACACACTTTCTCCGCTTTCAGATCCAGCAGAGCCGCCGGAAATATGATGGAGAATACACACCAGATGTTTCCTGGGATAAAGACGCCATCCTTTCACTGGGGAAACTGGCATTTCATCAGCTGGAAGAAAACAACCTGATCTTCTATGACTCAGACCTGGAAGCCTGTGGTCTTGACGTCTATAAGGCATCAGTGTACTCAGGCATGTGTACCCAGATCTTTAAGGAGGAAACAGGGATCGTTCTTGGTACCATGTACTGCTTTGTTCACCTGAGCATTCAAGAGTTTATTGCAGCCCTTTATGCACATCTGTTTCTAGACATCAACAAGACAAGTGTGTTTGATCATGAGTCTACAGAACAGGAAAACAGAAATGAAACCATGATTGATTTTCTCAAGACTGCAGTGGACAAGGCGCTGAAGAGTGACAATGGACACCTGGACCTTTTCCTTCGCTTCCTCCTCGGTCTGTCACTCCAGTCCAATCGACGACTCTTACGAGGTCTGTTGACACAGCGAGACGGCACTGACAAGAGCAACAAGGGGATAGTTCGACGACTCTTACGAGGTCGGTTGACAAAGAAAGACGACACTGACCGGAGGAACAAGGAAATAGTTCAGTGCAACAAGGAGATAGTTCAGTACATCAAGCAGAAATTAGCAGATAATCTTCCTGCAGAGAGATCCATCAATCTGTTCTACTGTCTGAATGAACTGAACGACCAAACTCTGGTCAACGAGATTCAGACCCACCTTAGCAAAGGAAGTCTCTCATCTGGTGACCTTTCACCTGCCCAGTGGTCTGCTTTAGCCTTTGTGTTGTTGACATCAGAGGAAGAGCTGGAGGAGTTTGAGCTTCAGAAATTCAAGAAATCAGACGAGTGTCTCATTAGATTATCGGCAGTCATTAAAACCTCCAGAAGAGCTCTGTAAGTCTTTATATATTTTGTCATGTTTAGCTCTCATCTGAAAAATGCATTTATCTCTATAAACATGAAGCTATACCTGTAAAGCTGTGTGTGTGTGTGTGTGTGTGTGTGTGTGTGCGTGTGTGTGTGTGTGTGTGTGTGTGTGTGTGTGTGTAGACAGTTTATCACAATTTAAGACAAAATATTAAATATCTTGTAAAAATGTTTGCATGCTTGTTTTGTATCATATGATACACCAGACTTGTATGACTTGTTATATAGAATTATATTATCAAATACTCATACTTGAGGTAGAAAAAAAATGCATATTTTATTCATATACCGAAACTGGGGGGAAATAATGTAATTTGGTACAGAATAGATGTTATTTATATTGCCAAAACGTAATATGAAATTTTGAAAGGTTATAGATAAAACATTGAGATTTTTATAAAACAGGCTACTAAAATAAAATACCTACATCTCACCACATCATATACTAGTTGTCCCTCAGTTTCTCCCAGTAATTATATATTTAAATGCTTATTTCTATGAGTACTTCTGTAGTTTAAAGGGTTAGTTCGGTATTTTACACTTAAAGCCCTGTTTTAAGATCGTTTCTGATGAAATAGAACAGTTAAGATTGAAATTTGGACAAATGCTGCTGTCCCGAGAATTTTAGGTTTGTGTGTTAGCAGCACCCTCCACCTACACAATGGTTGTCTATGTGCACTGGAACAATCATTCATAAAACGCATTAAACTTTAGTTTACTAAGACGTGAAACTTACTGAGGGGTCTGGGGTGTTCGCTGATATGCTCACACAAAAATCGCTGCAAAAGATGCTTTCCAACAGGTTTTATTGTAGTTTTTGCAAAAAACAGTATTGCAGTAGACATACAATTTAAAAGAAAAAAAACACAACAAATTAAATGTATTTTGCTATTACATTATATCTTCATACAAAAATAAAAACTTTTGCAACTAAAAAGTGCAAAATGCCAAGCTTTGGCCAGCTTTCAAATACATTTAATTTAAGTTTAAAATAAAACTTAAATACACAGCTTTTATATTTAGCTTTAAAGTGCTGTAGTCAGATCAAACAAACAATCATGCTAAATGAAGAACTTAACCACCAGTCAACCTGGTACTTCATACTCTTTTGGTGCGCGCACAGTCTTCACTCGGACACACTCTTCAATCTATTGCTGTATCACCGATGAAATCACAAAATAAAATGCACATAAATGTGTCCCTGCTTGATATAGACTGTAACCACTGATGAACATATTCGGTTTTGATGAGAGAGAGGAAAAAACTATATGAGTGTGAATTAGAACCTGTAACTTCTGACACGCTTGGCAAAAGATCTAGCTCTAGACCATTTAAGAACTCAAACAAAATATGCGGATCGACGCATTTACTTACGGGTTGAGCAGAGAGGCTGCACAGTTTGACCAGCGGGCAGCGGCCGCACACCAGTCCGCCGGATGCTGTTGCTAAGAACTTACAATTTATCACTATTATTATCAGACCAGCTCTCGCGGCCTCGAAACTCTACGACTCTCCTGATTGCCACTCCGCCCCTGCACGCCATTACAAAATATAATATGGTGGGCAGTAGCGGTTCTAGGCATGGGCGAACCGGGCAGTCGCCCGGGGCGGCATTTCTTCATGTCACATGGGGGGCGGCACGAGCAGTTAAAAAAATACTTTTAAAAATAAGTTTTTCTATTTTTTATCATTTCGATTCAATTATTGGCAATGGCGCC
Organism: Pimephales promelas; assembly: GCF_988280905.1. NCBI lineage: Eukaryota > Metazoa > Chordata > Actinopteri > Cypriniformes > Leuciscidae > Pimephales > Pimephales promelas. Next base: position 41,823,235 of record NC_142770.1, on the reverse strand, counting down.
CTGCTTGCTGAGAAGGCGCCGTGCGCAGAAACGATGTCAAGGGGATCTCCTGATTAGTTCACGTATCGCGTCTTTTGCGCTCTCGAGGTCGTTATTTCAAATCCTCTATGTTTCAAATAGGGCACGGGAAGCGCGCTCATAAACTTTTCAGCACGTGCACTCAAACACTTGGGTGTTTTTCTCTTCTCCGTAAATAAATATTTTAGCAGAGCTACAGCAAGCGTTTTTCTGTGGTGGAAATACATTATCTACTAAAACTCCTTTGTCGTTGTAGAGAGCGCAGTGTAATGAGTGCATGGTTCTATAGCAACGACAGCCATGGGAAAATCTGTACGAATTTTACTATTAATAATAAAAGATAAGCTACTGTGCACTATAAATTTCAGGAATGTATCTTTATTGACTCATTCTTTTTATAGAGATGATTTAAATGCTGAAATATGAGGTTTATCTTTATATAAAAACCTTTTTTTTGTGTTAACCTTTTTTAAGTTTAGTAGGTAAGATGAAAGACACTCCTTTAAAACAAATCTTTAATGTTATTACCTTGGTGAATTGATTTAACTGTGTATTAGGCTTTTTGAACAAGATTCTGTGTATGTGATCATTTTGGTCACCATATTATCTAATACTTTTCTTAATGATCAACTAAAATCAACTTTAATTATGATTTTTTACAGTAGCCTAATATGCGAATTTTTTTTATTGGGGGGGGGGGGGGGGGGGCGCTCGAAGGGGGTCTCGTCCTGGGTGTAATTCAAAGTAGAACCGCCACTGATGGTGGGCCGTTATCGGCGTTAACTTGCTGCGTTAAAGTGAGACTCTTATCGAGCGATAAAAAAATATTGCCGTTAATCTATTCTCAAAGTTGGGTTGGGAGCTGGGTCTATACTATACAAGCTTTGATGACTTTTACCTTGATATATAGCGCTGATGTATACCTAGCCGAATTGCACTGTAAGGGGCATTTAATACCAATCTGTTTATCCAGACATTAGGAAAATATCAGTCAATGCATTTTAGATTTAATATGAGGGAAATACACATCTGTAACGGACGTGACACACACAAAAAAAAACCTTTAGGTGTACAAAAAGTAATAATACCCATCAGTTGAAGAAAGGTTGGCTCTCCACGGAACATAAAATATTAATTTTGTATTATTTTTTATGTACGCATTTATGAGGGGAAAACGGTGTTATGTGACAGTTCCCCGTTACGGACTTGACCACTCTGAAAGCGGCACTGAAAGACTGCTTTAAAACTTTCACATTAAACATAAAGCACAAAGCCTTTCATTAAGTTGAATTTCGCTTTGTATTAATTGTATGTTAATTTTAATCAATGTTTCATCATTGTATTAATTGTATGTTAATTTTAATCAATGTTTCATCAACCAATTGCCTGGATTTAATAAATAAGAAATAAATATTAGGGATGAGCGAGTACAGCATTATCTGTATCTGTATCTGTATCTGTATAACCATATGAATTATCTGTATCTGTATCTGTACTCGGACTGGGCGGGGCCTAAACCCGGAAGTGGGTCGGGTAGTCTTGAAATGGGCGGGGCTTTAACCGGTATGTTATTTTAAGCATGCAATTGATATGGGTTGATCAGAAATTGTTATATTTATTGCTGATAAGAAAACTATTTACATGACAGCATCAGCATTGAGCTTCAGATCAATGGTTTTGATCACGATAACAACGAACTACAGAACAAGTTTTGCAACAATGAATACAACACATGTGGTTGCAAATATGAAGTAAAATGTAACGAACAAGAGTTTTCATCTCAACTAGGGCTGGGTGATATGGACCAATAGTCATATCCCAATATATTTAGGCTGAATTTCAATATACAAAATATATCCCGATATTTTTTCTGCAAAGTGAGAGCAAATGTTCAGTCAAAGCCAAATATGACATGTCACAAGTAGTTTTATTGAAACATGAACATTTGCAAAATCAAATGAATAAATAATTAACAGGTTTCTTCACCTTAGGGCTGCATGATTATGACAAAAATCTTAATTGCAGATTATTCCCTTGGAATTGTAATTGTGATTTATTAATTGGTTTATTTATTTTGTCAATACAACGTTGGTATGAGCCATTACATTCATTTAAAAAATATAAAAAATAACACAAAGAAAAATAGGGGCATTAAGGGGTTAATATAGACATGACAGTTACCTTGGTGAATAGACAATACTGTTAATGAAACATTGAAACTGCTCCTGGTGAATAGAATTAAAATCATGCCTGCTTTGTTTTTATTTCGTGTTATTTACAACGCAACAGTGTTGCATGCTCGTTGTTTCTTTTGCACTTTATATAGGCTACAGTGAGGCGATCCAGCGCGCGCCGCCGCATTTGCGCGTGCAATTGAGTGTGCGCTACGACTAACGTTACAGTATAACGGCTGACAGGACAAAGTCCGTTTTGCTGAGGTGAAAGACTTTATTTCATGTTATAACATAACATGCTTTAATCAAGCACGCAAAGTGGAAAAGGAGTGACTGGGGCGCGGGGAGCAGTGCAGAGAGCTCTGGGTCAGCACTAAGCAGCTTGCTTGGAGCAAGGCGTGCAGCGCAAACTCTAATTACATATCACATTTAAAATATATATTCTTTATATTGATATATCGCTCAGCCCTAATTTCAACATTACTTTTTTTTTTCTTTTTTTTTATCCGAGCACAGATATTGACTCGTATTACTCGTATAATATTTGTACTCGACAAAACTGCTTTATCCGTACCGGATACTCGTTTCAGCCGAGTATCCGGCTCAACTCTAATAAATATAGCAGACAATAGATAATCACGACACAGAGGCGTCAGCGCGTGAACTGAAGCTTGTCTTGTGAATCATAAATGAACCGCAACACAGCGCATAAGGCAGGCCAACTTGCCTCAGGAGTACAATGGGTGCCATGAGGTGCGACTGTATAATGTAGAGAATAATTACGAAAATGGAGAGAAAATATAAATCGGGCGCATTAAAAGGAAAAGAACGAGATAGTCTTTATGTTTACATTGTCACCACCCTTGGACTATCCGTGTGTTTTGATTCACCACGTGTTCCCCTCGTCTGAGTTCTCCGCCCTCATCTGTTACCATGGACACTAATCACCTCCCTCACAGCTGACTGTCATTTGTTAATCATCTTCACTGTGTATTTAGTTCCTGCCTGCCTTCACTCCCTTGTCCGGTATTGTTTGTGTTTTACACACTGTCTTCCTGTCTGCCTGTTCCTGAGTGTCATTTATTAAAACCAGTATTTATTCTATCTTCCTCCTCGTCTTCCTTGACCCGCCCCGTGACAAACATGAGCTTACTTGGCTCAACAAGTGACACTTTATTACATATGGTAGCAGAGAGCCCCATGATGAAGAGTCTAGCTCTGCCTCTGCTCATCTTACAAACTACCTGCAAGGTTATTTATTTGGGTAGCATACATAATCTGAATGCCTTCATGAATTCAAATGAGCCATTTTAATCTAGATTAATTCCAAGATTACAGTGAGATTAATCTTGATAAAAAAAATTTAAAAATCCATGCCCACCACTAAGGCATAAAAAAAAAAAAAAATTGTTCGGTTCCAGTCTCCGACCGACCCTGTCAATTTATGTGTGACCCAAATTTATTTTATGAGCTTGGGGAAGAATTAATACACATTTAAAATCAGCTTGTGTGTGTGTAACATGCTGGGACACACAAGGTGGTAGAGTACATGTACAAGTAGGCTATGTTCTTGAAAAACAGAGTCGCCTATCCATCGCTACTGTAAAGTAAAATTAAAAAAAATAAATAAATAATAAATAATTTCCTTTCTATCCCTTGCTGCCACTGGAGAAAAAAACAAAAAAACCTACCAATCCATGACCTAAACTGACAACCAACCGTAACCAAACTTTTTTCAAAAAATGTTATGCCTAATATATATATATATATATATATGAATCTTTTTTTTGGAATTCTATTAATCGACTTTCAATCGGTAAAGCTTGAATTGCGATACAAATGTGAATCAGTTTTTGTGCACACCCCTAATATTACAGTAAGTGTCCCCAATTAAGTAAGACAGAGGCAACACTGGCAAGAACCTAAACTCTATCAGGTGACATAAATAGAGAAAATATCCTATAGATAACAGCTTTACACAAATATTTTTTCAAACATGCTTCAATTTGTCTTGGAAATTTGTCACTGTATAAAAAACACTATTGTTGAGGAAATTGTAGTTTTTAAAGGTAAATGTTAGTTTAACTCGGCCTCTTTGCTGTATATGCTGTTTATGTAAAAAATAAGTGGAAAATTTCATTAATATTAGTATATAGAAAATGTATTGTATGTGTTCAATCTAATTCTGTGTTGTGACTTTATTGTAGGTTAAATGATTGTAACTTAACAGACAAAAGCTGTTCATCTCTGGCTGCAGTTCTTGGATCAGACACCAATCTGAAAGAGCTGAACATGAACAATAATAAGCTGCGGGATTCAGGAGTGAAGCTGCTCTGCACTGGACTGAAGAATATAAAGTGTAAATTGGAGATACTGAGGTAAGTTGAGCCACAGGAGTCACATGACTAGAGTGAGGTGCGATGACTGACAAGGCGATGCCCGAGGCAAAAGTGCAAGATAACTTTTGTGAAAAATATCTTTTATTTATTTGTTACAACGTGGGTATACCATATCAATCCTGTCATTGTGCTATTTTATTGTTGTTGTGTATAAAGGATTATTATGCTCTTAGGGCTAATTAATACCCGGTGTCAACCACCAAAGATTGTCAGATCAGAACAGTAAAGGATGCCCGTTTAGGAGGAGCCAGATGCACACACCACTCACAGACCACCAGGGCTGGATTAACCATTAGGGCAACTGGGCTCTTGCCTCAGGGGCCCATGACATCTAAGGGGCCCTGGGCACCAGGGGCGGAGTGGCAATCGGGAGAGTCGGAGTTTCCCCTGTGGGCCGGTTGTGTTTCGAGGCCGCGAGGGCCGATCTGATCAAATGTATTTATTGCAAGTTGGCCATGCGCACTTGGGGCCCAAGCGAGGGGAAGAATTTTTTTTTTTTACTTTTTAGATAACGGAGCGTATATTTGCACTAAGTGCCTTTTTAGCAAAAGAAGCTTGTCACGAAATAGCTACGGTGGCGCAGGTCGTAGGGCTTGAAGCTTCTGATGCTCTCGACCCGAGTTCGAAACCGTCTTTAACTGAACTCTCTCTTCTCCCTTTTCCCAACACATATGAGATGTAAAATGTATACCCTAACATAAAGGTCTCTAGCGCTATATTTTGCCAACAAACTAAAATCGAAACCATGATATGGCTTTGTGCCTTTATAAAACAGCACAAGACTTTAAAGGGTTAGTTCACCCAAAAATGAAAATTAAGTCTTTAATTACTCACCCCCATCCTGTACCAACCCTGTAAGACCTTCGTTCATCTTCAGAACACAAATAAAGATATTTTTGATTAAATCTGAGAGCTGGATCACTCCTTCATAGACTGCCTAAGGGACTGGCTCTTGACGGCCCATAAAGTAATTAAAGTTTCAATTATAAGTTTATCAAGCGACGAGACTACTTTTTCTGCGAAAAAAACATGAATAACGAATTTATTCGACTATTCCAATACTTCCTTATGGGCGCATGCACGAGAACTGAGACGAGGACGTTCTCCTTCGACTACTTCTTGTTACCGGCTGCTCACGCCCCCACCAGGGGAGAAAAACAATCCAATCGTCTCCATTGATTTGCATTGCGAGAGGCTGCCTCCTTGTCATTTATGACTTATAACAAAAAACAAAACAATGTTTAAAAGCTGTTGTGAGACAAGGAGTACAGCAAACAAGCCAAATAACCCAGAAATTGTTTTTTTTTAAGCTGATGGCTACTACTCTGAGAAGCACGCCCATAATTCATAATTTAACCTGAATCTATTTTATCTGAAATTCTGTACGTTGATTTATTTTATTTTTTTGTATCTGAATTTGTGAGCATTGAAAAATATTCATCGAAATTTAGGTTTTTAAAATGGAAATTTTCATAGGCCTGTTTAAAGGTGCAGTGTGGGATTTTTAGCGACATCTAGCGGTTCGGTTGCGAGTTTGCACCAGGTTTGCACTAAGGGCTTAGCCCACTGCTCACCCCTCCCTTTCGAAGAAGCCATTGTTTCTGTACCACAGTCCAATATAAACCACATCGTGGATACAGTTTACAAAGCCATAGTCAGGTGAGGATCAAGGGTTTTAATATATAATTTAATATAATAATAGTGATCAGCTGATTGTCTCACAAACGTAACCAGCAGCACATTTCTCCCCACATAGCAAACCCATAATACAGCGAGGGAGAAGAACCACATGAAACTATGCAGCTATATATTTTTTCTAACAGGGTACTAAAAGTTTAGCTGGCTAATATGAGCTGTTACTGTGGCTGAACTGGTTAAAGCATAAAGCCTTGTTTACACTCGACGCGTCCGCATGAGCCCAAAGGTGCGCAAGGCAAAAATGACATGATTGTAACAGCGTGCGCATTTCCGCATCCCATAGACACCATAAACTACACACAATAGGCCTTTTCTCTGATTTTGAAAACTCTTCGCGATCGACTTAGATCCATGCATTTGCCACTGGATTCACAGTTTTCTCTGGAACAGGAAACAGAGGGTAAGGATGAATAACAATACATCCTCCCCTCTGTTCCTCAGTACAGGTGCACCGCAAGGCTGTGTTCTCTCACCCTGGCTTTTTTCACTCTACACAAATCAGCTCACATCACACCACGGTTCTGTCAACCTATACAAATATGCGGATGATACAACCATTATAGGACTCATTACCAACAACCAAGAAACTGTATATCGTGCACAGATCAATCAAGCAGTGACCTGGTGTACAGACCATGATCTTCTACTCAACACATCAAAAACAAAAGAACTCATTGTCGATCTGAGACGTCAACCATCCCCCAAAACTCCTGTGCTCATTGAAGGTGAACCCATTTCCATCACTGATCAATTCAAACTTCTTGGAATCCACATTAGCAATAACCTTAAATGGAAAATCAACACAGATCATATCTACAATAAAGCCCAGCAAAGACTTTTTCATCTCCGACAGCTCAAGAAGTTCAGAGTAAGGTCTCATCTTCTGCTTCGCTTCTACATGGCCATCGTCGAAAGCATCATCACCACATCCATCACAGTCTGGTTTGGCAGTCTTGACTCACTTTCTCGGAAGAAACTACAGCGTGTCATCAACAGAGCATCTAAAGTCATCGGTTCATCACTGAAATCCATCGAAGCACTCTACCACAAACGGACATTACGTAGAGCTCACAAGATAACTGCTGATACCTCTCACCCTGCACACAACCTCTTCCAGTTACTGCCCTCTGGGAGGCGTTATAGGACGATCGCTGCTAAGACAACTCGTTTTAAAAACAGCTTCTTTCCGAAAGCAATCAACATTCTGAACTCTGAACGCTGAGGACTGGATTAAGCGTGACCCATTACCCTTTATGCCTGTGTTTTGTGTTTTGTCTGTATGTATATGTATGGTATTGTATTATATATGTTTAATGTTCATTGTTAATGTATTTTCTGGAACCTGCACCCAAGAAATGAGCTGTACTGAAAACAAATTCCACCAGCCTGGCTGTGTGGTCATTAAAGTTAAAGTAAGTAAAGTAGATCTCTTACAAGATCGACGGGTTAGTGATTCCTGTAACATACTGTTTTCCGATCAATGACATGAGTACTAATCAGCTGTCTTACGAACATAACAGCACATTTATCCCCACATAACAAACCCATAACACAGCGAGGGAGAACTAAGTTACATGAAACAATCCCAACTACATATTTTACACTACTCACAAGGGAAAAGTCACTACTCACAGAGTTTATGGCTAGTTTCTAGCTTTCTGCTGCTTCTCTTTCAAGGTAGTGGCGAAACGCGTTCTGTAGCACTGTTTGTTCACGTTCGGCTACGGTAGAAAGATGACGTCATGATATGGCGACCTTCATAGAAGGGGATTCCCGAGGTTATGGAGATATAAATGTCTCATTCTAAGGTAATAAAAACATTACGGTTTATTAAGTAAGTTCTTTATACACCACTGAAAACAGTTATGGATGTCATATTGCATTTCTGTTACAGTTTTTCTCAATTGTTTACACACAAATTCTGGTACTTGAGACACAATGACCACAACATGTAACTCATTCGCCAACCCCCTGAACCAATTCTGCTGAACTACAAGCACAATTCCTGCTTAACACTCAAATTGCAGCTTTAAAACACACTTTTTTCAAAACACTACACACAAATTCTCTGCATTTGGCACAATTTTCATGCAGAAAATCTCTTCTTTTCACAAGGAACAATCTACCATTCAAATATTCACACTGACTCGTCACATGGACAAACACACGTCTCACAGTTTTACAATTAGCAATCAGAGCTTTAGCATAAAATACCAAAACCGAAGAGAGGATGCAGCATAGATTTTTACTGTAACAGCATACACATTTTTATCTGTTGTTTTGTATGTAGACCACTGTATGTGCAACTTGGTGTTGATTGGGGTGTATGAAATGTGCGATCTATTTCCCATTGTTTTTGTGGGAAAAATACAGTAAAATATATTTGTTACCGTGTATTTCTGGGTATAAAAACAATATTCTCAAATATTTTACAACACACTTATGTACGTAATGTCTGTAGTAAGTGTAACCCTGAACAAAAAAGGCCCAAGTCATTATGATGAATGGAGAAGAAGTGTTTTCCATTGATCATAGTGTTTTACATTGAGCACATCAGTGTTGAACTAGTTCTTATAAATGTCTATTCATATGATGGTTTGTGTGTGTCATTTGAAAACAAAATAACATTTGAAAATATATAACATCGTTTTGAATGTAAAGTTTCATTTTGCACTAGAATTGAGGGGTTTTGCCGATTGTGTGTGTGTTTTTAGATTTGTGTGTAGAGTTCTGAGAGTATGAGGCATACTTGCAGGAAATATGTGTAAACAATCGAGAAAAACTGTAATAGATACTCAACTTTTTGACATTGCACCTTTAAATTTCAGAGGTAAATTCGAAACAAATAAATTCAGACACATGGTTTCCAAAGTAAAATAATTTATAAGGGGTGAATTCCGAGCAAATAAATTCAGACAAATGTTTTTCAAAATAAAATTGAATACAAAACTAGTGTTCAAAACTAGTAAAAGTATTCAGTGGCTGTTAAATTTCAAATAGTTATGTCTCTCATTTGCTTCCATACTTTTACAATACTGTATGACAATCGCGGGATAAGAGGCAAAGATAATCATTAGTGTGTGTGTGTGTGTGTGTGTGTGTGTGTGTGTGTGTGTGTGTGTGTGTGTGTGTGTGTGTGTGTGTGTGTGTGTGTGTGTGTGAGGGAGAGAGAGAGTGTGTGTGTTAGTGTGAGAGAGTGTGTTAGTGTGTGTGTGTGAGAGAGAGAGAGATGAGTGTGTTAGTGTGTGTGTGTGTGAGAGAGAGAGGAGAGTGTGTTAGTGTGTGTGTGTGTGAGAGAGAGAGAGAGAGAGAGAGAGAGACTGTTTTTGACACTTAAAGCAATTTATTCCATCATTAAAGTTTTTTAAAAAAATTTAGTATTCCGTCATAGTGACTATAACAAACAATTCACTCTGTCTCAGTGTATTACAGTTGTTTTACTATCAATGCCAACGGCGAGAGAATTTAGTTTTGCTGTGGACAAATCAAAATTAAGTCTCATAAGACACTTGAGTAAAGGCTCGTGTGTTTTGTGTCTTAATCAATCTTTCCCACACACATATAAATTATAACTCGTACTCATCGCTCTGTCCATTTCAGCAAATGACGTTTTGTGAAGGCCTCTCCTGTTGCTTTGGTGCTTTTCAACATGCCCGTGCACCCCCTGCTGGTAAAGCCGTCTAACAGCAGATAGAGAGTATGCTCAGTAATCTACTGCTTTTCCTGCAGTTTCTGGATCTCACCGTTGAATTTACTGTCGAATTTGAACCACTGAATTTGTGGAAGCGAATTTTCAAGGCGAAATCAAATGGACCGAAAATTGCCTGTTGAATATTATAGGTTGTATTTTTAAACAGTTTGAAAATTTTGGAAGTGAAATATGAAAGGTGAATATGGATTATTGAATTTTTAATAATGAAAAATGTTTTTAATTGAAATATTCACAGCTTATATTCAACCATGTTCAATTTCAGCCCATAAAAATGTAAGCCTTAAAAATACAATGGATTAAAATGCAAGCAGGGTTAACGCAATGCTTTTTTTTTAATTGGTGCAATTCAACATGCTTTTTGTTTCAAAAACATTAGACATTGGGTGCTTCTCATTTCTTATTTGTGCATCCTCGTTTCCTTTCCTTGCTTCCTTTCCTTGCGTCTCAGCTCCACCCCCTGTAGGACGCGAGGGAAGGAAGCGAGGAAAGGAAAGGAGGACAGAGGAATCGAATAAAAGCTTTTTTATATACATTGGAATACTTGATCACTCGAGCGTCACTCCACAGTGTCGACCAGCAGCGCTAAAAGGATCTGCCCTTATGATGCTGAAGTTTGGTTATTTAATAAATTCATAATAAATAATAATAAAGATAGGCTATACTGTTGAAATATCTGAGATGTGTGGTTTATAAAAACTGCAAAGGTAAAGTATAAATTAAAATGATTGTGACCGATGTGAAGGGGGAGGAGAATTGACACGTGCGTCACGTTTAGTGAATATAACAGTTCCGCGTAGGATGCACCTGTGTATCCTCGCTTATGACTCCTCAGGAAGCCTCCTATCTCCTCGATCCTCGACTCCTCACGGTGCAATTAGAGAATTGAGATGTCCTTCAAGATGGCTGAGCTCGATCGGTTTCCGGGTCATAGGAGGGAGGACGGAGGAGCGAGGAGACGAGGAGGGATATTGAGAAGCACCCATTATTTTACTTCCATACACTTCCACCTCACAATCAGCCAATCACACGCTCCGAAGGCACACTTCCACCTCAGATATTGTATATCATGCATACAAGAATCAAAAGTTTAAACTAAAACACTCAATATTTATTTATTCACTCAATATATCAGTATATATTTATACGCAATATCTCACAGAGTCTAATTTCACAATAAATTTCTACAAACATTTTCACTTTAGTATTTTGTGATCTGGTGAAATAAAGATGAAGATCTCTCTTCCTCAGTTTTATTTGCTGATGAAGATGATGTGACTTTACAGAATAAAGAGTCTCTTATTTTCTTCATTCTCTCTCTCTCTCTCTCTCTCTCTCTCTCTCTCTCTCTCTCTCTCTCTCTCTCTCTCTCTCTCTCTCTTTGTGCGCATGTGCGAGTGTGGATGAGCGAGTTGAGCGTGGCTGTGGGAGTGAGTGTGCAGGTGTGTTTTTTTCAAACTTTTTCTATCCTTTCCTTTACTAGAATTTGTTTGTAGAGTTTCTAAGTAAAGGTTGTCGGTTTGTGCGGCGCGCCGTTTTTCCGGAGTTTGGAATTATGGCGAGCGCCGTTCCAGGAGTGTTTGAGTCTCTAACGCGGCGCAATGGTGTGAAAGTTGCGTCAATGCTGAAAATAGAAGAGGTTTGTTTAGCGGCAGGAGAAGTGGTAGGTTATGACTCTGTGGTGTCGGCTTCTAGAATGAATAATGCCATAGTGATGTTTATGAGCTCGGTGGATAAAGCCAATGAATTGGTGGAGCGTGGGTTAGTGATTAATGGTGTTTTTACAGCCGTGCTTCCGCTTTCAGTGCCGTCGAAAAGAGTAACGTTGTCGAATGTGCCCCCTTTCGTGAAAGATGAGTTCTTAGTAAACATGCTATCTCGCTATGGAAAATTGGTTTCACTAATCAAAAAGATTCCATTTGGAAATGTGAATCCACTCTTGAAGCATGTTGTTTCCTTTAGGAGATATGCATTTATGGTTCTAAAGGATAATGCTGAACTGGAAGTATCATTTAATTTTCGAATGGATGATTTTGATTACTTGATTTATGCAACAACAGATAAAATGAGATGTTTTGGATGTGGTAGAGTAGGACATTTGGTGCGTACATGCCCAGATAAAGGTGAAAATGATGGGTTGACCACAGGTGAAGAGGTTCGACCACAGACATCTGCAGAAGCGGTGGAGGGTTCCAAGGCTAGTGTGAGTGTTTCAAAGGTAGCAGAAAAAGAGTCAGACGTGGTTGGGGTTGTTGATAGGAGTGTGTCTGAGATTAAAGACTCTAGACTTTCTGTGTCTGAAGAACCAATGGAAGAAATGGCTGCAGCTGTAGAAGGTGAAATGCATGGTGATATAAAATCATCTGAAGTGGTTCCTGATGATTCTCTCACAGAAAAAGTAAATTCACAGTCTTTTAAAGTACCTTTGAAAAGAAAAATGAAGGGTCATGGTAGCGTGAGTTTGGTGAAAAAAGCAGGTACAACGGAGATGTCAAATGGAGAGGAAGAGGAAACTGATGAAGATTCATCTGGTTCAAGTAGTGTTTATTCTCAGTCGGATTATGGGTTTCGAGGTTATGATGTTCAAAATATTAAACAGTTTTTGAGAATTACAAAAAATAAGCGGAACGTAAATGCTGAAAATTATTTCCCGAATGCTCAGTTGTTTGTGGAAAGGTCACGTGCTTTAATGAGCGAGGGGTGTTTTACTGATAGAGAGGTGTACCGACTGAAGAAAATTGTGAGAAAAGTTAGCATGGAAGTAGGAAGCAATGATGGTGTTTAAAAAATCGGATTCCATGGTCCCTGTTGCGATGCTGGTATGGGGCTTTTTGTTGTGGTTTATATTAGCAAGCATGAGTAACATCAATATTGCATCCCTGAATGTGAATGGTGCAAGGGATAGCAAAAAAAGAGCGGAGATTTTTGAGTTGGCTATACAAAAAATGTTTGATGTTGTGTTACTTCAGGAGACACATAGCGACTTAAAAAATGAAGTCAATTGGGCCATGGAATGGGATGGCCTTGCTGTTCTGAGTCATCATAATTCACTTAGCGCAGGAGTTGCTGTTCTTTTCTCAAAAAAATTCACCCCTGTTTCTTATGAAGTGGATGAGATTCTAAAAGGAAGAATTTAAAAAATTAGAGCTGTTGTTGAGGATAAAGTGTTTGTTTTGATGTGTGTATATGCTCCTACTGTAACTACAGATAGAATAGTTTTTTTAGATTCTTTATGTTTGGCTTTACAAGAGGTTTCAAATGATGATATTTTAATTCTTGGTGGTGATTTTAATTGTACTGAAAAAAATATTGATAGAGATCACATTGAACCTCACATGTTGTCATTTTTTTGGAAGGATTTTAGAGACTCAAAGTCAACACTTAGCTCATTGCAACAATGGTGGGACTATGGAAAGGCCCAAATTAAACAGTTAAGTCAACAGTACACAAAAAATATTACTGCAAATTTAGATAGGTCCATGAAAGTTTTAGAAATGGAAATTGTACAGTTGCAAGAGCAATTAGAAACTAATGGACAATGGAATGTTATGAGGGACATTTCGGAGAAAAAATCTAAGTTGAATGATTTTTTGGAGACAAAAGCAAAAAGGGCTTTGATAAGGTCACGTTTTTTAAATGTTGACCAAATGGATGTACCATCTAAGTTCTTTTTTGGCCTGGAGAAGAAGAATGGTCAAAAACGTTTTTTTCATTCATTGAGATCCGACTCTGGGAGAATGTTGACTGATGTTAATGAAATACGCAAACGAATTGTTAGTTTTTATAAAGAGTTGTATAAATGTGAGTTAAAAGATGAACAAAACATAAGAAATTCTTTTTTTAAAGAACTACCCCAAGTTTCTATTGAGTCTAATGGGGATATTAGTGGAGAGCTACGTTTGGAAGAGCTGGAAAAAGCACTCCAGAGTATGGCACTGGGAAAGGCCCCAGGTATAGATGGGCTCACTGTCGAGTTTTTTAAAGCTTTCTGGTCCGTGGTGGGGGAAGATTTGCTCGAGGTTTTAAATGACAGTTTTACAAATGGTCATTTGCCTTTGAGCTGTCGTAGAGCTGTCCTTACCCTTCTACCAAAAAAGGAGACCTCACAGAAATTAAATGTTGGAGACCAGTGTCAGTGTTGTGCAGTGACTATAAGATCCTCTCTAAAGCCCTTGCTAATAGACTTTCAGGGGTTCTAGAGCAAGTGATTCAGTCTGATCAATCATATTGTATCCCGAAGAGGTCTATTTTTGATAATATATCGTTCATACGCGATATTTTTGACTTGTCTAAAATGAAAGGTTTTGATGTTGGCCTAATCTCTTTAGATCAGGAGAAGGCCTTCGATAGGGTGGAACATCAATATCTTTTAAAAACTCTGGAGGCTTTTGGTTTTACTAAAGAGTTTGTGGGAAAAATTAAGATTTTATATAATGACATTGAAAGTATCCTTAAGGTTAACGGTGGCTTATGTGCTCCTTTTAAAGTGGAAAGAGGTGTAAGACAAGGCTGTCCTTTGTCAGGTATGTTGTACTCTATTGCAATAGAGCCTCTTTTATGCAAGATTAGAGAAAATATAAAAGGTGTAAGTTTGCCTTTTTCAGGTAAAACTGTTTCACTATCAGCGTATGCTGACGATGTAGTGGTCTTAATTAGTGACCAAAAGGACATTGATACTGTGGTCAATATTTTAAATGATTTAAAAAAAAATTCTTCTGCTAGGGTAAATTGGGCCAAAAGTGAAGCGGTTTTGGTTGGAAATTGGTCACAGGGCATACCGAAGCTCCCACACGACTTAAGTTGGTCTACGGGAGGGTTTAAATATCTGGGTGTATTCCTGGGCGATGCTTCTACTGTTAAAAAAAATTGGGATGATGCTTTTGAAAAAGTAAAAGGAAGATTGAATAAATGGAAGTGGTTGATTCCAAAGATGTCGTACAGGGGACGCACTCTAATTATTAACAACCTTGCAGCTTCTACTTTGTGGCACCGTTTAGCATGTGTGGACCCTCCTATGAGTTTACTCTCTGAGATTCAGAAGGCTTTGGTTGATTTTTTCTGGGAAAGATTGCACTGGGTATCCCAAAGTGTACTTTTTTTATCCAAAGATGAAGGAGGGCAGGGTCTTATAAATGTGCAAAGTAGAGTTGCAGCTTTCCGAATGCGTTTCATACACAGACTTTTATATGGTTCATCCACTTCAAGTTGGAAGGTTGTTGCTTGTGAGATTTTGAAGGGAATGGGAGAGTTAGGTTTTGATAAATCTCTCTTTTTGATGCATCTCCCAAAGATGAATGTATTGAAGGAACCAATTTTTCATCAGAACATTTTTAAAGTCTGGGATTTGTTTGATGTGAAAAAAGTTCAAAAGTCAAGCTTGTTCTGGTTACTTCAAGAACCACTGATTTATGGAACCCGTTTTGAAAATGTGGTGAACCTGCAAACACTGGACAATTAATTAAAGCAGGAATTACAACATTGGGACATTTAGTAAATGTTGCAGGACCGGATTTGGACAATGTTGAGAAGACAGCAGAAAAATTGGGAGTTAAATCTCTAAGGGTGGTTCATCAACTTTTATTGAAGTGGAGGTCAGTTCTTGAAGAAGAGGAGTTGAAAACCATCAAAGACTTTTGTGGAGGCGTAATAAGCCCAAAGGAGGATGACCCTTTCCATACTTTAAGACTGTCACCAAAAATGGATGAGTATGAATGTATTTTTTTGGAAAAGAAAGATGTTTTTTTCAGTGTTGATTCTTTTAATGCGAAAGATGTGTATAACAATTGTGTGAAAGTTTTTAACAGGAAAGTTTTATATAATAGGAGCGATACACCTTGGCGTAATGTCATTGGTCTTAGTAGAGATTTTAGACCGCAATGGAGAGCACTATATAAGCCACCGTTACCTAAGAGAGCGGGTGACATACAGTGGAGGCTATTACATGGAGTTATAGCTGTGAATGCTTTTATTTCTGTAATAAACCCAGAGATTAGTTCTGATTGTCCTTTTTGCTTGCAGAGAGAAACCGTTTTTCATGCTTTTATGTATTGTGATAGATTAAGACCTTTATTTATTGTTGTAGAGTCTTTTTTTAAGGCTTTTAATGAAAAATTCTCTATGCAAATGTTTATATGTGGGTTTAAATATGTAAAGAGAAAGGCTTCTGTGTGTCAGTCGTTAAATTATGTGTTGGGCCAATCAAAAATGGCAATCTATGTGAGTAGGAAGAATAAGATTGAAAATAGTTCTGGACAAGATGTACTGGTGGTTTTTTACAATCTGATTAAGTCCAGAATAATTACAGATTTCAATTTTTTCAAGCCTATGAATGATTTGTCATTGTTTGAAGTGAAATGGTGTTGTGGAGAGGTATTGTGTTCTGTGCATGAAGGGACACTAATTTTTACTACCCGTTTACAGTAAAAGGAGTATTTTTATGGGTTTATGTATAAATAGCAGAGTAGAGTTTTTGTGTGTGTGTGTTTTATAAAATGAGAACGATGTAATGAAATAATGTTAAATTTTTAATTGTAATAAAATGTGTTTTCAAATTCAAAAATTCTCTCTCTCTCTCTCTCTCTCTCTCTGCTAATGTAGGTTAAGCTGCTGTGATATGACAGATGAAGGTTGTTCTGATGTGACTTCAGCTCTGAAATCAAACCCGTCACACCTGAGAGAGCTGAACCTGAGCAGGAATAAACTCGGAGACTCTGGAGTGAAAAACCTCAGTGATCTACTGATGAACCCACAATTCAAGCTGGAGAAACTACAGTTAGTGTCATTATACTGTACAGCAATTACAGTGTGACTGAAGTTTATTTATTTGAAGACAGCAGGGCTTATGTTTCATTGGTTATAGCAGTGCACTTTCTGGGTTTCCCTATTGCTCACATTTTTAGGGCCCAAGCCCTGAAAGGGCGAAGGCCCTATTGTTTTCCTAAGGATTATTTATTAGGGCCCAAGCCCTGAAAGGGCGAAGGCCCTATTGTTTTCCTTGGGATTATTAGGGCCCAAGCCCTGAAAGGGCGAAGGCCCTATTGTTTTCCTTAGGATTATTTATTATTAGGGCCCAAGCCCTGAAAGGGCGAAGGCCCTATTGTTTTCCTTAGGATTATTAGGGCCCAAGCCCTGAAAGGGCAAAGGCCCTATTGTTTTCCTAACGATTATTATTAGGGCCCAAGCCCTGAAAGGGCGAAGGCCCTATTGTTTTCCTTGGGATTATTTATTAGGGCCCAAGCCCTGAAAGGGCGAAGGCCCTATTGTTTTCCTAACGATTATTATTAGGGCCCAAGCCCTGAAAGGGCGAAGGCCCTATTGTTTTCCTTGGGATTATTAGGGCCCAAGCCCTGAAAGGGCGAAGGCCCTATTGTTTTCCTAACGATTATTAGGGCCCAAGCCCTGAAAGGGCGAAGGCCCTATTGTTTTCCTTGCGATTATTTTTCTTCACTATTATTATAATTAGGGCCCAAGCCCTGAAAGGGCGAAGGCCCTATTGTTTTCCTAAGGATTATTTATTAGGGCCCAAGCCCTGAAAGGGCGAAGGCCCTATTGTTTTCCTTGGGATTATTAGGGCCCAAGCCCTGAAAGGGCGAAGGCCCTATTGTTTTCCTTAGGATTATTTATTATTAGGGCCCAAGCCCTGAAAGGGCGAAGGCCCTATTGTTTTCCTTAGGATTATTAGGGCCCAAGCCCTGAAAGGGCAAAGGCCCTATTGTTTTCCTAACGATTATTATTAGGGCCCAAGCCCTGAAAGGGCGAAGGCCCTATTGTTTTCCTTGGGATTATTTATTAGGGCCCAAGCCCTGAAAGGGCGAAGGCCCTATTGTTTTCCTAACGATTATTATTAGGGCCCAAGCCCTGAAAGGGCGAAGGCCCTATTGTTTTCCTTGGGATTATTAGGGCCCAAGCCCTGAAAGGGCGAAGGCCCTATTGTTTTCCTAACGATTATTAGGGCCCAAGCCCTGAAAGGGCGAAGGCCCTATTGTTTTCCTTGCGATTATTTTTCTTCACTATTATTATAATTAGGGCCCAAGCCCTGAAAGGGCGAAGGCCCTATTGTTTTCCTTGGGATTATTTTTCTTTACTATTATTATTATTATAATAATTATTATTTTACTACCTTTTGGGCACTTTTGGGGCCCTTAACGTGCTCGAAAACTCTTGAAACTTTGCACACGGGTCAGAACCCGCGGCCATCAGAGCCGGGCTGAAGCTGGTACCCGGGCGTGGTAGGGCGGCTCGTCAGCGCCCCCTGGAACGGGGTCCGAACACTTGGTCCATAACTCAAACACGCTTGTATGTAATAATATGAAACTCGGTACACATGTTGATCTCATCGTTTCATCTATACCTCACACTCTTACTTTTTACCCCAGCCCAACAGGAAGTCGGCTATTGAGGTTTGTTTGTAAAACGCTCGCAATGGAATGTCATATACTCCTCCTAGAGCTTTGATCCAAATTCGACGAAACTCGGTCAGCGTGAAGTCAAGACATTGAGGATGAAAGTTTGCGAGGGGATTTTTTATATCTCGAACGGTTTGTCCGTGGCGAGGAAACGAAATCATGGCGAGAAACGTGAAACAGGAAGTGTGTTATAACTTCAGCATACATTAACTGATCTTGATGAAACTTCAGCAGTGTGTTCGCTGTAAGAGGACGATCACATGGATGTGACTATTGTGAGTCAAAGTTATAGCGCCACCAACTGGCAGCAGGAAGTGTGTCACTTTCAAAATGCTTTGATATCACCCTTTTATTTTTACCCGATTTGCTTCAAACTTCATATGTATAATGTAAACATACGGCAGATGTAGACCTGTGAATGGATTCTTGATATCTTTGAAACTGTTGCCGTGGCGACGCATCAAACTTTACCCTTCTTTTAGGATGCTTTTTGGATGCTTTTGAGACCCTTAGCATGCTTCAAATTGCATGAAACTCGACAGACACATCACATTTATTAGCCAGTAGACATGTGCAAAGTTTCAGAAACGGGCGTGGTGAGGGCTCAGTAGCGCCACCTTTTGACAAAAGTGGGGTTGTTAGTTTTAACTAGAGTTACAAAAATTGGTATGTATATTGTACTCCTCGAGCCGGACAACTTTCTAATTGACACTTATTAGCTAGGACCCACAGAAAGTCAGATATTTTTGTTTGAATATGGCCACTCTGAGCCTACATGTCTCTGTGTCTCTGTGTCTTTGGCTGGCTGACTGGCTGTCTGTGTGTGTGTGTGTGTGTGTGTGCAGGGGGAGGGGGCTTAACCATTTCACTGCTGTGTGTATGACCTGCATAAAGAAAATACATTTCTCAAGCCTGGTATTTTTTAAATAAGTTTTTATTTTTATTTTTTATAAGTAAAGGCATATAACTAGTTTAATTGTAGTGAATTGACAATAGTTTTATATAATTAGTTTATTAATCAGATTAACTTGGTCAATAAACTTGGTCTGAAAATTTGGTCCATAAATCAAACACACTTGCATGTAATAATATGAAACTTGGTACACATATAGATCTCATCGTTTCATATATACTTCACACTCTTACTTTTTACCCCAGCCCAACAGGAAGTCGGCTATTTAGGGTTGTGTTTAAAACACATGCAATGGAATTTAAATTATTGCTCCTAGAGCACTGAACCAAATTCGACGAAACTCGATCAGCGTGAAGTCAAGACATTAAGGATGAAAAAGTGCCACGGGATTTTTTTATATCTCGAACGGTTTGGCCGTGGCGAGGAAACAAAATTATGGCGAGAAACATGGAACAGGATGTGTGTTATAACTTCAGCATACATTAACTGATCTTGATGAAACTTCAGCAGTGTTTTCGCTGTAAGAGACCGATCACATGGATGTGACTATTGTGAGTCAAAGTTATAGCGCCACCAACTGGCAGCAGGAAGTGTGTCACTTTCAAAATGCTTTGAAATCACTCTCTTATTTTTAACCGATTTGCTTCAAACTTCATCTGTATAATGTAAATACACGGCAGATGTAGACCTGTGAATGAATTTTTGATATCTTTGATACTGTTGCCGTGGCAACGAAACAAACTTTAACATTCTTTTTTGATGCTTTTGGGACTCTTAGCATGCTTGAAATTGCTTGAAACTCAACAGATACATCACATTTATTAGCCAGTAGACATGTGCAACTATGGCAAAAGATTAAAGTAATGTGAAAAAAGTAAACACTAAAAGCCTCATATCTTCTAAAAATGTAATTATACATCATTTGTTTCTAAATTAAATTATACAAATATTATAACTTCCCCAATTTTTCCCTTTTTTCATTTAAGAATTATGTTTACGTTCAAAAACAGCCAGAATTGTTGTAAAATTCAGAAAAAAATAATAATCTGAGTCATACGTAGTGCTATACTGCCCTCTTGTGTTCAATATCAGGTAGGCCTATTGTGTATATTCCCACCGGTTAATCAACGTGTGACTCCGCTGGGACTTGGGAGCTTTTAAATCGCTTACTTAAAACCGAAAGTCAAAATACGGATGTCCGCACAAGACATTAATGGTGTGGAGTAGAGCGAGCATTTTAAATAAATTCCTATTAAGTAGGATTGAACTAAACAGAAAGAATGTTCACTCTGTTCTGCTGGTTCCTCGCTGGTGGATCATATGATTACTTTGTCATAATCTATGACAAAAATGCTATCATAAACTATATTAATAATAGATAATACACATTGCTCTTATTTTTAAAAAATACATTCATGAAAAACAAGATAACAAAAATCATAAAAAGATATAGCCATGGCTGCTATAAATGTTTGAAATGCATAGGACAGATGTTTAATGACGCAGCAACATATAATTGAAAGGCAATTAATAATCTGTCATTACGTCACTGCATTATGATATTACGGCTCTAATACGGTGCAGCACAAAGCACTTATGTGCATCCCGAGCGGAGAATGATGTGCTTGAAGCCACATGAAGTTACAGCGCATTGAGTCCGTATTGAAAAGTTCAAAGCACAAAGGAAATACATATTTATGAACAGTGTATTATACATTATATATCTATGCAATAGTTTATTGAGCCTTTTCTTTTAAAGGTTTTAAATTTCAGTTACTGTGTGCGTGAAGAACAATTATAGTGCTCTGACTCTAGTGTTGTGATCTAACCGACAGCGTCTGACACCCGGTAGAAAGTAACACGGTTAAGTTACAGCAATAAAGTCCAGCAAGAAAAAGTTTCTTCATTCGAAAATATAGACCTTTAGACCTTTATCTTAAAGACCCAGTATAATAGGATTAACATTGAATCATCTTGAAGATCGTTTCATCATTGACTGTAACCGAATGCGACGTGCTGTTTGAATGCTGAATGGAGAATGACTGACAGGCGCAGAGAGGGAAAAGTTTACGTGTTCTTGAATTTAATGACTTAAATATTAATTTCTATATCACATAATAGCTTCAGAACACTTATAATACAGTACACAAAAACTTTATGGTACTTTAGAAAGTTTTTGTGCCTTTGTGCCTTACATAGAATAGTATATGCACAATATAGAATTTGAATCAGCCTCGTCAAAGATGGCAGTGTCAGAGCCGATACCGATCCTGAGTATCTAATCGGCGCACTTCTTTTCAACAGTCAAATTGAAATTGAAATTGCTTGAAACTCAACAGATACATCACATTTATTAGCCAGTAGACATGTGCAAAGTTTCAGAAACGGGCATGGTGCAAGGACTAAATAGCGCCACCTTTTGACAAAAGTGGGGTTGTTAGTTTTATCTACAGTTACAAAAATCGGTATATACATTTTACTCCTCAAGCCGGACAACTTTCTATTACATAGTCATTAGCTCGGACCAAGAGGAAGTCCGATATTTTGGTTTGAATATGGTGAGCCTCTCTCTGAGCCTATGTCCCTGTATAAAGCTAAGTTTGCCTATCCGGAATTAACATTGTAGATATCAACAACGTCTTTCTGTCTAGTCGTAATTACATTTTGGATAGTTTGTATTATCATTTAAGATATCTGTAACATAATTTTGACTAGTCGAAATGACAGAGTATGGCAAGCCGTTTTAACATTTAATCATGAAAGGGCCAAAGCCTTCGGCACCGCCACCCGGGTGCCTTTAGGTAACTAAAGGAACCGGGGTTGCGGTGCCACCGGCTTGGGCCCGCCATCGCTGCTCGCAGCTATATTTAGGGCCCAAGCCCTGAAAGGGCGAAGGCCCTATTGTTTTCCTTAGGATTATTCTTTTCTATTATTATTATTATTATTATTATTATTATTATTATTTTTCTTACGACTATTCGGGCACTTTTGGGGCCCTTAACATGCTCGAAAACTCTTGAAACTTTGCACACGGGTCAGAACCCGCGGCCATCAGAGCCGGGCTGAAGATGGTACCCGGGCGTGGCAGGGGGGCTCGTCAGCGCCCCCTGGAATGGGGTCCGAACACTTGGTCCATAACTCAAACACGCTTGCATGTAATAATATGAAACTCGGTACGCATGTTGATCTCATCGTTTCATCTATACCTCGC
This sequence comes from Pimephales promelas, assembly GCF_988280905.1. Taxonomy (NCBI): domain Eukaryota; kingdom Metazoa; phylum Chordata; class Actinopteri; order Cypriniformes; family Leuciscidae; genus Pimephales; species Pimephales promelas. The sequence goes on along the minus strand of NC_142770.1, from coordinate 41,800,708 downwards.
GCTTTTACTTTTTACCCCAGCCCAACAGGAAGTCGGCTATTGAGGTTTGTTTGTAAAACGCTCGCAATGTTATTTGAAATACTCCTCCTAGAGCTTTGATCCAAATTCGACGATACTCGGTCAGCGTAAAGTGAAGACATTGAGGATGAAAGCTTGTGTGGGGATTTTTGATATCTCGAACGGTTTGGCCGTGGCGAGGAAACGAAATCATGGCGAGAAACGTGAAACAGGAAGTTTGTTATAACTTCAGCATACATTAACTGATCTTGATGAAACTTCAGCAGTATGTTCGCTGTAAGAGGACGATCACATGGATGTGACTATTGTGAGTCAAAGTTATAGCGCCACCAACTGGCAGCAGGAAGTGTGTCACTTTCAAAATGCTTTGATATCACCCTTTTATTTTTACCCGATTTGCTTCAAACTTCATATGTATAATGTAAACATACGGCAGATGTAGACCTGTGAATGGATTCTTGATATCTTTGAAACTGTTGCCGTGGCGACGCATCAAACTTTACCCTTCTTTTAGGATGCTTTTAGGATGCTTTTGAGACCCTTAGCATGCTTCAAAATGCATGAAACTCGACAGACACATCACATTTATTAGCCAGTAGACACGTGCAATGTTTCAGAAACGGGCGTGGTGAGGGCTCAGTAGCGCCACCTTTTGACAAAAGTAGGGTTGTTAGTTTTATCTACAGTTACAAAAATCGGTATGTATATTGTACTCCTCGAGCCGGACAACTTTCTAATTGACACTCATTAGCTAGGACCCACAGAAAGTCAGATATGTTTGTTTGAATGTGGTCTTGCTTAATCTGAGCCTACATCTCTGTCTTTGCCTGTCTGTGTATGTGTGTGTGTTTGTAGGGGGAGGGGTCTTAACCATTTCACTCCTGTGTGTATGGCCTGCATAAAAAATAAATGCCTTAAGCCTGGTATTTTTTTAAATAAGTTTTTTATTTTTTATAAGTAAAGGCATATAACCAGTTTAATTGTAGTGCATTAATAGTTTTATATAATTAGTTTATTAATTAAATTAACTTGGTCCATAAACTTGATCTGAAAATTTGGTCCATAAATCAAACACACTTGCATGTAATAATATGACTTGAGTGTTAATCACATCATGTTTTCAGTTTGAATATAAAATATATAAATTATGTAAAAAAAAATAAAGTTGATCCAGCTGGAGCGCAGGCTGAGAATAGCGCTGTCATGACTGGATCAGAGATCATCAGTCATGCCTTCTCATACCTTACGCGCACACCACGCCCACTTACATCAGATCACATCAACATGTCAGCCGGAGGGATAACGAGGGTCGTCGTCGCTTTTGGATTCAAGAATTTCTTACAACAAGATGGCAAAAGAACAGCGCTTTGCAAGACATGCAACGTTAAGATCGCGGACAGTCAGATGACAACCTCCAATTTCGTCCGTCATTTGAAGAGCCATTCTGCCCACTGTGCCCAGTAAGTGCTTGTCAATTTGTTAATGTTATCTGGTTAGCTCGTTCGTAGTTAGCTAGCTAATGTAAGTTAAAGGAGAACTCCGGCGCAAAATTACACATTGTTACCTAGTCAACCGTTATCTGAGATTTGTTTTCATGACTGCCGAATGTAAATAGTTTTATCTATAAAAACAGTTTAGCCTATAAGTGACGTCCGACATTCTGCATATTGTGTTATTTTGTTAAGCCCCACTAAAGGCATAAAAAACTGTAAAGCACAATCAAGTTTTCACACTATATTCCAAGACTTCTAAAGTCATTCAATAGCTTAATGTGTGGTAAAATTAATATTTTAGTCTCTAAGTTAAAGTTAACGGAAAGTCATCTCGCCTCAGTCATTCTCCATGCATCAGCATTAGCGCGTCGCGTTCGGTTGCGACAGTAACACGACGACACTCTCTTCAAGATCAATGTTCCCAATATTATACTTTATTTGTAGATAAGGCATAAAGGTCTATGATTTGCATAAAATGACTATCTTGCTGGAGTGGAGTTTATTGCCCTTTAGAATACACTAAGCATTAGTGCTGCACGATTAATTATATCGCAGTCGTAATAGCGATCTCAAACCTATGCAATTATATAACGCAAAATGCCGCGATTTTATATGAAATAAACAAAGTAGGGCTATTAGCGCAGCATCTCTTCTTTTTTGTCATCCTTTGACTAGTGTTACAAGATCCCCCTCTTATTGGTTCAAATGCCTTTTCGCATTTTGCACGACAAGAAGTGAAAAGCTGCCTGTGAGTGCCCTAGATTAGAATAGATGAGACTCGCATAATGCGCATGCACTGACCGTGTGCCAGCCCAGAATAAACAGTTCTCTTTCGAGCTTGAACGAACAATAGCACACACAATTATGCCAAAATGTGATTTTGTCTAGTATCTTCATAACATAAGAAAAGTCTATGGATGAAAAGAGTTGTGCTATGAGGCGCGTGTGAGATCCGCGTCTCGGCAACGGGTGCTCTTAAAGGGCCAGCAGCGAATAAAGCGTTCTTTCAGTAAAGTTAAAAGAACAAAGGGAAATTAGAAAATTACTCACTGATCTTGAGTAAAGAACTTTTGTAGCTTTAATAAGGATTATTATATATATAATTTATGATTCAGGCAGCGCAGACTGTTTGATAACTTTATTCAATTTCTGTACCTGTTAAGACAGGAAGGGCACAGGTAAATATGTTTTTTATTATGGGTTTATGTGGGGATTGTTTGAAGTTCACTTAATTTAAAAGCTGTTATATATTTTTTTTAAGCGTAATAATTTTTTTAAAAGTTGATGGCTTTCAATTGATGGAATCACTGTAATGTTGGTTTGGTTGATGGTTTATTGATCATTATAGGTGTTATCAATCATTTATTGTTGTTGTTCTTTTTAGTTTGAGTTGAGAAATAAACATTAATCTGTGTGTGCATTTTACTTTAGAACCAAGCAAGTTGGACTCATGAAACCATTTTATTATATCGGAGTCGCAAATCGCAATTGCAATATTGGCTCAATAATGGCAATATGACATTTTCCCAAATCGTGCAGCCCTACTAAGCATAGATTATAGATACCATCCCTTCGCTATGTTCTTTTCAATGTGAAGCGTTGCGTGCTGTGACTTGGTGTTGCTTCAAGTGCATCATTCTGCACACGGGATGCGCATGATTGCTTATAATACTTTGGGGAGACAAGGGGGCGTGGCCTAAGGGAATAGCACTCGTGATGTTAAGTGATGTTACCCCGCCATCACTGATACAACCTTTAGCAGTCATGTTTTTGCTTCTTGAGAGAGAGAGAAAGTGTGTGTGTGTGTGTGTGTGTGTGTGTGAGCAATGGCGGTTCTAGGCGGGGGCCTGGGGGGGCCAGTGCCCCTGCGACAACAAGCTTGGACCCCCTTGTGGCCCCCTAAATGTGGAGTCAGTGTGAAATATTTTTTTATAGTGTGTCACGCATTGAGCATGACAGTCACTCGTTTCAGTCTTTTGTCTCACACTCCCGTCACACATTGTATTTCTCATGCGGAAAAACTATTAATAATATATTTAATATACGCAATTTCTCTGGCCGCGCCGCTCTCACGTGAGAATCAAGCGCGTCTCGCCTGGAGTTCAGCAGTCGACCCTGCTACGCATCAGCCAATCAAAAAAAGAGAAGTGCTACTACATTGGTTGTTAGTTTTATCTACAGTTACAAAAATCGGTATATACATTGTACTCCTCAAGCCGTACAACTTTCTAATACATAGTCATTAGCTCGGACCAAGAGGAAGTCAGATATTTTGGTCTGAATATGGTGAGCCTCTCTCTGAGCCTACGTCCCTGTATGGCAAGCCCTTTTAACATTTAAAAGCTAAGTTTGCCTGTCCGGAATTTACATTGTAGATATCAACAACGTCTTTCTGTCTAGTCGTTACACTTTGGATAGTTTGTATTATCATTTAAGATATCTGTAACATAATTGTGACTAGTCGAAATGACAGAGTATGGCAAGCCGCTTTAACATTTAATCATGAAAGGGCCAAAGCCTTCGGCACCGCCACCCGGGTGCCTTTAGGTAACTAAAGGAACCGGGGTTGCGGTGCCTCCGGCTTGGGCCCGCCATCGCTGCTCGCAGCTATATTTATTATTATTTTACTACCTTTTGGGCACTTTTGGGGCCCTTAACGTGCTCGAAAACTCTTGAAACTTTGCACACGGGTCAGAACCCGCGGCCATCAGAGCCGGGCTGAAGCTGGTACCCGGGCGTGGCAGGGGGGCTCGTCAGCGCCCCCTGGAACGGGGTCCAAACACTCGGTCCATAACTCAAACACGCTTGCATGTAATAATATGAAACTCGGTACAAATGTTGATCTCATCGTTTCATCTATACCTCGCGCTCTTACTTTTTACCCCAGCCCAACAGGAAGTCGGCTATTGAGGTTTGTTTGTAAAACGCTCGCAATGGTATTTGAAATACTCCTCCTAGAGCTTTGATCCACATTCGACGAAACTCGGTCAGCATGAAGTCAAGACATTGAGGATGAAAGTTTGCGAGGGGATTTTTGATATCTCGAACGGTTTGTCCGTGGCGAGGAAACGAAATCATGGCGAGAAACGTGAAACAGGAAGTGTGTTATAACCTCAGCATACATTAACTGATCTTGATGAAACTTCAGCAGTCTGTTTGCTGTAAGAGGACGATCACATGGATTTGACTATTGTGAGTCAAAGTTATAGCGCCACCAACTGGCAGCAGGAAGTGTGTCACTTTCAAAATGCTTTGATATCACCCTTTTATTTTTACCCGATTTGCTTCAAACTTCATATGTATAATGTAAACATACTGCAGATGTAGACCTGTGAATGGATTCTTGATATCTTTGAAACTGTTGCCGTGGCGACGCATCAAACTTTACCCTTCTTTTAGGATGCTTTTAGGATGCTTTTGAGACCCTTAGCATGCTTCAAAATGCATGAAACTCGACAGACACATCACATTTATTAGCCAGTAGACATGTGAAAAGTTTCAGAAACGGGCGTGGTGAGGGCTCAGTAGCGCCACCTTTTGACAAAAGTGGGGTTGTTAGTTTTAACTAGAGTTACAAAAATTGGTATGTATATTGTACTCCTCGAGTCGGACAACTTTCTAATTTACACTTATTAGCTAGGACCCACAGAAACTCAGATATTTTTGTTTGAATATGGTCACTCTGAGCCTATATGTCTCTGTGTCTCTGTCTTTGGCTGTCTGTGTGTGTGTGTGAGTGTGCAGGGGGAGGGGGCTTAACCATTTCACTGCTGTGTGTATGACCTGCATAAAGAAAATACATTTCTCAAGCCTGGTATTTTTTAAATAAGTTTTTATTTTTATTTTTTATAAGTAAAGGCATATAACTAGTTTAATTGTAGTGCATTGACAATAGTTTTATATAATTAGTTTATTAATCAGATTAACTTGGTCAATAAACTTGGTCTGAAAATTTGGTCCATAAATCAAACACACTTGCATGTAATAATATGAAACTCGGTACACATATAGATCTCATCGTTTCATATATAGCCTACTTCACACTCTTACTTTTTACCCCAGCCCAACAGGAAGACGGCTATTTAGGGTTGTGTTTAAAACACATGCAATGGAATTTCAAGTATTGCTCCTAGAGCACTGAACCAAATTCGACAAAACTCGATCAGCGTGAAGTCAAGACATTAAGGATGAAAAGGTGCCAATGGATTTTTTATATCTCGAACGGTTTGGCCGTGGCGAGGAAACGAAATTATGGCGAGAAACATGAAACAGGATGTGTGTTATAACTTCAGCATACATTAACTGATCTTGATGAAACTTCAGCAGTGTTTTCGCTGTAAGAGACCGATCACATGGATGTGACTATTGTGAGTCAAAGTTATAGCGCCACCAACTGGCAGCAGGAAGTGTGTCACTTTCAAAATGCTTTGAAACCACTCTCTTATTTTTAACCGATTTGCTTCAAACTTCATCTGTATAATGTAAATACACGGCAGATGCAGACCTGTGAAAGAATTTTTGATATCTTTGATACTGTTGCCGTGGCAACGAATCAAACTTTAACATTCTTTTTTGATGCTTTTGGGACTCTTAGCATGCTTGAAATTGCTTGAAACTCAACAGATACATCACATTTATTATCCAGTAGACATGTGCAACTATGGCAAAATATTAAAGTAATGTCAAAAAAGTAAACACTAAAAGCCTCATATCTTCTAAAAATGTAATTATACATCATTTGTTTCTAAATTAAATTATACAAATATTATAACTTCCCCAATTTTTCCTTTTTTTCATTTAAGAATTATGTTTACATTCAAAAACAGCCAGAATTGTAGTAAAATTCATAAAAAAATAATAATCTGAGTCATACGTAGTGCTATACTGCCCTCTTGTGTTCAATATCAGGTAGGCCTATTGTGTATATTCCCACCGGTTAATCAACGTGTGACTCCGCTGGGACTTGGGAGCTTTTAAATCGCTTACTTACAACCGAAAGTCGAAATACGGATGTCCGCACAAGACATTAATGGTGTGGAGTAGAGCGAGCATTTTAAATAAATTCCTATTAAGTAGGATTGAACTAAACAGAAAGAATGTTCACTCTGTTCTGCTGGTTCCTCGCTGGTGGATCATATGATTACTTTGTCATAATCTATGACAAAAATGCTATTATAAACCATATTAATAATAGATAATACACATTGCTCTTATTTTTGAAAAATACATTCATGAAAAACAAGATAACAAAAATCATAAAAACATATAGCCATGGCTGCTATACATGTTTGAAATGCATAGGACAGATGTTTAATGACGCAGCAACATATAATTGAAAGGCAATTAATAATCTGTCATTACGTCACTGCATTATGATATTACGGCTCCAATACGGTGCAGCACAAAGCACTTATGTGCATCCCGAGCGGAGAATGATGTGCTTGAAGCCACATGAAGTTACAGCGCATTGAGTCCGTATTGAAAAGTTCAAAGCACAAAGGAAATACATATTTATGAACAGTGTATTATACATTATCTATCTATGCAATAGTTTATTGAGCCTTTTCTTTTAAAGGTTTTAAATTTCAGTTACTGTGTGCGTGAAGAACAATTATAGTGCTCTGACTCTAGTGTTGTGATCTAACCGACAGCGTCCGACACCCGGTAGAAAGTAATACGATTAAGTTACAGCAATAAAGTCCAGCAAGAAAAAGTTTCTTCATTCGAAAATATAGACCTTTAGACCTTTATCTTAAAGATCCAGTATAATAGGATTAACATTCAATCATCTTGAAGATCGTTTCATCATTGACTGTAACCGAATGTGACGTGCTGTTTGAATGCTGAATGGAGAATGACTGACAGGCGCAGAGAGGGAAATGTTTGTGTTCTTGAATTTAATGACTTAAATATTAATTTCTATATCACATAGCTTCAGAACACTAATAATACAGTACACAAAAACTTTATGGTACTTTAGAAAGTTTTTGTGCCTTTGTGCCTAACATAGAATAGTATATGCACAATATAGAATTTGAATCAGCCTCGTCAAAGATGGCAGTGTCAGAGCCGATACCGATCCTGAGTATCTAATCGGCGCACTTCTTTTCAACAGTCAAATTGAAATTGAAATTGCTTGAAACTCAACAGATACATCACATTTATTAGCCAGTAGACATGTGCAAAGTTTCAGAAACGGGCATGGTGCAAGGACTAAATAGCGCCACCTTTTGACAAAAGTGGGGTTGTTAGTTTTATCTACAGTTACAAAAATCGGTATATACATTGTACTCCTCAAGCCGGACAACTTTCTAATACATAGTCATTAGCTCGGACCAAGAGGAAGTCAGATATTTTGGTTTGAATATGGTGAGCCTCTCTCTGAGCCTACGTCCCTGTATGGCAAGCCCTTTTAACATTTAAAAGCTAAGTTTGCCTGTCCGGAATTAACATTGTAGATATCATCAACGTCTTTCTGTCTATTCGTAATTACATCTTGGATAGTTTGTATTATCATTTAAGATATCTGTAACATAATTGTGACTAGTTGAAATGACAGAGTATGGCAAGCCGTTTTAACATTTAATCATAAAAGGGCCAAAGCCTTCGGCACCGCCACCCTGGTGCATTTAGGTAACTAAAGGAACCGGGGTTGCGGTGCCACCGGCTTGGGCCCGCCATCGCTGCTCGCAGCTATATTTATTATTAGGGCCCAAGCCCTGAAAGGGCGAAGGCCCTATTGTTTTCCTAAGGATTATTATTATTAGGGCCCAAGCCCTGAAAGGGCGAAGGCCCTATTGTTTTCCTTCCGATTATTTTTTTTTTTTCTTTTATTTTTCTAACGACTATTCGGGCACTTTTGGGGCCCTTAACATGCTCGAAAACTCTTGAAACTTTGCACACGGGTCAGAACCCGCGGCCATCAGGGCGGGGCTGAAGCTGGTACCCGGGCGTGGCAGGGGGGCTCGACAGCGCCCCCTGGAACGGGGTCCGAACACTTGGTCCATAAATCAAACACGCTTGCATGTAATAATATGAAACTTGGTACGCATGTTGATCTCATCGTTTCATCTATACCTCGCGCTTTTACTTTTTACCCCAGCCCAACAGGAAGTCGGCTATTTAGGGTTGTTCGTAAAACACTCGCAATGGAATTTTTAATACTCCTCCTAGAGCTTTGATCCAAATTCGACGAAAACTCGGTCAGCGTGAAGTCAAGACATTGAGGATGAAAGTTTGCGAGGGGATTTTTGATATCTCGAACGGTTTGGCCGTGGCGAGGAAACAAAATTATGGCGAGAAACGTGAAACAGGAAGTGTATCATAACTTCAGCACACATCAACCGATCTTGATGAAACTTCAGCAGTGTGTTCGCTGTAAGAGGACGATCACATGGATGTGACTATTGTGAGTCAAAGTTATAGCGCCACCAACTGGCAGCAGGAAGTGTGTCATTTTCAAAATGCTTTGAAATCACCCTCTAATTTTAACTCGATTTGCTTCAAACTTCATCTGTATAATGCAAATACATGGCAGATGAAGACCTGTAAATGGATTCTTGATATCTTTGAAACTGTTGCCGTGGCAACGCATCAAACTTTACCATTCTTTTAGGATGCTTTTGAGACTCTTAGCATGCTTCAAATTGCATGAAACTCGACAGACACATCACATTTATTAGCCATAAGACATGTGCAACGTTTCAGAAACGGGTGTGGTGAGGGCTCAGTAGCGCCACCTTTTGACAAAAGTGGGGTTGTTAGTTTTATCTACAGTTACAAAAATCAGTATGTATATTGTACTCCTCGAGCCGGACAACTTTCTAATTGACACTCATTAGCTAGGACCCACAGAAAGTTAGATATGTTTGTTTGAATGTAGAGAAAATCTCAGAATTTTGCCAGTCTCTCAGTGTCTCTCTGTGTGAGTGAGAGGAGGGGCGCCTGTCAGGTTAATTTTAACCCTTTATTTGCTGTGTGCAACTTCTCTGGCATTTTCGGGGGCCTTAACATCCTCTAAAACTCTTGAAACTTTGCACACGGGTCAGAACCCATGGCCATCAGGGCCGGGCTGAAGCTGGTAACCGGGCGTGGCAGGGCGGCTCGACAGCGCCCCCTGGACTGGGATTCGAAAATTTGTCCATAAATCAAACACACTTGCATGAATTAATATGAAACTCGGTACAATTAAAGATCACATCAGGCCAAACAACTTTCGTGCTCTAAGTTTTAAGAAGGAAGTTGGGAATTATGGGTTGTTTGAATAATTCTCCTAGGAGAAATACATCAAATTACAACGCATGTGTTTACCAATCACAACCAAACTCGGTGTGCATGAAGTCAAGACATTGAGGATGCTCAATTCCGGACGGATTTTTGATATCTCGAACGGTCTGGCCGTGACGAGGAAATGAATTTTATGACTAAAAAAGGACACATAAAGTGTGTTATAACTTTGCTCATTTTACCTACAGTTACAAAACTTTCCACGTATATTGTTCTCGTCAAGTCGATCAACTTTCCAATTTAAAGTCATTCGCTCTGAGCAACAGAAAGTCAGATATTGTAGTTTGAATGGATTTATTTCCCCTGCGATTCACTCTCTCTCTCTCTCTCTCTCTCTCTGTGTGTGGGTGTGTGTGTCTGTGTGGGGAGGGGAGGGCTGTTGTCTGTGTTTGTGTGTGTGTGTGTGCATGTGTGTGTGTGTGGGGGGGAGGGGAGGGCTGTTGTCTGTGTTTATGTATGTTTGAACCACACAGTGTGACTGGCTGCGATTTTTCCTATAAGTCCTTGTCTCTAAGTCCTTGTCTTTTTGCATAACAATTTAGTATTTTTTTAAATGACAAAATAGGCATATAACCCCCATCTTTTAAATGTATAGTTTGCTTTAAATAAAAGTAAGATTGTATTTGTAATTGAAGCTGAATGAATTTAAAATTCTTGTGCTATATTTCAACATATTTGTTTTCCTTAAGATTTTAAAACACTAACTTCATTCTTTTCTGAATTACAAATATTTGTTTCTGTATAAAAAATACTCTGACTAAAAACACATTTGATGTTTCTTTTTCTATTTTTATTTACATGTATTTATGTATGTGTGTGTGTGTGTGTGTGTGTGTGTGTGTATAAAGTGCAGGTTTTTTTTAGATAAAGTAGAATTTCTATAACTATGTGTTGAACTGATAAATCACTGTGTGTTAAACACAATCTACTTAATACAGACAACTTCATTATAAAGATAAATAACAAATCCAAAAAAATATATGATTATAATCTATGACAAAAAAAAGCCATTACAAACTATATTAGTGGTAAATACACATTGCTCTTTGTATTGTTGTAAAATACATTCATGAAAAACAAGATAACAAAAATCAAAAAGATAAATTATTTTAGATAATTATTTTAAATGTATAGCAGAGATGTTAAATGAGGCAGCAACATACAAACTTTCTAGAACAACATGGACCTGAATAGCTGGTTTTTATGGAGGACAGTGAAGAGGAAGAGGGTGCAAATCAAACAGCTCATTCTCAGACTACACAGCAAACAGCTTAAGTTTTTAGTGCTTTGTTTGAGGTTTTTAGTGCTCTGTCCTATCTTTTATCAACACATAATAGATAGAACAGAACAAGAAAGGCAATTAATAATCTGTCATTGCATTATGATATGAAAGGCTCAGTACAGTGTGGCACAAAACGCTTATGCGCATCCCGAGTGGAGAATGATGCGCTTAAAGCCACATGGAGTTACAGCGCATCGAGTCCGCATTGATGCAAGCTCTACAATACACTTCTTTTCGACAGTCAAAGCGGGGGTTACGTTTTTGCACGTCATACAGAATAACCCTAAAGGCACCAAGGTGGCGGTGCCACCGGCTTTATATTAAATATAAATATAGCTGTGAGCAGCGATAAAGGGCCAAAGCCGGCGGTACCACCATCCCGGTGCCTTTGGGTAACTAAAGGCACCGGGGTTGCGGTGCCACCGGCTTGGGCCCGCAATCGCTGCTCGCAGCTATATTTATTATTATTATTATTATTTATACGACTATTCGGGCACTTTTGGGGCCCTTAACATGCTCAAAAACTCTTGAAACTTTGCACACGGGTCAGAACCCGCGGCCATCAGGGCCGGGCTGAAGATGGTACCCGGGCGTGGCAGGGGGGCTAGACAGCGCCCCCTGGAACGGGGTCCGAACACTTGGTCCATAAATCAAACACGCTTGCATGTAATAATATGAAACTCGGTACACATGTTGATCTCATCGTTTCATCTATACCTCGTGCTTTTACTTTTTACCCCAGCCCAACAGGAAGTCAGCTATTTAGGGTTGTTCGTAAAACACTCGCAATGGAATTTTTAATACTCCTCCTAGAGCTTTGATCCAAATTCGACGAAACTCGGTCAGCGTGAAGTCAAGACATTGAGGATGAAAGTTTGCGAGGGGATTTTTGATATCTCGAACGGTTTGGCCGTGGCGAGGAAACAAAATTATGGCGAGAAAAGTGAAACAGGAAGTGTATCATAACTTCAGCACACATCAACTGATCTTGATGAAACTTCAGCAGTGTGTTCGCTGTAAGAGGACGATCACATGGATGTGACTATTGTGAGTCAAAGTTATAGCGCCACCAACTGGCAGCAGGAAGTGTGTCATTTTCAAAATGCTTTGAAATCACCCTCTAATTTTAACTCGATTTGCTTCAAACTTCATCTGTATAATGCAAATACATGGCAGATGAAGACCTGTAAATGGATTCTTGATATCTTTGAAACTGTTGCCGTGGCAACGCATCAAACTTTACCATTCTTTTAGGATGCTTTTGAGACTCTTAGCATGCTTCAAATTGCATGAAACTCGACAGACACATCACATTTATTAGCCAGTAGACATGTGCAACGTTTCAGAAACGGGTGTGGTGAGGGCTCAGTAGCGCCACCTTTTGACAAAAGTGGGGTTGTTAGTTTTATCTACAGTTACAAAAATCAGTATGTATATTGTACTCCTCGAGCCGAACAACTTTCTAATTGACACTCATTAGCTAGGACCCACAGAAAGTCAGATATGTTTGTTTGAATGTAGAGAAAATCTCAGAATTTTGCCAGTCTCTCAGTGTCTCTCTGTGTGAGTGAGAGGAGGGGCGCCTGTCAGGTTAATTTTAACCCTTTATTTGCTGTGTGCAACTTCTCTGGCATTTTCGGGGGCCTTAACATCCTCTAAAACTCTTGAAACTTTGCACACGGGTCAGAACCCATGGCCATCAGGGCCGGGCTGAAGCTGGTAACCGGGCGTGGCAGGGCGGCTCGACAGCGCCCCCTGGACTGGGATTCAAAAATTTGTCCATAAATCAAACACACTTGCATGAATTAATATGAAACTCGGTACAATTAAAGATCACATCAGGCCAAACAACTTTCGTGCTCTAAGTTTTATGACAGTTCAAATGGAAGTTATTTATGAATTATGAATTATGGGTTGTTTGAATAATTGTCCTAGGAGAAATACATCAAATCACAAGGCATGTGTTTACCAATCACAACCAAACTCGGTGTGCATGAAGTCAAGACATTGAGGATGCTCAATTCCGGACGGATTTTTGATATCTCGAACGGTCTGGCCGTGGCGAGGAAATGAATTTTATGACTAAAAAAGGACACATAAAGTGTGTTATAACTTTGCTCAATTTACCTACAGTTACAAAACTTACCACGTATATTGTTCTCGTCAAGCCGATCAACTTTCCAATTTAAAGTCATTCGCTCTGAGCAACAGAAAGTCAGATATTGTAGTTTGAATGGATTTATTTCCCCTGCGATTCTCTCTCTCTCTCTCTCTCTCTCTCTCTCTCTCTCTGTGTGTGTGTGTGTGTGGGTGTGTGTGTCTGTGTGGGGAGGGGAGGGCTGTTGTCTGTGTTTATGTGTGTGTGTGTGTGGCTGGCTGCGATTTTTCCTACAAGTCCTTGTCTCTAAGTCCTTGTCTTTTTGCATAACAATTTTGCATAACAATATTTTTAAATAACAAAATAGGCATATAACCCCCATCTTTTAAATGTATAGTTTGCTTTAAATAAAAGTAAGATTGTATTTGTAATTGAAGTTGAATGAATTTAAAATTCATGTGCTATATTTCAATATATTTGTTTTCCTTAAGATTTTAAAACACTAACTTCATTCTTATCTGAATTACAAATATTTGTTTTTGTATAAAATAATACTCTGACTAAAAACACATTTGATGTTTTGTTTTTTTTGGATTTTTATTTACATGTATTTATGTGTGTGTGTGTGTGGTGTGTGTGTGTGTGTGTGTGTGTGTATGTGTGTGTGTGTGTGTGTGTGTGTATAAAGTGCAGGGTTTTTTTAGATAAAGTAGAATTTCTATAACTATGTGTTGAACTAATAAATCACTCTTGTGTGTGTTAAACACAATCTACTTAATACAGACAACTTCATTATAAAGATAAATAACAAATCCAAAAAATATATGATTATAATCTATGACAAAAAAAGCCATTACAAACTATATTAATGGAAAATACACATTGCTCTTTGTATTGTTGTAAAATATTCATGAAAAACAAGATAACAAAAATCAAAAAGATAAATTATTTTAGATATAGCCATGTTTTAAATGTATAGCAGAGATGTTAATTGAGGCAGCAACATACAAACTTTCTAGAACAACATGGACCTGAATAGCTGGTTTTTATGGAGGACAGTGAAGAGGAAGAGGGTGCAAATCAAACAGCTCATTCTCAGACTACACAGCAAACAGCTTAAGTTTTTAGTGCTTTGTTTGAGGTTTTTAGTGCTCTGTCCTATCTATTATCAACATATAATAGATAGAACAGAACAAGAAAGGCAATTAATAATCTGTCATTGCGTCACTGCATTATGATATGAAAGGCTCAGTACAGTGTGGCACAAAACGCTTATGCGCATCCCGAGTGGAGAATGATGCGCTTAAAGCCACATGGAGTTACAGCGCACAGCGCATCGAGTCCGCATTGATGCAAGCTCTACAATACACTTCTTTTTGATAGTCAAAGCGGGGGTTACGTTTTTACACGTCGTACAGAATAACCCTAAAGGCACCAAGGTGGCGGTGCCACCGGCTTTATATTAAATATAAATATAGATGTGAGCAGCGATAAAGCGCCAAAGCCGGCGGTACCACCATCCCGGTGCCTTTGGGTAACTAAAGGCATCGGGGTTGCGGTGCCACCGGCTTGGGCCCGCAATCGCTGCTCGCAGCTATATTTATTATTATTATTATTATTATTTATACGACTATTTGGGCACTTTTGGGGCCCTTAACATGCTCAAAAACTCTTGAAACTTTGCACACGGGTCAGAATCCGCGGCCATCAGGGCTGGGCTGAAGATGGTACCCGGGCGTGGCAGGGGGGCTAGACAGCGCCCCCTGGAACGGGGTCCGAAAACTTGGTCCATAACTCAAACACGCTTGCATGTAATAATATGAAACTCGGTACACATGTTGATCTCATCGTTCATATATACCTCAAACTATTACTTTTTACCCCAGCCCAACAGGAAGTCGGTTATTTAGGGTTGTTCATAAAACACTCGCAATGGAATTTGAAGTACTCCTCCTAGAGAATTCAAACACACGGCACGAAACTCGGTCAGCATGAAGTCAAGGCATTGAGGATGAAAGTTTGCGAGGGGATTTTTGATATCTCGAACGGTTTGGCCGTGGCGAGGAAACGAACTTATGGCGATAATCGTGAAACAGGAAGTGTGTCAGAACTTCAGCATACATTAACTGATCTTGATGAAACTTCAGCAGTTTGTTTGCTGTAAGAGGACGATCACATGGATGTGAATATTGTGAGTCAAAGTTATAGCGCCACCAACTGGCAGCAGGAAGTGTGTCACTTTCAAAATGCTTTGAAATCACCCTCTTATTTTTACCCGATTTGCTTCAAACTTAATCTGTATAATGTAAATACATAGCAGATGAAGACCTGTGAATGGATTCTTGATATCTTTGATACTGTTGCCGTGGCAACGCATCAAACTTTAAAATTCTTTTTTTTTGATGATTTTGAGACTCTTAGCGGCTTTTGGGGCCCTTAACGGGTTTGAAAACTCTTGAAACTTTGCACACAGGTCAGATCCCACAGCCATCAGAGCCGGGCTGAAGATGGTACCTGGGTGTGGCAGGGGGGCTAGACAGCGCCCCCTGGAACGGGGTCCGAACACTTGGTCCATAACTCAAACACGCTTGCATGTAATAATATGAAACTCGGTACACATGTTGATCTCATCGTTCATATATACCTCAAACTATTACTTTTTAGCCCAGCCCAACAGGAAGTCGGCTATTGAGGTTTGTTTGTAAAACGCTCGCAATGGAATGTGCAATACTCCTCCTAGAGAATTCAAACACACGGCACGAAACTCGGTCAGCATGAAGTCAAGGCATTGAGGATGAAAGTTTACGAGGGGATTTTTGATATCTCGAACGGTTTGGCCGTGGCGAGGAAACGAAATTATGGCGAGAAACGTGAAACAGGAAGTGTGTTATAACTTCAGCATACATTAACTGATCTTGATGAAACTTCAGCAGTGTGTTCGCTGTAAGAGGACGATCACATGGATGTGACTATTGTGAGTCAAAGTTATAGCGCCACCAACTGGCAGCAGGAAGTGTGTCACTTTCAAAATGCTTTGAAATCACCCTTTTATTTTTACCCGATTTGCTTCAAACTTCATCTGTATAATATAAATATACGGCAGATGTAGACCTGTGAATGGATTCTTGATATCTTTGAAACTGTTGCCGTGGCAACGCATCAAACTTTACCATTCTTTTAGGATGCTTTTGAGACCCTTAGCATGCTTCAAATCGCATGAAACTCGACAGACACATCACATTTATTAGCCAGTAGACATGTGCAAAGTTTCAGAAACGGGCGTGGTGAGGGCTCAGTAGCACCACCTTTTGACAAAAGTGGGGTTGTTAGTTTTAACTAGAGTTACAAAAATCGGTATGTATATTGTACTCCTCGAGCCGGACAACTTTCTAATTGACACTCATTAGCTAGGACCCACAGAAAGTCAGATATCTTTGTTTGAATGTAGAGAAAATCTTAGAATTTTGCCAGTCTCTCAGTGTCTCTCTGTGTGAGTGAGAGGAGGGGCGCCTGTCAGGTTAATTTTAACCCTTTATTTGCTGTGTGCGACTTCTCTGGCATTTTCGGGGGCCTTAACATCCTCGAAAACTCTTGAAACTTTGCACACGGGTCAGAACCCATGGCCATCAGGGCCGGGCTGAAGCTGGTCATCGGGCGTGGCAGGGAGGCTCGACAGCGCCCCCTGGACTGGGATTCGAACATTTGTCCATAAATCAAACACACTTGCGTGAATTAATATGAAACTCGGTACAATTATAGAGCACATCAGGCCAAACAACTTTCGTGCTCTAAGTTTTACGACAATTAAAATGGAAGTTGAGAATTATGGGTTGTTTGAATAGTTGTCCTAGGAGAAATACATCAAATTACAACGCATGTGTTTACCAATCACAACCAAACTCGGTGTGCAAGAAGTCAAGACATTGAGGATGAAAGTTTGTGAGGGGATTTTTGATATCTCAAACGGTTTGGCCGTGGCGAGGAAACGAAATTATGGCGAGAAACGTGAAACAGGAAGTGTGTTATAACTTCAGCATACATTAACATATCTTGATGAAACTTCATCAGTGTGTTCGCTGTAAGAGGACGATCACATGGATTAGACTATTTCGAGTCAAAGTTATAGCGCCACCAACTGGCAGCAGGAAGTGTGTCACTTTCAAAATGCTTTGAAATCAACCTCTTATTTTTACCCGATTTGCTTCAAACTTCATCTGTATAATGTAAATACATGGCAGATGAAGACCTGTGAATGGATTCTTGATATCTTTGATACTGTTGCCGTGGCAACGCATCAAACTTTAAAATTCTTTTTTTTTTGATGATTTTGAGACTCTTAATGGCTTTTGAGGCCCTTATCGGGTTTGAAAACTCTTGAAACTTTGTACACAGGTCATATCCCACAGCCATCAGGCCCGGGCTGAAGATGGTACCTAGGCGTGGCAGGGGGGCTAGACAGCGCCCCCTGGAACGGGGTCCGAAAACTTGGTCCATAAATCAAACACGCTTGCATGTAATAATATGAATGAAAAACTTCATCTGTATAATGTAAACAGATGAAAAACTTCATCTGTATAATGATGAAAAACAGATGAAAAACTTCATCTGTATAATGTAAACATACGGTGGATGTAGACCTGGGAATGGATTCTTGATATCTTTTAAACTGTTGCCGTGGCAAAGCTTCAAACTTTGAAATTATTTTAGGATGCTTTTGAGACTCTTAGCATGCTTGAAATTGCATGAAACTCAACAGACACATCACATTTATTAGCCAGTAGACATGTGCAAAGTTTCAGAAACGGGCATGGTGCAGGGACTAAATAGCGCCACCTTTTGACAAAAGTGGGGTTGTTATTTTTATCTACAGTTACAAAAATCGTTATATACATTGTACTCCTCAAGCCAGACAACTTTCTAATTCATAGTCATTAGCTCAGACCAAGAGGAAGTCAGATATTTTGGTTTGAATACTCTCTCTGAGCCTACGTCCCTGTATGGCAAGCCCTTTTAACATTTAAAAGCTATGTTTGCCTATCCGGAAATTAACATTGTAGATATCAACAATGTCTTTCTGTCTAGTCGTAATTACATTTTGGATAGTTTGTATTATCATTTAAGATATCTGTAACATAATTGTGACTAGTCAAAATGACAGACTATGGCAAGCCTTCTTAACATTTAATCATGAAAGGGCCAAAGCCTTCGGCACCGCCACCCCGGTGCCTTTAGGTAACTAAAGGAGCCAGGGGTTGCGGTGCCACCGGCTTGGGCCCGCCATCGCTGCTCGCAGCTATATTTATTATTATTATTATTATTTATACGACTATTCGGGCACTTTTGGGGCCCTTAACATGCTCAAAAACTCTTGAAACTTTGCACACGGGTCAGAAACCGCGGCCATCAGGGCCGGGCTGAAGATGGTACCCGGGCGTGGCAGGGGGGCTAGACAGCGCCCCCTGGAACGGGGTCAGAAAACTTGGTCCATAAATCAAACATGCTTGCATGTAATAATATGAAACTCGGTGCACATATAGATCTCATCGTTCATATATACCTCATACTATTACTTTTTACCCCATCCCAACAGGAAGTCGGTTATTTAGGGTTGTTCATAAAACACTCGCAATGGAATTTGCAATACTCCTCCTAGAGAATTCAAACACACGGCACGAAACTCGGTCAGCATGAAGTCAAGGCATTGAGGATGAAAGTTTGCGAGGGGATTTTTGATATCTCGAACGGTTTGGCCGTGGCGAGGAAACGAAATTATGGCGAGAAACGTGAAACAGGAAGTGTGTCATAACTTCAGCATACATTAACTGATCTTGATGAAACTTCAGCAGTTTGTTCGCTGTAAGAGGACGATCACATGGATGTGACTATTGTGAGTCAAAGTTATAGCGCCACCAACTGGTAGGAGGAAGTGTGTCACTTTCAAAATGCTTTGAACTCACCCTTTTATTTTGACCCGATTTGCCTCAAACTTCATCTGTATAATGTAAATACATAGCAGATGAAGACCTGTGAATGGATTCTTGATATCTTTGATACTGTTGCCGTGGCAATGCATCAAACTTTAAAATTCTTTTTTTTGATGATTTTGAGACTCTTAGCGGCTTTTGGGGCCCTTAACGAGTTTGAAAACTCTTGAAACTTTGCATACAGGTCAGATCCCACAGCCATCAGGCCCGGGCTGAAGATGGTACCTGGGCGTGGCAGGGGGGCTAGAAAGCGCCCCCTGGAAGGGGGTCCAAAAACTTGGTCCAAAAATCAAACACGCTTGCATGTAATAATATGAAACTCGGTACACATGTTGATGTCATCGTTTCATATATACCTCACACTCTTACTTTTACCCCAGCTAGACATGAAGTCGGTTATTTAGGGTTGTTCAAAAAACACACACAATGGAATTTGCAATACTCCTCCTAGAGAATTCAAACACACGGCACGAAACTCGGTCAGCATGAAGTCAAGAAACTGAGGTTGAAATTTTGCGAGGGGAATTTTGATATCTCGAACGGTTTGGCCGTGGCGAGGAAATAAAATTATGGCGAGAAACGTGAAACAGGAAGTGTGTTATAACTTCGGCATACATTAACTGATCTTGATGAAACTTCAGCAGTGTGTTCGCTGTAAGAGGCCGATCACATGGATGTGACTATTGTGAGTCAAAGTTATAGCGCCACCAACTGGCAGCAGGAAGTGTGTCACTTTCCAAATGCTTTAAAATCATCCTTTTATTTTGACCCGATTTGCTTCAAACTTCATCTGTATAATGTAAATACATGGCAGATGAAGACCTGAGAATGGATTCTTGATATATCTGATACTGTTGCCGTGGTAACGCATCAAACTTTGAAATTATTTTAGGATGCTTTTGAGACTCTTAGCATGCTTGAAATTGCATGAAAATCAACAGACACATCACATTTATTAGCCAGTAGACATGTGCAAAGTTTCAGAAACGGGCATGTTGCAGGGACTAAATAGCGCCACCTTTTGACAAAAGTGGCGTTGTTAGTTTTATCTACAGTTACAAAAATCGGTATATACATTTTACTCCTCAAGCCGGACAACTTTCTAATTCATAGTCATTAGTTTGGATCAAGAGGAAGTCAGATATTTTGGTTTGGATATGGTGAGCCTCTCTCTGAGCCTACTGTACGTCCCTATATGGCAAGCCCTTTTAACATTTAAAAGCTAAGTTTGCCTATCCGGAATTAACATTGTAGATATCAACACGCCACCTTTTGACAAAAGTGACTAGTCTTAATTACATTTTGAATAGTTTGTATTATCATTTAAGATATCTGTAATGTAATTGTGACTAGTCGAAACGACAGATAGAGTATGGCAAGCTGTTTTAACATTTCATTTAATCATGAAAGGGCTAAAGCCTGCGACACCGCCACCCCGGTGCCTTTAGGTAACTAAAGGAACCGGGGTTGCGGTGCCACCGGCTTGGGCCCGCCATCGCTGCTCGCAGCTATATTTAGGGCCCAAGCCCTGAAAGGGCGAAGGCCCTATTGTTTTCCTAACGATTATTAGGGCCCAAGCCCTGAAAGGGCGAAGGCCCTATTGTTTTCCTTAGGATTATTAGGGCCCAAGCCCTGAAAGGGCGAAGGCCCTATTGTTTTCCTTAGGATTATTATTATTATTATTATTATTATTATTATTATTTATACGACTATTCGGGCACTTTTGGGGCCCTTAACATGCTCAAAAACTCTTGAAACTTTGCACACGGGTCAGAAACCGCGGCCATCAGGGCCGGGCTGAAGATGGTACCCGGGCGTGGCAGGGGGGCTAGACAGCGCCCCCTGGAACGGAGTCCGAAAACTTGGTCCATAAATCAAACATGCTTGCATGTAATAATATGAAACTCGGTACACATGTTGATCTCATCGTTCATATATACCTCATACTATTACTTTTTACCCCAGCCCAACAGGAAGTCGGTTATTTAGGGTTGTTCATAAAACACTCGCAATGGAATTTGCAATACTCCTCCTAGAGAATTCAAACACACGGCACGAAACTCGGTCAGCATGAAGTCAAGGCATTGAGGATGAAAGTTTGCGAGGGGATTTTTGATATCTCGAACGGTTTGGCCGTGGCGAGGAAACGAAATTATGGCGAGAAACGTGAAACAGGAAGTGTGTCATAACTTCAGCATACATTAACTGATCTTGATGAAACTTTAGCAGTTTGTTCGCTGTAAGAGGACGATCACATGGATGTGACTATTGTGAGTCAAAGTTATAGCGCCACCAACTGGTAGCAGGAAGTGTGTCACTTTCAAAATGCTTTGAACTCACCCTTTTATTTTGACCCGATTTGCCTCAAACTTCATCTGTATAATGTAAATACATAGCAGATGAAGACCTGTGAATGGATTCTTGATATCTTTGATACTGTTGCCGTGGCAATGCATCAAACTTTAAAATTCTTTTTTTTGATGATTTTGAGACTCTTAGCGGCTTTTGGGGCCCTTAACGGGTTTGGAAACTCTTGAAACTTTGCATACAGGTCAGATCCCACAGCCATCAGGCCCGGGCTGAAGATGGTACCTGGGCGTGGCAGGGGGGCTAGACAGCGCCCCCTGGAAGGGGGTCCAAAAACTTGGTCCATAAATCAAACACGCTTGCATGTAATAATATGAAACTCGGTACACATGTTGATGTCATCGTTTCATATATACCTCACACTCTTACTTTTACCCCAGCTAGACATGAAGTCGGTTATTTAGGGTTGTTCATAAAACACACACAATGGAATTTGCAATACTACTCCTAGAGAATTCAAACACACAGCACGAAACTCGGTCAGCATGAAGTCAAGAAACTGAGGATGAAATTTTGCGAGGGGATTTTTGATATCTCGAACGGTTTGGCCGTGGCGAGGAAATAAAATTATGGCGAGAAACGTGAAACAGGAAGTGTGTTATAACTTCAGCATACATTAACTGATCTTGATGAAACTTCAGCAGTGTGTTCGCTGTAAGAGGCCGATCACATGGATGTGACTATTGTGAGTCAAAGTTATAGCGCCACCAACTGGCAGCAGGAAGTGTGTCACTTTCCAAATGCTTTAAAATCATCCTTTTATTTTGACCCGATTTGCTTCAAACTTCATCTGTATAATGTAAATACATGGCAGATGAAGACCTGAGAATGGATTCTTGATATATCTGATACTGTTGCCGTGGCAACGCATCAAACTTTGAAATTATTTTAGGATGCTTTTGAGACTCTTAGCATGCTTGAAATTGCATGAAAATCAACAGACACATCACATTTATTAGCCAGTAGACATGTGCAAAGTTTCAGAAACGGGCATGGTGCAGGGACTAAATAGCGTCACCTTTTGACAAAAGTGGCGTTGTTAGTTTTATCTACAGTTACAAAAATCGGTATATACATTTTACTCCTCAAGCCGGACTACTTTCTAATTCATAGTCATTAGTTTGGATCAAAAGGAAGTCAGATATTTTGGATTGAATATGGTGAGCCTCTCTCTGAGCCTACTGTACGTCCCTATATGGCAAGCCCTTTTAACATTTAAAAGCTAAGTTTGCCTATCCGGAATTAACATTGTAGATATCAACACCCCACCTTTTGACAAAAGTGACTAGTCTTAATTACATTTTGAATAGTTTGTATTATCATTTAAGATATCTGTAATGTAATTGTGACTAGTCGAAATGACAGATAGAGTATGGCAAGCTGTTTTAACATTTCATTTAATCATGAAAGGGCTAAAGCCTGCGACACCGCCACCCCGGTGCCTTTAGGTAACTAAAGGAACCGGGGTTGCGGTGCCACCGGCTTGGGCCCGCCATCGCTGCTCGCAGCTATATTTATTATTAGGGCCCAAGCCCTGAAAGGGCGAAGGCCCTATTGTTTTCCTAAGGATTATTATTATTATTATTATTATTTATACGACTATTCGGGCACTTTTGGGGCCCTTAACATGCTCAAAAACTCTTGAAACTTAGCACACGGGTCAGAACCCGCGGCCATCAGGGCCTGGCTGAAGATGGTACCCGGGCGTGGCAGGGGGGCTAGACAGCGCCCCCTGGAACGGGGTCCGAAAACTTGGTCCATAACTCAAACACGCTTGCATGTAATAATATGAAACTCGGTGCACATATAGATCTCATCGTTCATATATACCTCAAACTATTACTTTTTACCCCAGCCCAACAGGAAGTCGGTTACTTAGGGTTGTTCATAAAACACTCGCAATGGAATTTGAAGTACTACTCCTAGAGAATTCAAACACACGGCACGAAACTCGGTCAGCATGAAGTCAAGGCATTGACGATGAAAGTTTGCGAGGGGATTTTTGATATCTCGAACGGTTTGGCCATGGCGAGGAAACGAAATTATGGCGAGAAACGTGAAACAGGAAGTGTGTTATAACTTCAGCATACATTAACTGATCTTGATGAAACTTCAGCAGTATGTTCGCTGTAAGAGGACGATCACATGGATGTGACTATTGTGAGTCAGAGTTATAGCGCCACCAACTGGTAGCAGGAAGTGTGTCACTTTCAAAATGCTTTGAACTCACCCTTTTATTTTTACCCGATGTGCTTCAAACTTAATCTGTATAATGTAAATACATAGCAGAAGAAGACCTGTGAATGGATTCTTGATATCTTTGATACTGTTGCCGTGGCAACGCATCAAACTTTAAAATTCTTTTTTTTTATGATTTTGAGACTCTTAGCGGCTTTTGGGGCCCTTAACGGGTTTGAAAACTCTTGAAACTTTGCACACAGGTCAGATCCCACAGCCATCAGAGCCGGGCTGAAGATGGTACCTGGGTGTGGCAGGGGGGCTAGACAGCGCCCCCTGGAACGGGGTCCGAACACTTGGTCCATAAATCAAACACGCTTGCATGTAATAATATGAAACTCGGTACACATGTTGATCTCATCGTTTCATCTATACCTCACGCTCTTACTTTTTACCCCAGCCAAACAGGAAGTCGGCTATTGAGGTTTGTTTGTAAAACGCTCGCAATGGAATGTCAAATACTCCTCCTAGAGAATTCAAACACACGGCACGAAACTCGGTCAGCATGAAGTCAAGGCATTGAGGATGAAAGTTTGCGAGGGGATTTTTTATATCTCGAACGGTTTGGCCGTGGCGAGGAAACAAAATTATGGCGAGAAACGTGAAACAGGAAGTGTGTTATAACTTCAGCATAGATTAACTGATCTTGATGAAACTTCAGCAGTGTGTTCGCTGTAAGAGGACGATCACGTGGATGTGACTATTGTGAGTCAGAGTTATAGCGCCACCAACTGGCAGCAGGAAGTGTGTCACTTTCAAACTGCTTTGATATCACCCTCTTATTTTTAACCGATTTGCTTCAAACTTCATCTGTATAATGTAAAAATACAGCAGATGTAGACCTGTGAATGGATTCTTGATATCTTTGATACTGTTGCTGTGGCAACAAATCAAACTTTAACATTCTTTTTTGATACTTTTGGGACTCTTAGCATGCTTGAAATTGCTTGAAACAGATAGATACAGATAGCTCGACAGATACATCACATTTATTAGCCAGTAGGCATGTGCAACTTTGGCAAAAGATTAAAGTAATGTCAAAAAAGTAAACAGTAAACACTAAAAGCCTCATATCTTCTAAAAATGTAATTATACATCATTTGTTTCTAAATTAAATTATACAAATATTATAATTAAACCAGTTTTTCCCTTTTTTCATTTAAGAATTATGTTTACGTTCAAAAACAGCCAGAAAGGTTTTAAAATTCAGAAGAAGAAAAAATAATCTGAGTCATACGTAGTGCTATACTGCCCTCTTGTGTTCAATATCAGGTAGGCCTATTGTGTATATTCCCACCGGTTAATCAACGTGTGACTCCGCTGGGACTCGGGAACTTTTAAATCGCTTACTTAAAACCGAAAGTCAAAATACAGATATCCGCACAAGACATTAATGTTGTGGAGTAGAGCGAGCATTTTAAATAAATTCCTATTAAGTAGGATTGAACTAAACAGAATGAACGTTCACTCTGTTCTGCTGGTTCCTCGCTGTTGGCGCGCACAGTTATGAATGCTTGTGCAGCCATGAGTTTTAGTTTAATTTTAAAATTAGCGCAATTTCGGGATTTTTATTATTTGAATTTATTTTTAAAAAACACAATGTTGAGTTTTATTGTAACACTGTTTAATCGCGCCCACGGTTATATTTTGTATATTATATATAATTATAATGTATTTCTGTATAAAATAATACTACAATAAAAAACACATTTGTGACCGAACTGATCCAGCAAAATTAGTCACAGTGACCCAAATTTAAAAATTGAGATTTTGATATTAATGGAAAGAGGACACTGTAAGCTTTCAAATGATACCTTGGTCATACCTTGAATGGTTGTAACGATATACAGATTTGAATTCTGGTCGTCTGCCCTTTTTTTCCAATTGAAAACCTAAGAAAATCGCTTTTAAAGTTTTTTTGCCCGTTTTTTTTTTTTTTTGATATCTTTCAAAATCCATAGCATTTTAAGGGATAAACTATTTATTTTATATAGCTTAATTTGACCAAATAGATTAACATATAAATGCAATTTAACGAGGCTGAAACTCAACTTATTTTTAATTTTTTTGAAATAAATAATTAAAAAGTCACTTTTACAAAAATGTTCAAAATCAGAAAGATTAAAGAGGAGTCAGAGAGAAATTCAGTTTTCATACGGATTAGCCCACATAAGCAGAGAGCAGTCTGTTTTCTTTCATTTTGAATGGTTGTGTTTAAAAGTAGACATTTCAATATATATGTCTGTGAGGATACCTTATACGCTGACTTTCGGTTCATGAGACAAGCTTCAGTTCACGTGCCGCGCGTAGCCGCGTCGTGATTAGGCCTAGCCTATTGTCTGCAATTTATTTCTTATTATTAAATCCTAGTAATTGGTTGATGAAACATTGATTTAAATTAAGATAATTATTTTAAAACGAAATTTACTTTAAAGAAAGGCTTTGTGCTTGCATGTTTAAGCTATGTGAAAGTTTTAGTGCTGCTTCCAGAGAACGGTCACGTTCGGATTGTTTTTCCTCATAAATGCGAACACGGAAAATAAAATAAAGATTTTATGTTCTGGAGAGAGTCAACCCTTCTTCATCCGGTGAGTATTACTTTTGGTTTGTGCAGTGTTGTTCACATAGGCCAATTTATTAAAATATTTAATTATCTGGGAATTGGATGCTGAAATTGCCCAATTTAAAAAAAAATAGTAATAATTTAAGTTTTGTGGTGTAAGTCTACGTATTTTATAGGCTAATGTTAACTTCAAATAATACTAATAGTAATTTAAAGATGTTGTAGCTAGCATTGGGTCTGGACGTGAAGGATAACTTCGGGAGTTGAAGGGACGTGTCGGTGTCGTGATTCTGTCTTCTCACACCGCGACACAGGTTCGTGGATCTGAGTGTCGCGATCGTTACAGCCTTACATAGGCTATATTCTTCTTGCAGATAAATATACTCAAGCAGTTTAGGTTAGAAGCCTCCAGTGAGTTCAACGTTTCAGGGGATACCCGGGAAATGCTCAGAGGTGACGAGGGGAGTTGAGAAGAGCAATGTTTATTTCAGCGAATTTAAAGCTTTGACAACTTTAATCGTTATTTAAATACCTTTACTCAATTATCTCGACTACGAAACCCAGTGAGATTATTTTTGAATGTCTGTTCTTTGAAATTAGCAAAAAAAATATATAATTTTTTTTTTGTTATTTCATGGTTTTTCCACATAATCGGCCCATATCTTAAAATGGAAGGTTGCAACTTCCGACTCATTTCGCCAGAGCGGGTCACATTTGATTTTTATTTTTTAAACAATGTAATGTGTAACCTAAAAATAAACAGATTATTTGATAAATGATATATTTAAATCTCCATATTGTAGCCTAATATCTGCAGGGCAGCCTAGTCTTAATAAATGTATGCTTCATTTTTCATTAGTAAATTTGATCAATAAATTCAATAATTTAGAATAATAAGACACTATAGGGCTGTTACCCTAGGTAAGGCTGATCAAATTAAATCGGTTACACAATAATGTTACGAGATTGGTTTAACAGGAGTCAATTAAAAATCGCTGTAAAGAACGATATTTTTAAACATAACCCTAAATCACCATAAGGTGTCGCCAGATGACAGTCTTAATGAACGAGTCATGGATTCAAAATGCTGAATCATTCAGTAATGAGAAAACACATTGCTTTGAGATGCGCGATGGGTCGCTGTGATCTTTGTTTAACTATTTTCTCTGCTGAAACAGAAAAAAAGTCAATATTGCATCTAAAAAGTCAATATTGCATCTAAAATGTAAGTGACTTGACTTGTGTGTGTGACTATGTTTGTTGTAGTGATAAGAGTTGCATCCTTGTTAAAGTTTAAGGCCTTGTGTTTTTATGAAGAGTTCAGATGCAAAAGCCTCTAAATGCCATTTGAAATGTTCTTCTTTAATGATGATTTTTTATCAAACTTGTATATTTAAGTTCAGTAATTTCACTTAAATAACAATTAATAGGTAATCATCATTGCCATTTAAGTGAAATCACTGAACTTAAATATACAAGCTTGATAAAAATGATCATTCTAGAAGAAAATTTCAAATGGCACTTAGAGGCTTTTGCATCTGAACTCTTCATATCTTTCTTTCTTTTTTTTTTCTTTTTTTACAAAATATGCATATAACCCATATATTTTAGATTTATTATTTGTTTTAAATTAAATTAAGATTGTATTTTTGGTAATTGAACCTGAATGAATTTAAAAATGAATGTGCTATATTTCAGATCATATATTTGTTTTTCTTAAAATTTGAACTAACTTTATTCTCAGCTGAATTATAAATATTTTATTTCTGTATGAATTAAAAACACATTTGATTTTTCTTTTTTAATCAATGTAGAATGTGTAACTGAAATATAAACAGATTAGGGCTCTGTTCGAGGACAAGTAACTAAAACCAATGCGACATGATGAATGTTTGTTTCCCAAACCATCTGAGTAACAGCTTACTTTTCTTTCTTACTATATTCTTTCTTACTATAAACTGTGCTGTAGAGCTTGCATCAGTCAAAGCAGGGTTACATTTTGCATGTCGTGCACAATAAACCTAAAGGCACCAGGGTGGCGGTGCCACCGGCTTCATATATATATGTATATATACAGTATATATATATATATATATATATACAGTATATATATATATATATATATATATATATATAGCTGTGATCCGCGATGAAGGGCCAAAGCCAGTGGCATGGCCACCCTGGTGCTTTTAGGTAACTAAGGAACCGGGGTTGCGGTGCCACCGGCTTGGGCCCTTCATCGCTGCTCGCAGCTATATTTATTATTATTATTATTATTTATACGACTATTCGGGCACTTTTGGGGCCCTTAACATGCTCAAAAACTCTTGAAACTTTGCACACGGGTCAGAACCCGCGGCCATCAGGGCCGGGTTGAAGATGGTACCCGGGCGTGGCAGGGGGGCTAGACAGCGCCCCCTGGAACGGGGTCCGAACACTTGGTCCATAAATCAAACACGCTTGCATGTAATAATATGAAACTCGGTACACATGTTGATCTCATCGTTTCATCTATACCTCGTGCTTTTACTTTTTACCCCAGCCCAACAGGAAGTCGGCTATTTAGGGTTGTTCGTAAAACACTCGCAATGGAATTTTTAATACTCCTCCTAGAGCTTTGATCCAAATTCGACGAAACTCGGTCAGCGTGAAGTCAAGACATTGAGAATGAAAGTTTGCGAGGGGATTTTTGATATCTCGAACGGTTTGGCCGTGGCGAGGAAACAAAATTATGGCGAGAAACGTGAAACAGGAAGTGTATCATAACTTCAGCACACATCAACCGATCTTGATGAAACTTCAGCAGTGTGTTCGCTGTAAGAGGACGATCACATGGATGTGACTATTGTGAGTCAAAGTTATAGCGCCACCAACTGGCAGCAGGAAGTGTGTCATTTTCAAAATGCTTTGAAATCACCCTCTAATTTTAACTCGATTTGCTTCAAACTTCATCTGTATAATGCAAATACATAGCAGATGAAGACCTGTGAATGGATTCTTGATATCTTTGATACTGTTGCCGTGGCAACGCATCAAACTTTAAAATTCTTTTTTTTGATGATTTTGAGACTCTTAGCGGCTTTTGGGGCCCTTAACGGGTTTGAAAACTCTTGAAACTTTGCACACAGGTCAGATCCCACAGCCATCAGAGCCGGACTGAAGATGGTACCTGGGTGTGGCAGGGGGGCTAGACAGCGCCCCCTGGAACGGGGTCCAAACACTTGGTCCATAAATCAAACACGCTTGAATGTAATAATATGAAACTCGGTACACATGTTGATCTCATCGTTTCATCTATACCTCACACTCTTACTTTTTACCCCAGCCCAACAGGAAGTCGGCTATTGAGGTTTGTTTGTAAAACGCTCGCAATGGAATGTGCAATACTCCTCCTAGAGAATTCAAACACACGGCACGAAACTCGGTCAGCATGAAGTCAAGGCATTGAGGATGAAAGTTTGCGAGGGGATTTTTGATATCTCGAACGGTTTGGCCGTGGCGAGGAAATGAAATTATGGCGAGAAACGTGAAACAGGAAGTGTGTTATAACTTCAGCATACATTAACTGATCTTGATGAAACTTCAGCAGTGTGTTCGCTGTAAGAGGACGATCACATGGATGTGACTATTGTGAGTCAAAGTTATAGCGCCACCAACTGGCAGCAGGAAGTGTGTCACTTTCAAAATGCTTTGAAATCACCCTTTAATTTTTACCCGATTTGCTTTAAACTTAATCTGTATAATGTAAATATACGGCAGATGTAGACCTGTGAATGGATTCTTGATATCTTTTAAACTGTTGCCGTGGCAACGCATCAAACTTTACCATTCTTTTAGGATGCTTTTGAGACCCTTAGCATGCTTCAAATCGCATGAAACTCGACAGACACATCACATTTATTAGCCAGTAGACATGTGCAAAGTTTCAGAAACGGGCGTGGTGAGTAGAGCCCTGCACGGGCCTCAAATATAGGCCCTAGCCCGGCCCTGGCCCGAGACGTCCAGGCCCTAGCCCGGCCCGTGTCCGACAGCTCATCAGAATGATCAGCCCGAGTCCGACCCGAGCCCGTTATTTAAAAAAAAACAAAAAAAAAACAAACACCTTACACAGCCTGCCCTGTTGCAGCAGTCGTTTAAACAGATATGTTTTGTCCTCAATGGCAAAGTAGTTACCGTTTAGATTATTTTCATTTCTTTATAAAGTTAATTAAGACAAATGTTTCTTTTTATTTATTTTTTTTATGACGACCAAGCACCCGACAGCGAGTTAAACATGTTTGATCCATTTATACCCTCTCAAATCAACAGTTTACTTGGCTACAATAAAATCCATAGATATAAAACAACTTAAACATATTCACACAGACAGTTAACGTTAGTTTAAAAGTTTGTTAAACGTTTGTCATTTTTGAAAAGCTGAGGCAAACTGCTCTGCTGCTCGCAACAGCGCTCGTACAATACAATTTACAATACAATACAGAGAATGCAATCTAAACAAATCAAATAAATTAGCAGCTACATTAAAAACAAACATCCAGGTTATCTTACCTCAAAAATCAAGTCTTCACTACAGAACATGGCCATTCGTATTTCCAAAAGTTTCCAATAGACTCATGAAACTAAAGTCCAATCAAACAAAAAACAACAAGACAACCTCCTAAACAGTCTCTTACAGAGCATCGTGCAGAAAAAGCACCATCCACCGTGGAAAGTTTTAATCCAGTCGTACTTTTTCCAGCTGCGCTGAAGTCACGCTCACTACTCCTGCTGCTGGTGGGACACTAAACAGAGAACGAGCCGGTCGCGCGGATCGCGTTGCCGGGAAACCTGTGTGCGTGTGTGCGCGTGTGCGTGCCGTGAGCAGACTGTCGGTCATATATGTCAGTATGATAGGTTATAAAACGTCTTTCTATGTTTGCTTTTCAATAGTCACCTTCTCATATTTTATTTTAAGTAATATCTAAAATAGGCTATAAAAAAGATAAGCCTAAAACAGGTCCGAGGCCCGGCCCGCGTGTGAACTATGACGTTAAAATTGGCCCGAAGCCCGGCCCGAGGAGTGTAAATAAGTCGGGGCCCGTCGGGCTCGGGCTGAAATGCAGGCCTCTAGTGGTGAGGGCTCAGTAGCGCCACCTTTTGACAAAAGTGGGGTTGTTGGTTTTAACTAGAGTTACAAAAATCTGTATGTATATTGTACTCCTCGAGCCGGACAACTTTCTAATTGACACTCATTAGCTAGGACCCACAGAAAGTCAGATATCTTTGTTTGAATGTAGAGAAAATCTTAGAATTTTGCCAGTCTCTCAGTGTCTCTCTGTGTGAGTGAGAGGAGGGGCGCCTGTCAGGTTTATTTTAACCCTTTATTTGCTGTGTGCGACTTCTCTGGCATTTTCGGGGACCTTAACATCCTCTAAAACTCTTGAAACTTTGCACACGGGTCAGAACCCATGGCCATCAGGGCCGGGCTGAAGCTGGTCATCGGGCGTGGCAGGGCGGCTCGACAGCGCCCCCTGGACTGGGATTCGAACATTTGTCCATAAATCAAACACACTTGCGTGAATTAATATGAAACTCGGTACAATTATAGATCACATCAGGCCAAACAACTTTCGTGCTCTAAGTTTTACGACAATTAAAATGGAAGTTGAGAATTATGGGTTGTTTGAATAGTTGTCCTAGGAGAAATACATCAAATTACAACGCATGTGTTTACCAATCACAACCAAACTCGGTGTGCAAGAAGTCAAGACATTGAGGATGAAAGTTTGCGAGGGGATTTTTGATATCTCGAACGGTTTGGCCGTGGCGAGGAAACGAAATTATGGCGAGAATCGTGAAACAGGAAGTGTGTCAGAACTTCAGCATACATTAACTGATCTTGATGAAACTTCAGCAGTTTGTTTGCTGTAAGAGGACGATCACATGGATGTGAATATTGTGAGTCAAAGTTATAGCGCCACCAACTGGCAGCAGGAAGTGTGTCACTTTCAAAATGCTCTGAAATCACCCTCTTATTTTTACCCGATTTGCTTCAAACTTAATCTGTATAATGTAAATACATAGCAGATGAAGACCTGTGAATGGATTCTTGATATCTTTGATACTGTTGCCGTGGCAACGCATCAAACTTTAAAATTCTTTTTTTTTTTGATGATTTTGAGACTCTTAGCGGCTTTTGGGGCCCTTAACGGGTTTGAAAACTCTTGAAACTTTGCACACAGGTCAGATCCCACAGCCATCAGAGCCGGGCTGAAGATGGTACCTGGGTGTGGCAGGGGGGCTAGACAGCGCCCCCTGGAACGGGGTCCGAACACTTGGTCCATAAATCAAACACGCTTGAATGTAATAATATGAATGAAAAACTTCATCTGTATAATGTAAACAGATGAAAAACTTCATCTGTATAATGATGAAAAACTTCATCTCTATAATGTAAACATACGGTAGATGTAGACCTGTGAATGGATTCTTGATATCTTTTAAACTGTTGCCGTGGCAAAGCTTCAAACTTTGAAATTATTTTAGGATGCTTTTGAGACTCTTAGCATGCTTGAAATTGCATGAAACTCAACAGACACATCACATTTATTAGCCAGTAGACATGTGCAAAGTTTCAGAAACGGGCATGGTGCAGGGACTAAATAGCGCCACCTTTTGACAAAAGTGGGGTTGTTATTTTTATCTACAGTTACAAAAATCGTTATATACATTGTACTCCTCAAGCCAGACAACTTTCTAATTCATAGTCATTAGCTCAGACCAAGAGGAAGTCAGATATTTTGGTTTGAATATGGTGAGACTCTCTCTGAGCCTACGTCCGTGTATGGCAAGCCCTTTTAACATTTAAAAGCTAAGTTTGCCTATCCGGAAATTAACATTGTAGATATCAACAATGTCTTTCTGTCTAGTCGTAATTACATTTTGGATAGTTTGTATTATCATTTAAGATATCTGTAACATAATTGTGACTAGTCAAAATGACAGACTATGGCAAGCCGTTTTAACATTTAATCATGAAAGGGCCAAAGCCTTTGGCACCGCCACCCCGGTGCCTTTAGGTAACTAAAGGAGCCGGGATTGCGGTGCCACCGGCTTGGGCCCGCCATCGCTGCTCGCAGCTATATTTATTATTATTATTATTAGGGCCCAAGCCCTGAAAGGGCGAAGGCCCTATTGTTTTCCTTCCGATTATTATTAGGGCCCAAGCCCTGAAAGGGCGAAGGCCCTATTGTTTTCCTAACGATTATTATTATTATTATTATTATTTATACGACTATTTGGGCACTTTTGGGGCCCTTAACATGCTCAAAAACTCTTGAAACTTTGCACACGGGTCAGAATCCGCGGCCATCAGGGCTGGGCTGAAGATGGTACCCGGGCGTGGCAGGGGGGCTAGACAGCGCCCCCTGGAACGGGGTCCGAAAACTTGGTCCATAACTCAAATACGCTTGCATGTAATAATATGAAACTCGGTACACATGTTGATCTCATCGTTCATATATACCTCAAACTATTACTTTTTACCCCAGCCCAACAGGAAGTCGGTTATTTAGGGTTGTTCATAAAACACTCGCAATGGAATTTGAAGTACTCCTCCTAGAGAATTCAAACACACGGCACGAAACTCGGTCAGCATGAAGTCAAGGCATTGAGGATGAAAGTTTGCGAGGGGATTTTTGATATCTCGAACGGTTTGGCCGTGGCGAGGAAACGAACTTATGGCGATAATCGTGAAACAGGAAGTGTGTCAGAACTTCAGCATACATTAACTGATCTTGATGAAACTTCAGCAGTTTGTTTGCTGTAAGAGGACGATCACATGGATGTGAATATTGTGAGTCAAAGTTATAGCGCCACCAACTGGCAGCAGGAAGTGTGTCACTTTCAAAATGCTTTGAAATCACCCTCTTATTTTTACCCGATTTGCTTCAAACTTAATCTGTATAATGTAAATACATAGCAGATGAAGACCTGTGAATGGATTCTTGATATCTTTGATACTGTTGCCGTGGCAACGCATCAAACTTTAAAATTCTTTTTTTTTGATGATTTTGAGACTCTTAGCGGCTTTTGGGGCCCTTAACGGGTTTGAAAACTCTTGAAACTTTGCACACAGGTCAGATCCCACAGCCATCAGAGCCGGGCTGAAGATGGTACCTGGGTGTGGCAGGGGGGCTAGACAGCGCCCCCTGGAACGGGGTCCGAACACTTGGTCCATAACTCAAACACGCTTGCATGTAATAATATGAAACTCGGTACACATGTTGATCTCGTCGTTCATATATACCTCACACTCTTACTTTTTACCCCAGCCCAACAGGAAGTCGGCTATTGAGGTTTGTTTGTAAAACGCTCGCAATGGAATGTGCAATACTCCTCCTAGAGAATTCAAACACACGGCACGAAACTCGGTCAGCATGAAGTCAAGGCATTGAGGATGAAAGTTTGCGAGGGGATTTTTGATATCTCGAACGGTTTGGCCGTGGCGAGGAAACGAAATTATGGCGAGAAACGTGAAACAGGAAGTGTGTTATAACTTCAGCATACATTAACTGATCTTGATGAAACTTCAGCAGTGTGTTCGCTGTAAGAGGACGATCACATGGATGTGACTATTGTGAGTCAAAGTTATAGCGCCACCAACTGGCAGCAGGAAGTGTGTCACTTTCAAAATGCTTTGAAATCACCCTTTTATTTTTACCCGATTTGCTTCAAACTTAATCTGTATAATGTAAATATACGGCAGATGTAGACCTGTGAATGGATTCTTGATATCTTTTAAACTGTTGCCGTGGCAACGCATCAAACTTTACCATTCTTTTAGGATGCTTTTGAGACCCTTAGCATGCTTCAAATCGCATGAAACTCGACAGACACATCACATTTATTAGCCAGTAGACATGTGCAAAGTTTCAGAAACGGGTGTGGTGAGGGCTCAGTAGCACCACCTTTTGACAAAAGTGGGGTTGTTAGTTTTAACTAGAGTTACAAAAATCGGTATGTATATTGTACTCCTCGAGCCGGACAACTTTCTAATTGACACTCATTAGCTAGGACCCACAGAAAGTCAGATATCTTTGTTTGAATGTAGAGAAAATCTTAGAATTTTGCCAGTCTCTCAGTGTCTCTCTGTGTGAGTGAGAGGAGGGGCACCTGTCAGGTTAATTTTAACCCTTTATTTGCTGTGTGCGACTTCTCTGGCATTTTCGGGGGCCTTAACATCCTCTAAAACTCTTGAAACTTTGCACACGGGTCAGAACCCATGGCCATCAGGGCCGGGCTGAAGCTGGTCATCGGGTGTGGCAGGGCGGCTCGACAGCGCCCCCTGGACTGGGATTCGAACATTTGTCCATAAATCAAACACACTTGCGTGAATTAATATGAAACTCGGTACAATTATATATCACATCAGGCCAAACAACTTTCGTGCTCTAAGTTTTACGACAATTAAAATGGAAGTTGAGAATTATGGGTTGTTTGAATAGTTGTCCTAGGAGAAATACATCAAATTACAACGCATGTGTTTACCAATAACAACCAAACTCGGTGTGCAAGAAGTCAAGACATTGAGGATGAAAGTTTGTGAGGGGATTTTTGATATCTCAAACGGTTTGGCCGTGGCGAGGAAACGAAATTATGGCGAGAAACGTGAAACAGGAAGTGTGTTATAACTTCAGCATACATTAACATATCTTGATGAAACTTCATCAGTGTGTTCGCTGTAAGAGGACGATCACATGGATGTGACTATTTCGAGTCAAAGTTATAGCGCCACCAACTGGCAGCAGGAAGTGTGTCACTTTCAAAATGCTTTGAAATCAACCTCCTATTTTTACCCGATTTGCTTCAAACTTCATCTGTATAATGTAAATACATGGCAGATGAAGACCTGTGAATGGATTCTTGATATCTTTGATACTGTTGCCGTGGCAACGCATCAAACTTTAAAATTCTTTTTTTTTTGATGATTTTGAGACTCTTAATGGCTTTTGAGGCCCTTATCGGGTTTGAAAACTCTTGAAACTTTGCACACAGGTCATATCCCACAGCCATCAGGCCCGGGCTGAAGATGGTACCTAGGCGTGGCAGGGGGGCTAGACAGCGCCCCATGGAACGGGGTCCGAAAACTTGGTCCATAAATCAAACACGCTTGCATGTAATAATATGAATGAAAAACTTCATCTGTATAATGATGAAAAACAGATGAAAAACTTCATCTGTATAATGTAAACATACGGTAGATGTAGACCTGGGAATGGATTCTTGATATCTTTTAAACTGTTGCCGTGGCAAAGCTTCAAACTTTGAAATTATTTTAGGATGCTTTTGAGACTCTTAGCATGCTTGAAATTGCATGAAACTCAACAGACACATCACATTTATTAGCCAGTAGACATGTGCAAAGTTTCAGAAACGGGCATGGTGCAGGGACTAAATAGCGCCACCTTTTGACAAAAGTGGGGTTGTTATTTTTATCTACAGTTACAAAAATCGTTATATACATTGTACTCCTCAAGCCAGACAACTTTCTAATTCATAGTCATTAGCTCAGACCAAGAGGAAGTCAGATATTTTGGTTTGAATATGGTGAGACTCTCTCTGAGCCTACGTCCGTGTATGGCAAGCCCTTTTAACATTTAAAAGCTAAGTTTGCCTATCCGGAAATTAACATTGTAGATATCAACAATGTCTTTCTGTCTATTCGTAATTACATTTTGGATAGTTTGTATTATCATTTAAGATATCTGTAACATAATTGTGACTAGTCAAAATGACAGACTATGGCAAGCCGTCTTAACATTTAATCATGAAAGGGCCAAAGCCTTCGGCACCGCCACCCCGGTGCCTTTAGGTAACTAAAGGAGCCAGGGGTTGCGGTGCCACCGGCTTGGGCCCGCCATCGCTGCTCGCAGCTATATTTATTTTTTTTTTTTCTTTTATTTTTCTAACGACTATTCGGGCACTTTTGGGGCCCTTAACATGCTCGAAAACTCTTGAAACTTTGCACACGGGTCAGAACCCGCGGCCATCAGGGCCGGGCTGAAGCTGGTACACGGGCGTGGCAGGGGGGCTCGACAGCGCCCCCTGGAACGGGGTCCGAACACTTGGTCCATAAATCAAACACGCTTGCATGTAATAATATGAAACTCGGTACACATGTTGATCTCATCGTTTCATCTATACCTCGCGCTTTTACTTTTTACCCCAGCCCAACAGGAAGTCGGCTATTTAGGGTTGTTCGTAAAACACTCGCAATGGAATTTTTAATACTCCTCCTAGAGCTTTGATCCAAATTCGACGAAAACTCGGTCAGCGTGAAGTCAAGACATTGAGGATGAAAGTTTGCGAGGGGATTTTTGATATCTCGAACGGTTTGGCCGTGGCGAGGAAACAAAATTATGGCGAGAAACGTGAAACAGGAAGTGTATCATAACTTCAGCACACATCAACCGATCTTGATGAAACTTCAGCAGTGTGTTCGCTGTAAGAGGACGATCACATGGATGTGACTATTGTGAGTCAAAGTTATAGCGCCACCAACTGGCAGCAGGAAGTGTGTCATTTTCAAAATGCTTTGAAATCACCCTCTAATTTTAACTCGATTTGCTTCAAACTTCATCTGTATAATGCAAATACATGGCAGATGAAGACCTGTAAATGGATTCTTGATATCTTTGAAACTGTTGCCGTGGCAACGCATCAAACTTTACCATTCTTTTAGGATGCTTTTGAGACTCTTAGCATGCTTCAAATTGCATGAAACTCGACAGACACATCACATTTATTAGCCATTAGACATGTGCAACGTTTCAGAAACGGGTGTGGTGAGGGCTCAGTAGCGCCACCTTTTGACAAAAGTGGGGTTGTTAGTTTTATCTACAGTTACAAAAATCAGTATGTATATTGTACTCCTCGAGCCGGACAACTTTCTAATTGACACTCATTAGCTAGGACCCACAGAAAGTCAGATATGTTTGTTTGAATGTAGAGAAAATCTCAGAATTTTGCCAGTCTCTCAGTGTCTCTCTGTGTGAGTGAGAGGAGGGGCGCCTGTCAGGTTAATTTTAACCCTTTATTTGCTGTGTGCAACTTCTCTGGCATTTTCGGGGGCCTTAACATCCTCTAAAACTCTTGAAACTTTGCACACGGGTCAGAACCCATGGCCATCAGGGCCGGGCTGAAGCTGGTAACCGGGCGTGGCAGGGCGGCTCGACAGCGCCCCCTGGACTGGGATTCGAAAATTTGTCCATAAATCAAACACACTTGCATGAATTAATATGAAACTCGGTACAATTAAAGATCACATCAGGCCAAACAACTTTCGTGCTCTAAGTTTTAAGAAGGAAGTTGGGAATTATGGGTTGTTTGAATAATTCTCCTAGGAGAAATACATCAAATTACAACGCATGTGTTTACCAATCACAACCAAACTCGGTGTGCATGAAGTCAAGACATTGAGGATGCTCAATTCCGGACGGATTTTTGATATCTCGAACGGTCTGGCCGTGACGAGGAAATGAATTTTATGACTAAAAAAGGACACATAAAGTGTGTTATAACTTTGCTCATTTTACCTACAGTTACAAAACTTTCCACGTATATTGTTCTCGTCAAGTCGATCAACTTTCCAATTTAAAGTCATTCGCTCTGAGCAACAGAAAGTCAGATATTGTAGTTTGAATGGATTTATTTCCCCTGCGATTCACTCTCTCTCTCTCTCTCTCTCTCTCTCTCTCTCTCTCTCTCTGTGTGGGTGTGTGTGTCTGTGTGGGGAGGGGAGGGCTGTTGTCTGTGTTTGTGTGTGTGTGTGTGCATGTGTGTGTGTCTGGGGGGGAGGGGAGGGCTGTTGTCTGTGTTTATGTATGTTTGAACCACACAGTGTGGCTGGCTGCGATTTTTCCTATAAGTCCTTGTCTCTAAGTCCTTGTCTTTTTGCATAACAATTTAGTATTTTTTTAAATGACAAAATAGGCATATAACCCCCATCTTTTAAATGTATAGTTTGCTTTAAATAAAAGTAAGATTGTATTTGTAATTGAAGCTGAATGAATTTAAAATTCTTGT